>NC_060910.1:15944847-16544847 GCF_014805685.1 Silurus meridionalis | reverse complement strand
GGCAAAGGTTTTGCGATTCAGGTACTTTCTTGCAAAAATGCGATGAAATTGTCACAAGGTATCCAAATCAGATCCACAGGTTTTTCTAAAAGATTCAAATCACCTGCAAGTGCAAAAATGCAAACACAATATGGAGCTATTCCTGATTGACTTTGTTTTGAATAAAGCTTAAATAACAGCAAAAATCAAGCAGATATTTTGCCAATTTTTGATCTAAGTTGTTGTAAAGCCTGATATTTGTTGATGATGACATTAACATAGTTTCTTTGAGTGTCTAATTGGGCAAAACCCAAGCAGTGGGATGCAAACCTAAGGGTCTTCATTTAGGGTTAATGTTAGCCTGAAACACTGATGCCTGGTTGGTGATCAATTCTTGTTTAAGTTCTATCAAACTATTTCTAGTAACAGTCCTAGCTGTGTAAATGCGTATTCAGGGTATATAGTGATACATGTGTTCTATCATGTTGCGTTACACAAAGGGAAAAAACCTGTGGCACGCAACTGCACTGTGCCACTCGTTGAACCTTTTCCAAAAACACAGAAACCCTGCCCGGGCTCCAAATTTCTCATTTCTCGAAGTTGCAGGGATTCGTAAAACATATCTGCACTCTGTTTACATCCTGCGGTGTACCCCAGAAAGAGCACAGATAAGCATCCCACATCAATTTCAGGCGGTAAAAAGCACCTCTGGTAGGCTATCTTGCGTGCAGCAGGCGCCCCGGGGCCAGCTTTACTGCTTTGACATGGGGCTTGTTTGCACATGTCGCTCTATTGCTCCAAAACAATTACGATTGCGTATGGGCTGGTGGGCATGCACAATGTGTACAGCGCTAATGATGGCTTAGGTGGAATTTTAATGCTGAACAACCATCCAGTGTGTTACTGTTTGAAATGCCTGATTTGAACAAAAAAATAATAGGTTTGGAATTAGGAAACAGGGTCCTGAGCAAGGTCATCTGACATGGCTGCAGCATGGCAATGCAGTAGATTGTTTTCTGTTCTGCATTGGTATTGTATGAGGAAGTCAGGTGTGGCAGAAAAGTATGTAGGGGTGGTGCACGACATGTATGAGGACAGTGTGACAGCAGTGAAGTGTGTAGTAGGAACGACAGACTGGTTCAAGGTGGAGGTTGGATTGCATCAAGGATCAGCTCTAAGCCCTTACCTGTTTGCAGTGGTAATGGACAGGTTGACGGGCAAGGTCAGACAGGAATCTCCATGAACTATGATGTTTGTGGATGATATTGTGATTTGTGGTGAGAGTAGGGAGCAGGTGGAGAAGAGCCTGGAGAGGTGGAGGTATGCGCTGGAGAGAAGGGGAATGAAAGTCAGTAGGAGTAAAACAGAGTACATGTGTGTAAATGAGAGGGAGGACAGTGGAGTGGTGTGGTTGCAGGGAGAGGGGGTGGCAAAGGTTAAAAAAGTTTAGGTACCCGGGGTCAACAGTGCAAAGTAATGGAGAGTGTGTTAGAGAAGTGAAAAAAGAGTGAAAGCAGGATGAAGTCGGTGGAGAAGAGTGGCAGGAATAATTTGTGATAAAAGGGTATCTGCAAGAGTGAAAGGGGAAGTTTATAGGACTGAGGATGGAGCCACCAGGAAGGAGGAAAAGAGAAAGGCCAAAGAGGAGGTTTATGGATATAGTGAGAGACATGTAGGTAGTTGGTTTCAAAGAGGCAGATGTAGAGGACAGAGTAGTATGGAGACGGATGATCCACTGTGGTGACCCCTAACGGGAGCAGCCCGAAAGAAGAAGAAGCAGATCAGAGCACAAGCTGCTATCAGAAGTACGTGCTCGGGAATTGTGCTTTAAAGGTTCATCAACTGTAATGCCTGTGTCAGAATTTGTGCTTTTACCCCAACAGGTTCCCAGAACCCCAGCAGCATGCGCTACAAATTCAACTTCATAGCAGACGTAGTGGACAAGATCGCCCCTGCAGTCGTTCATCTGGAGCTGTTCAGAAGGTAAGGTCACAACACAATTAAAAGTAACAGCTGTGGTCGACAGCAGTATCTTATCAAAGCCGAGGGGTCATTTATGGAGTTCTTGGTCGAGTCCAATATAACTGCCAAAGTGTGCTTCCTGTTTCCTTAGACTGCCATATACAAACCAGGAAATGCCGGTCTCTACTGGCTCAGGGTTTATTGTGTCTGAAGATGGCTGGATAGTCACCAACGCCCACGTGCTATCTAACAAACAGCGGATTAAAGTGGAACTAAACAGTGGTGTCCATTACGATGCTACGATCAAGGACGTGGACCAGAAATTAGACATTGCTCTAATTAAGATTGACTCAGAGGTAGGTTGGAATATACCGTTCAGGAAAGATATCTGTTGTGGTTGGTCATTTGGCAAATGGTAATCTGTGTACAATTGATGATCAGTGACTAGTCAATGCGTACAATGGTGATCAGTGATCAAGCTTTAAAATGGCGTTCAGAAATTGGTCTTTGGGTACAATGGGAATAATTGATTGGTTATGTAGTACAATATGAATCAGAAATTGGTAATTGGCAACAATAGTGTCCAGTGATTGGTTATTGGGTACAATGGGAATCAGTGATTGGTTATTGTGTACAATTAATGATCAGTGACTGGTCATTGGCTACAAAAGTGATCTGTGATTGGTCCTTGGGGACAATGGTGATCCATGATTAGTCATTGGGTACAATTGCTGTTCAGTGATTGGTCTTTGGGTACATTGGTGACCAGTGATTGGTCATTGGGAACAATAGTGATATCTGACTGGTCACTGTGTATAGTGGTGTTCAATGACGGGTCATTGCAAACAATAGTGATCTGTGATTAATCATAAGGGACAATGGTAATCAGTGATTGGTTAATGAGTACAATTGATAATCAGTGACTGATTATTAGGTACAATTTAAAATACTCTGGTAAAAGTAACTATATTTTTTTACTTAAGTTAAAGTAAAAAGGTTTTTGTTCTGACTTTACTACCATTACTATCACTTGTTTTAGTGTAACACTAGTAACTGGACCTCACCTCATTAATATTAGGGCTGTCAACCGATTAAAATATTAAATCGCGATTAATCACACGATTGTCATGAGATAACCTGCGATTCATCGCAACATGGTGTTTTACATGACGTAAATCAACAGGACAGCAACTTTTGCCATGTTTCCAGGTGGACAGTTAATGATGTGAAACCGGATTAAACCTTTACACGGATTACATAATCAGAGAATATTTGTTTCAAGCTTTCTATACATATATTTATTATGTCTGTGAGGCAAATATTCACTGAGATTCAGGTTGTTTTATTTATGCGTCTGTGAAAAGAAGAGACAGAGAGCGCCCCCTGTCTTTATTTCACATAATCACAGCGTTTTGTTGTCATTATGAATGTATACAAATAAAAATAGATACTTTACAGATATGTTGTTCTTTTCTGTATGTTACAAAAAAAAGACAGTAATTTCAGATCATTTCGGCGTTATGAGAAAAAAATGCCACAAAACGCGCCGGCGTATTTTTCGACCCCAGCAGGTTAATTGTGCGTATCATGGCAGATTTTGGCATTAATCGCTCGTTAATAAAACGAGTGCCGTTAAAATGAATTTGCGTTAACAGGTTCTTAACATGTTCATTATGATAGCCCTAATTAATATCTTAATACAAAACGGATTTCAAATTTTGTTACCTAATGAACGTATCCAGGCTGAACATCCACCATATAGAACACAAGGAAAGGTGACCAGGAATGTCTCCGAGACACCCTCTGTCTCATCTTCGTAAGCTACCCTACGTCTGTGGTGTGTGAGAGACCGGAAATGATACACCAGTGGTAGATAAAAAATATTGACATTTCACCAAATAGTTTAAAACTAAAGTAATGAGTCTGGTGTGAAAATGTAAGAAGTAGAAAGTACAGATATTTGTGTAAAAAATGTAAGGAGTGAAAGTTGTCCAAAAAAACCCATAATGAAGTAGAGTAGAAAAAAACAGAAAAATCTACTGAGGTACAGTAAGTATTTGTTCTTCATTACTTCCCATCTCTTTTTAGCCAATGATAGTAATGAACCAGCGAATTAATCCACAAGAAGTCACATAAACATCTCAACAAGATCGAATTCCTTTCCTTGGCATGGTCATATTTCGGGCTTGCTTGTATTTCTCGATGGGTTTTACAGTGGAACCTCGGAGCTCGCGGCCTTAGCGCTCGCGACCTCGCATGCTTGCGACTTTCATTCCGACCGTTGACTCTCATTCAGATCGGCTTGTGAGCAACCGCGAGCTGCTCAAAACGCTAGTTTAAACATTTCTAATCAAGGTTTATCTCATTAAAACACACTTCAGCATACTATATAAAGTGAGTACCCATTACTGTATTTTCTGTACTGTATTGTACTGTATTTTCTGTACTTCTCTACTGCATACTTTACTGTACCTGTACTTTATTTTTTTTAATTAAGCATTGTAATTGCTGTTAATTTACATAAAGTATTGTTAAAATAGTCTAATAATTAAGTGTTATGGATTGAAATAGTGTTATTTACTCATTTAAATTGATTTCGTATAGTGTTCTTGGGGTTTTTACTGGGTTGGAAGGGGCGTATCAAAAGGTGGCGGAAATTCGTAACTCGCGACCGGTCGGTCCCTAACCCTCGCGAGCTCCAAGGTTCCACTGTATATATAATTTGAAATGTAAGCAACATTTCTTCCATTAGGCTCTTTCACATGGAGACAAAACAGCGTAGCATGTTACTGTAGCATTGCCTTTACAATATCATAGCCACAGCTTCTGCTCAAATTCAATTCTCTAGTATTGAAGGTTACTGTAACCTTGTGCAGGGCAACAGCACATGACTCACTAGTAATCAGTTCCAATCAGCGCACACACTTCAGGAGGTGGACCAAAGCGTTCACGGCAGATGGAAGGAGATCCGTCGCTGCCGACACCCTGGAGAGGGAAAGGCAGGGATGGAGCGTGGCGTTGTGCCCGAGGAGGGTATGTAATAAAGCGAGAGTGTCATTCTCTACTACTATAAAAATGCTCCCCACGAGGCACGGACAAGGCAAGACAGGCAGAAACATGTTTCCTGCAGCCGTCGACTTTTCACTTCAGGAGTGCAGATGGCTGGTGGTTTTTTTTTTTTGTTGTTGTTTTGTTTTTCAATAGATTTTTTCTTTTTCCAGGTCATTAATAACTACAACACACGCATGTCAAACTGACAATCTCTGAATTTATACATAATCGGACTTACAATGGAGGAGAAAATACATCCTGTATCCTGAAAAATTTGAACATGTACATGTTTTGTTCTATTTTTACTTGAGCTATTAATGCAGTCTGTTTACTGGGGATTTACACTGGGAACCTTTTTTCATGGGTTTTACAAACAAAAGTGCAAATGATGGCATTTGTGAATTCTAGGTATTTAACACCAATTAAAAGCGATAAGAAAACTACAGCAAAACGAAATCTTGATATATGATTGTGATGAGAAAATGCTTTTTTCCGGTGTCGAATTTCATACTTGCTCATCACAGATGCAGTTGCTGTTTTAAAAGTAACTTTCAGAGTACAAGCATATACAGTATCTCACAAAAACCCCCTCCGGACCCCCAATACAGTAAAACTGCACATTTTAGAGTGGCCAGCCAGAGGCACACCTGTACAATAATTATGCTGTCTAATTAGCATCTTGATCTGATATAATTCTCTCAGCAAAGTAGACTTTAGATTTTGACAGATCTGTGAACAATATTTGAGAGAAATAGACCTTTTGTGTACATAGATAAGTCTTAGATCTTTGAGTTCAGCTCATGAAAAATCAGGGCAAAAACAAAAGTGTTGCATTTATAATTTTGTTTAGCGTATAAACTTTCTTTCGGCTTCTCCCATCAGGAGTCGCCACAGCGGACCATCCGCATGTTTGATTGGGCACATGTTTTTACGCTGGATGCCCTTCCTAATGCAACCCTCCCCATTTATCTGGGCTTGGGACCGGCACTAAGGCTGGTGCAACCCTAATGGCTGGGGTTGGTTCCCTGACCGGGGATCGAACCCAGGCCGCAGCGGTGAGAGCGCCGCATCCTAACCACTAGACCATATACTATATAAAACTATTTGGTGTGTACTGGACATTAAAATAACTGCACCGGTCCCATTGGTACAGAAGTAGATTGCATGCATATCGATTTCATCTCAGCTTCCCTTTGTGTCGGTGTAGGAGGCTGTGCCCATCCTGTCCCTGGGCCACTCCTCTGACCTGCGCCCGGGCGAGTTCGTGGTGGCCGTGGGCAGCCCGTTCTCCCTGCAGAACACGGTCACAACGGGCATCATCAGCACCACGCAGCGTGGCAGCCGCGAACTCGGCCTCCAAGACTCCGACATGGAGTACATCCAGACTGATGCCATCATTAACGTAGGTTTTTTCTGAAAGAAGAAATGTGGCATAAGTGTTCCAAGCTAAAATTTCACATCCCCCTATGGATTTCAAGTGTTTTATACATCAATATTAAAAGGATTCTTTGACAAAATCAAGAATAGGTCAAGTTTTAAATGCATAGAAATGCCTAGAAATGCTGTCAGAGATCATCAGTAATAATTCAATAGTTGGCAAAAGTTGGATGACCAGGATGGAGCTTGCGGAATACAATATACAGAAAAAAGTAAACCCAACCCTGTCAGAGCATGACAATGCCTCAAAGCCAGCTCCGTGAAGATATGCTTTCCATGAGTTGAAAGTGTGTGGAAGATCTTGATTGGTCTGCTAAAGCTCTGAACCCCAACCCTATTGAACACCTTGGGGATTAATTGTATCTAAATGAGGACAAATCCCCCCCAAAAAAACTGGTTGAACATCTTTCCAGAAGAGTGGAGGTTCTTCTAGGGGCAAAGGGGGACTAGATGTGAAATGGGATGTTCACATCATAATGTGTCCACAAACTTTGGTTCATATATTATGTGTGTTGCATCGTAAACCGATGTTTCTTGCACGCAAAATATGAAAAGAATATAAAATCAAATGTCAAATTATTTTTTTATTTGTATTTTTTTGCAGTACGGCAACTCCGGAGGACCGCTTGTCAATCTGGTAAGTCTTATTAGCCCCTTATTCGAGTCCTCGTTGTCTCGCTTCTCTTTGTTCGACATGTATCCTGGGTCACATTTCTGTTTTTGATTCACTCACGCACTCTCCCATCTCTCTTTTTATTATAACCGTCCTTTTATGTTTTGCTCTCGTCTGGATAAATCATCTGCTTTATATTCTCCTATCGATCCTGAGAGGTTGAGAACAACTCTGTGCTCCGGGGGCAGTGTTTCCATCCAGCTAGTTTTTTCCCCTGCAATCGCCAATAAAACAGCACTCTCATTTAGTGGGCAGAAATTGTTCCAAACCAGCACTGTAGTCTAATTTAAGAAGGACGTCCTGTCCCGTGAGAGTGCTGCATTCGGAGGATAAACGTGTTTAAGCCAAAAGTTTCGTCTTCTATAAGTGATACTTAGCACCAAATGCTTTCTGGATTCGGCCAAACAAAACAAAATGCTTCTAGTTTTTTTAATGACACATTCGTAGCATTTATTTTTTATTTGTTTGCAATGCTGTGAAACATCTTCCATGCATCCCAAAACTCCATTAGGGTTGCCAGGTTGTGTGTTGGAAGGTAAATGATTGGTAACATGCTTACCTGAAAGTTGAGATAGATGGATGGATGGATGGATGGATGGATGGATGGATGGATGGATGGATGGATGGATGGATGGATGGATGGATAGATAGATAGATAGATAGATAGATAGATAGATAGATAGATAGATAGATAGATAGATAGATAGATAGATAGATGAGATTTGTTTTGTCATGTATTATCAGTAAGTAGATGGTGTACTTAAATCTAATGTTCCCATATTGAGCCGCATCTGAAAGAAATGAAACTTCCCTCATGAGGGCTTTAAAATGCCCTCACACACCGAGTCATTTATTAGAATAAAGCCGCAGAGGATCAGGAGTTCAGATGACAGCAGACACCTGTCTGAAAAGGCCAGAACAGCTCTTTTATAATGCAAGCTTAATGAATAGCAATTTTTCATACCGCTGCATATCAGAGCGGCTTCCATCGATGTATAATACTTGCCTCCAAGGTAAAGGTTGTTCCGTTTTACTTTGTTCTTTCCTGATTAAATTAGAAAGAACGTCCTACTCCTGTCTCGGCGTATTTCTCGAACAAGCGGTCCCGCCGCGGCCTTTGTGTTTTCCCAAGGCCGGACCGTTTGCTTGTTCGACTATTATTATTTTTTTTATTGCGTCTCAAGGATGGAGACGTCATCGGCATAAACACGCTGAAGGTCACGGCAGGAATCTCGTTTGCGATTCCCTCGGACCGGATACGCCAGTTCCTCGCCGACTCCTACGAGAGACAAAGGAAAGGTTCGTTTAAACCTTTTTTTTTTGCTCTTGAACGATTAAAAAGGCCATATTTTTTCCTCATTTTCTTCTATATATTTATACATATATGTATGGACAGAATTATTGGGACACCTGACTTTTTTCAGCCATATGTGCTTACCACAAAGTTCAAACATCTTTACTTGAACTACGAGACCCAAACCTGTTCCAATATGGCGCCCCTGTGCACAATGCCAGCACCATGAAGATATGCTTTTCATTGGTTGGAAGATCTTGAGAGGGCCTGCTAGAAAGCTCAAACCCTTCTGAACACCTTTTGGATGAATTCTAATGTTGACTGCACCCCAGGCCTCCTCAAATCACCTACATCAGTACATGAGTTTTTCAAACACATTCATGACTGAATGAATCTCCATAAATCACCCCAGAAATGTAAAGGTTATGTTATTATAGCAGGAAATAGGGACTAAATATGAAATATGCGATGTCCAAAAACACATACAAATCTTATAGTCAGTGTCCACAAACTTGTGTTCATACAGTGTACATATATCCTCGTCCATTTTTTGTGCGATATTAAGGAGAAAATATAATAATTGCAAATAAATAAATACACAATATTCTGTATGGTTTTATCATGAAAGACTAAATGAATACAATCTTCTTACCGTTTGTTCCCAGGGAACACGCAGCCCAAGAAACGGTACATGGGAGTGAGAATGTTTCAGCTGACGCCATCGTAAGTTCTTAAAGGACACGGACGAGTTCGAGAACCTAGTTTATTTTCTATCGTTCCAAATACCAAATTAAATAAACACCAGAAAAACTCTCAGACATGATCAGCAACTGGACGAGGCTACGCTTTTTTTCCCTCCTACACTAGCATGAGGTTCATACAACAGCTAGCGTTTCGAGTTTAGAAACATTAGAATGGAACACTTGCTCAAATCCTGTCAGAAATTGGCAAGAAATTCGAAGTTCATTCAAAAACAATCCCTGAAAATTCCCATGTCAATAATCAGGGAATAAAAGTACAGTGTCAGCAAGTAAAAAAAAAAAGCTAGCATGGAAATCTTAGCATTGAAGAAAAAACTAGATATTGTTATGTAAAGTGTTTCTACGTATCCAACATATTTATTTATGTTTCTTCGTTCTAGTTTAATCAAGAACCTGAAAGAAAGAGAAACCGATTTCCCAGATGTCAGTTCAGGAGTGTACGTCTACGAGGTGATCCCTGGAACGGCTGCCTCCAGGTAACAGAACAGGTCCAGGCCTTCCCGACTCGTCTCTCGTTCCTTTCCCGCTTCGCCGCGGCCCCCGAGGCCGCGCTCGTGCTATCACACCCGGCTTCGTTACACAATTTATGTCCCGCTGTGTGCCTTCGGGCCTTTTCTCCACAGCACGTTTCTCAGCATGAAAACATTCCAGCTGTATGTGCCGTAAACGGTTGGCGGCGTGACAAAAAGGCGCGAACAACCGGAGGCACGTGAGGCGAGAAAAAAGGATCTCATTGCCCGTCAGCGGTGTGCGTGAATTCTCGGGAGCTGAGCGATAGCATTAGCAAGGCGGAGAACAAAAGAAGGTGGTTGTTAAAGTACGGCGATGCCTCCAGGGGGTCTAGAAATGATCACCCTTCGATTCCAGGACAGGGATTGAAAATAATACCTCATAAAGCCAGGTTTAGACTGTAGCCCACCAGCTTTGGGATTGTTACCGAAAAACTTGATTTCAATAAAAACCTTATGGTGGACTACCACATGATCAGAGCCACAATGAAGCTCACCTTTGGTCTTGCATAAAGCCCTGGTCACAGTATCATAGGTTCGCCTGAAACAAAACCTAATGTTTAAACTAACCTTTAGATCGTAAAGATATTTGTTTATTAGCATGTGGGATAGAGATGATTCCATTCCCCAGTTTGAGATTCATGAGGTCACTGTTGAGGTGAAGATCTCAAGGAGATGGATTTGGAGGGGAGGTGAAGAGGCCTGGGGTCCAGTCATCGATATACGTCTGATACAATTGTGCGCCTCCAATTTTTGTGGTAACAGTTTGGAGAAGAACCACATATCTCTGGAAATTCTGGTGACCCAGTAAGTTTCGCAACTTCTGTATGTTTGAGGTCATGTCATTATCATTACGTCCCCCACTTTTTTCCAAATAAGTGATTGAAACATCACAAGACATCTAAGCATCTAACCAATTACTCTCTCTTTCTCGTTTCTCTAGTGGTGGCCTAAAGAACCGCGATGTGATCGTCAGCATTAACGGCAAGTCGGTTCACAGCACGGACGAAGTCAGTCACGCTGTGCAATCGGCCGAGACGCTCTCGGTGACGGTGTGGCGCGTTAACAAAAGCGTCGTGCTCACAGTAGTTCCCGGAGAACTGGAGTGACGGATCCCGTACCACGGCCAGGTCCCGAACACTATTAGCGTCCACCGTGATCTACGACTTCCTGTTTGTCAGCTTTTTCAATCCTGTACGTATTAAACGCAATGCACTGCAATACGGAGGAATGTCTGCAAGTAGCGAAGAGGGTTACATACATTCTTACATACGTGTACATACCTGTACAACATACATGATCCATACACGAGGGCATTTTTTATATATTTATATTTTTAGCGCTTCCTGGTGCAAAAATATTGACACGTCAATACAGTATAAACAATGCATAATTAAAATCAGGTTTTATTCTTATTACATAGCTGGTGAACTGGATCGCAAGTAACGATGGAAGGAAACGTTTCTGCGGTGGTTTAATGGTGCAACAGATAAATTTTTTTTTTTAAATCACGGTTCGGATCGCATTACGGTTTTCTGAGCAAAAAAAAAAAAGTGAAGAAGACAAATATAGATTGCTTTCCATTTATTATAGATTTTACAGCATGGAAATGAACTTTGAGTTCTCCTGCGCCTCCGGTGGCCGTTGTTGTTCAATACATGTGAACACGTGAATGCCTTGTGTAGATACAAAATGAATGCAAAAGCAATATGGGCATGAGAAAACAAAAAAAAAATGTTTCTTCCGCCATCATTAAAAATTTTTTTGATTACTCCGCGGTTTGGGGGCAAACCGTGAGTTGTGATCGGATCAACTGCGATCAGTTGCCCCTAAAATATATATATATATATATATATATATATATATATATATATATATACACAGACAAAAATTTTGTGAACACCTGATGTGCTTTTTTGAACATCTTATTCCAATGTTTAGTCCCTATTTGGTGTTAAAATAACCTCCACACTTCTGGTTAGACGTTCCACTAGATTTTGAGACGAATGTAGGTGAGGTGAGAAAGCGCGGAGTCAGCGTTCCAGTGCAAATATGGTTTGAACTCTATAGCAGGCCACTGAAGATCCTTTACACACTTCCAACACATGTAGAGCATGTCTTCCTGGAGCTGGCTTTGTTTCGAGTCACGTAGCAGAAGCGAAGGGAAAACGGTAAGAAGTTGTAGAAGAACCGCATACGGCTGCGAAAGTCCGGTGTCCCAATACTTTTGTCGGTATCGTGTATATTGAAGTTAAAGGCGGCAGGCATACAAAAAAAATTGCTTAAACCAACAGCACGTTTGTGTTTCCACAGTCTGCTTGTGTTATTGTGATTCTTTTTTATTTTATTATAAATTCGATTCTTGGTCCTGAACGACGCCGTTTTTCTTTCCGGACCGAATTATTGAATAACTTGGCTTAAAAAAAAAAAAAAAAAAGCAGGATGTTGCTCGATGAAAAACCAAAAAACAACAAATACCATTGGATTTGGAAATAAAAAATGTTAAATTCTCATAAAAGAATTGCATGTTTTTCTTTTTTTTTTTTTTTTCTAAATCCCACAACGCCGGATTGTGCATGGAAAAATCGCTGGAACGGTTACGCCCCATTGATTTGTTTCCTGGGGGCAAAATGCATAAGTATTCACCCCCTTTACTTTTTTTTTTTTTTTTTTTAAATACACATACACATCATCCCAGAAGACTACAACATGTTTGGAAAAGTCGATAAGAATATTTATGCACAGTAAATGACATTCCTATTTACAAAACCATACATACATACATACATACATACATACATACACAGGCTCTTTACTCTGTACAAATCAGAGCAGGGAAAAAAAAAAAACAAAAACAAAAACGTTGGCTCAGTAAAACGTGCACCAGTTGCTGCCGTCGCTGGGCGTCAGACCCCCGGTGATGAGCAGGATAAGATCGACGAACCACCAGATTCCCAGGCCGCCGAGAGTGAGGAGCTTCCCAACGGCGGTACCCGTGTGGCCCAGGCAGAAGCGGTCGACACCGAAGCAGCCGAGGAAGAACGAGTACAGCAGCGTGGTTATGAAGTAGTGACCGGTGTATCTGTGGATAAAATCTAGATGTATATACACACTCTTGGAAAAAAAATGACATAACGGCTGCAAGGGTCACCGTGACAACCGTTAATCAGGCCTTTTGTAGTGCAATTAAATAAAACCGGACGTTCTGTTCTGTCTCCAGGAAGTTACAGCTCTACCTCTGCCATGTTAATCTGTATTCTATGCGACTCTCTGTGGACGGTGGAACCTTGGATTCGTAATGCAAAGCGAATTCTACCAAAGGAAATAATGTAAATTTGGATTAAAAAAAAGTCATTTTTAATGCTATTTTATGTACAAAGGATTAGTACATGACAAAGTAAAATAAATAAATCAAACTAACCTGCTTAAACTAAAAGGGAAAAGGGTCACATGATTAATCTCCTAGAACAGGAAATATGTAGACATTACAAATTGGGTTTCAGCCTGGTACAAGACTTCCCTCTAGTGGCAAGTAAGTGCACATGCTCAGCTGAAGTGGCTCATAGGGCAAGAAACGTTCGCAGCACCTGTCCATATTTAAGGATATATCTATTGTTCGGGTGAATAATAATAATAATAATAATAATAATATAAATGTTTATTATAACAGCAGATCTGCTATAAACAACTCAATTAGAGAAAGACGAAAAATAGCGTTTGATGCGAGAGGGTGATGCAATATGGAAGGAGGGATTCTCGTACTTGATGCACGGTTCGTTCCCTCGGAGGAATTCTCGGGGCCCGGCGCACTCGATGCCTTCCAGCGCCGTGCACAGCACCTGAGTGTGATTCACGTCTCTGTACACCTGACCCTGATTTCCGATCTGTGCAATAAAAATGTAAATTATGTAAAAAAATATATATATATAATAAATCAATCATTTTCAAGCCCAAAAAAAAGGAGATTTTGATTCACAAAATTTAATTTTTGAGGCAAAAAATAAATAATAATAATAAATTAAAAAAAGATTGATTCTTATATGCTTTAGTTCACCTGAATGGATTTTTTTATTTATTATAATTATTTATTTTTTGTGCGAGAATCAGCACTGTTTATTTTTTTAATATAGAATAAAAATCAGTCATGTGTGTCCTCTTTTCCTGATTTGGATATTTGGGTACTTGCCTTCACGCAGCCGTGGCCCAGCTCCTGGAAGGCTGTGAGGTTTCCGTCGTGATCGACAGGATCTTTGCAGTAGATGAACTCCTCAGGGCTGAAAAGATGATCAGGATACAGTTTCACAGCACATACATGAAATGCAGCGTGCCTTCTAACAAATATAAGGTTAGGAACGACCCTTGTTTCCAGGTCTGAATGTGGCATATACGACAAACGCATAAACAACCATTCGTAAAGGGATTTGAATTCTTTTTTCTACAAAGATTTATGACCCATTGGAAAGGAGCGATTTCGAATCGGAACCTGATTCAAATCGGTGTTATGGGGACGTCATTAAGGCTAATTAGTATAGCGTATAGAAAAGAGGTTTGACTGATGGTGGATTTTACCGATACCAAGGATCGAACTCGCCGATTAATCAACCGATTAATCGGGAAAAATAAACCTCCATGCAAAATAGCTATTAGCTATTATTATACCAATAATATATTTATTATTATAATATTCGTTATTATATTTATAATACAATATTATTCTAATATTTAATATTCAATGAATAAATAGAGTTATTTAATTTAGAAATGATAATAAATGAAGCACTCTCCGTGCAGCATGCAGTCTCTCGCATAAAAACAATGAACATCACTGACTCGCCTCTAGAGGCCGCTCTTGTAATACAGTGGACCGAAAGCCAGGAAAAAAAATGATTTTTGTGGATAGTTCCAGAATCCAACTATCGGCGACGATTAATCGGTCGACATCTAGTATAGAATGTTTCACCTACATGGTCACCTCTGCCAGGAGGTTACGCCTTGTCCGTAGATCTCATTTCAACACTGTAAATAAAAAATCGTTTCACATCCCATTCCACATTTGGTCCCCCATTTCCACTTAAGACCTCCAACTCTTCTGGGAAGATGATCCACCAGATTTCTGGGGTGTTCTTACAGAGATTTCGTCCAGAGGTTTGGAAAGCCAGGTACTCGTGTAGGTGAAATCAGCCCAACAGTGTTGAGCATGCCAGACAAGATCTTTGACATTCTTCGAACCAATTGTATGTCTTCATATCTTTTAATGCTACCACCTTCCAAAAACATTTTCTACAACCGTGTGCCTCCAAGATCGTGTGATATTGTGGATAGGAGAAGTAGAAAACCAAAAACAGGCGTCCCAATACATTTGATACCCAAGATCAAAAAGTGGGCGGGACATAGCCGTGTATAAAGCATTTGATTGGACGGAAAACAAACTAATGCAGAATGAATGGTCAAAACACTATAAACCAAGAAAAAAAGATTTCTAATTTAAAAAATTGTAGTAAATGTATAAACAATAAATATTACATGATGATGATATGAACAACTTACAGGTAGCGACAGAGGACCACAGGTGATGGAGGACTGTATTCATACTGCTCCGTGATGGCGGACGGCTCTGTCGTTGTGATGTTATTATTGGTGACATTTTCTTCAGCTTGCTGTGTGATCAGAGCTGAGACTGTAGTGATGGAAGCTTTTGTTGCTTCTGTAGTGGTTGCTGCTGCTGTTGTTGTTGTTGTGGTGGTGGTGGTGGTGGTGGTGGTGATAGTGGTAACGATGTTCCCTGGTGTTGACGCCGTACTTCCGGTTATGGTGGAGTTCTCCGAATGAATCCCTTCCAGGCATTGCAAAAGCAACACCGAGGCGAGCAGGAAAAACTGTCCGCCTAACAAAATATAATTCACCGAGATGTGAGACATGGCGCCGTCTAAAACGAGCCTCGAAGTTCACACGCCAGTCTGCACCTTCATTTCCGGGATTTTTCACCAAGTCCCGCCTCCTCTAACGGGATTGGTGCAGACGACCAACCGACAACGACATTCTCCAATCAGCTCCAATTAAGCGCCTCGTAATACTATCTCTATTTTCTTTTCTACCAAAAAATACAAAAAATTAATCTCAAATTGTAAATAAATTTATATATATATATATATATATATATATATATATATATATATATATATATATATATATTTTTTTTTTTTATTTTTTTTTTTTTATTTATTATAATTTAATTTTTTTAATTTTCACTCAGTCCCAGTGCTTCACGTTTCCAATAAAAGGCGCTTGTTAGGCGACGTTAAAATGGACAGGTCACTATATTATTCACACAATGATGTATATGCTACTTATTAAAATTAAAATGTAAATAAATCAATCTAAAATTCAATACAAACCCCAATACATTGTTATTATCGCCCGTGATAATAAAGTGCCATCGCAGCAAACTAGGCAATAAAAAAACATTATAATAATAAAATAATAAATTAAAAAGAGAGTTGGGGCTTGTCGGGATATGAATTTACGTGTTAACGGTATAAAATAAATTAAAGTGCTATATTTGCACACGTTTTCGTTTCAAATCAAGGTTTCTTCGATGTGTCGCGTATTGATGACGTCAACAAGAGCGACTCTTGTTATTATTAGTCTGGGCTTTTAGGGATGAACGATACCAAATACCAGTATAATCGATACCGATATCAGTGTTTCTAAAAGCCATCATTATTAATATTAAATAGACTACAATGGACTGGATTTCTCTTTTATATTATTAATTCACAAAAAATAAGGTTTAATACATTATTTCCCAGACAAATGTAATAATGTATTCCACTTTATCATTTTCTGTAAAAGAACCAAGTATTGATGTTTTTTCCCCCTTGAGCTTGTATTTTCTTTTACCAATGAATCCCCTTGTCTTAAAAAACTTTCAGAAGTGCCAAACACACAGATCCCAATATTGTATTGTATTGTATTGTATTGTATTGTATGATAAGCGGATGAACAGAGGAAGAATAAACACTTCCCATTCACATCAAATACATCTCAAACTCATGTGATTCAAACAATCCCAGTAACAAGCCAAATTTTATTTAAGAATCAGTCCTGCCTATATAACAGTAGCGATAGTACTGATCATTTTAGTTTTTTTTTTTTTCTTTTCATCTTAACATCACAGAAGCCTCATTAGAATCAGAATCATCTTGATTGAAGGGTTGCATGTACAAGGAATGTTTCTCTACCTATCCTAAGGCATACTGAGGTTGCGCCAGCTCTGGTTGTGTCCCACCTCATGAATATTATGGACATTCAAAGAACCAATTAGAGACGTACCAGTGCCATTTGGATCTCACTTCATGTAGAGTTTGGACATTTGACCTCTTTGAGTGTTTAAAGGCTCTTGCATGGAGAAGCTGGTGTTGGATCTATGATTATCTCAAATGTTGAGCTATTTTAGGAGTTGCTTAGTAGCTCCTGGTTCCACAACTGACTGTGTAAGACTGTAGAAAGAACATTACTCATAATCACAAACTCCAGTACTCATGTTAGTTCTCACTCTCCAGTGTTGTTTAAAGACTATAATCACACTCTTGATGTCACCCAAATGAGTATGGGTTCCCCTTTTGAGGCTGGTTCCTCTCAAGGTGTCTTCCTTATTACATCTAAGAGAGTTTTTCTTTGCCACAGTCGCCTCAGGCTTTGTCCACAGGGATAAACACACATCATTTACTTGAATTCCTAAATTCTGTAACGCTGCTTTGAGACAATGTCCGTTGTGACACATAATGCACACACAGATGCACACATATATACAAAGCCATACTCTTTATTTGCCAACAAATACATTTCATATATATCTCTCACTTTCTCGTATAATATATATATTAGTCATGCACACGTCTGCTGTCTGGCAGGTAATAAATAGCTGAAATATTCACTATGTTACACCATTTATTTTATTTAAATTTATTATAGATAAATTACATTTAGAGTAAGGAGGCGGTCAGGGTAAGGCAAGCCGGCCCAAATCAAACTGATGATGATGAACAATTTTTGGGGGGGTTTCTTATATTTTCATAGATGTCCAATATTCTAACAATTTTCTTTAAAAATGAAAAAAAAACACAGAAATGCAGAAACGATTTTAATCATCGTGAAATAATCATCGGTTTTTATTAACGCTCATGCGTATATTATTTTATGATCTTAAGGGACAAAAATTGGATATATTTTAGAGTAGTTGTGCAATGTGCAGCTTGTAGTACAGATTTACTATCTGAAAAAAAAACATCTCAACATATAGCCATTATTCTTCAAATAACTGGCAACAAAAGTGAGTACACCCTACGTGAACATGTCGAAACTGTGTCTACTCTAAAATATATCCAAGTTTTTATTTCTATAGTATTGTCGCCCTGAGAAGATATAAAAATATGGTTGCTGAAATGTGAGGGGTTTACAAACGTTTGAAGGGATCTTTTGAAGGGATTTGGAGCTAATTATAATGTATGTCAATCAGTGTTTGACTCATTAATATCATAGATTGGAGTTGCTAAGAGGAACATTAGAGTCCTTTCACATAAACTAAGTTGATTAAGCAAAAGAAAAGTCTTGTAATAAAAACGATAATAGGAACATTTATTGCCAAATGTTAAAGCTTTGGTGCAGAGGGCACCCTCTATATGAAAGGTTTTAAAATGAATATAAAAATGAATAAATATTAAATGAATATCAGTGGCTTGTCTTACCCTGTCGTCCCCCCGTCACCCCCCCGGATCCCCACCCAAGTATTTAACGTCCACTCATGTCTGGGCGTTATTTTACATTTAGTAACAGATTTTTTTTGTGCCTCTGCGTAACGTCTTTCAGGTGGACGGGGGTGTGGGTGAGCTCTGGCCCCTGCTGACTTTGCCCTCATTCTCGGCTTGGGCTGAAGCGTGGCGTTTGGGATGCAGCAGGTGTGTGTGTGTGGCGTGTGGGAGAGGGTACGGTACGCAGCCAGGCCGGTGGTTCACAGCCGGAGCTAGCATTCGCTGAGTCCACGGAGCCGCCAGCATGCAGTTATATGGGTAGCAGTGAGAGATGATCAGGGCCTGGATGGAAAAAAACAATAGACAAAAGTTTGTAGACACACGACCATAAGATTCCCATTTCCTGTTATTATGACATATATAACATACATAAATACAATTTCTTTCCATAAATCAAACTTATTAACCTTCTCGGATAAAATCGTACCTGTGAGGCAGTTTCAGGCTGCTGAAGACACCGTGAGAAATTTCCCAGAATGCCCTGGTGGGTGGCGTAGCTGCAGGCCCTGATCCTTTCACCAGCACACGGCGCTCCGGCCGCCCAGAAGTTTACACAGTTCTGGTTTGGCGGAAAGCGTGACGCTCTCCTCACTCCGGCAAGAAGCTGCTGTCCAGAGCAGCAGCGGTGAAGGAAACACTCGTCCAGGCTCCGTGTGAAGACTTCAGCATGAAAAGGGACGGTGTTCGGGTCCAACGCACGCTTCTCGACGCTCCGTCCTCGGCTTTCTGTGTCGCTGCTTCTGATCGGCTGCGTGTCCTTCAGATCGTAGCTGATGGGGTCTCTGGGCTCCAGTTTGGTCTGATGGACCGAGTTCTCCACATCTGCATCACTCTGACTGTCACTCTCACAAACATCTGCGCAGGAAATCACACAATCAATCAATCAATCAATCAATCAATCAATATCTATCTATCTATCTATCTATCTATCTATCTATCTATCTATCTATCTATCTATCTATCTATCTATCTATCTGTTTTTAATGTTAGTTTTTGACGTATGTTTATCCATTTTATCGATATTTAACTTTTTTTTAGATTTGACAGTTATTTGTTCATTCCTTATTTTTTTAACTTATTTATTTATTTATACTTTTTTCTACTTTTCTACCTTTCTTTCTTTCTTTCTTTCTTTCATAGTGTCCTTATCATCACTTGCTGCATGTATTTGCTCTATTATTTATTAATTCATTGATGTTCCCCATTTGTTTGTTTTCCAACTTTTATTTATGTATTTCTTAGTTAATTCTTTATGGATATTTTATGCATCTATAATTTTTTTATTATTATTATTTAATGTTATTATCTCACAGTAATAAAGAATAAAATCCCAAAAAACATGTAACGGTTCGTATGGTTCGTACGGTATTAATAGTAACAATACTACTACAAATTATTATTATTATTATTATTATTATTATTATTGTTGTTGTTATTATTATTATAACAAAAGCAACCTTTCAGTGTGGACGTTGTGACAGTGGGAACTTGGCGATGTCCAGGCGAATTGTCTGAGGATCCATCATCTTTTTTTCGCACCATCTTTCTGGCCTTGAACTGCAGCATTACAGGTTTTCTAATGAAAGAAAAATCTATATTTCATTCATTCATTCCATGTATTTATTCATGCTTTCATTTAGCTTCATTTCAAATCTCTGACCTTTTCTCTCTCCTCCCGTTCCCTGTGTCCCGGAATCCCTTTGCGAACGGATTGTTATCGATTTTCAGCTGCGTTATCTGTTCCGACACAAAACACACGACGGGCTGTGAAACATCAGCCCGAGGCCTCGGGTTCGGTCCACGTGTCGGCCGTGTCATGTAACAAACATGTCATGAAGACGATAAATCATGTAGTAAGTTGTAGAAATGCATCAAAACAACTATGATCATGTGACCATGAAGTGAATGATGCTTGGATTTCATTTACATTGGTGGCAAAAATAAATAAAATTATTAATTAATTAATTAATTTAAAAAAATAATAATAAAGCACTAAAAAGCCAATGAATGTCATAATTCTGTATAAGTACATGAAAATAGATATATATTATATAATATTTTATAATATCTATTATATAATAGATATATCCATAAAATATTATACTATATATAATTCGCTCAGTTGTTCAATAATTATGATAATAATAATGACTATTATTATTGTTATCATTAAGGAGCTCATGTGAACTCCACATGGTGAGGGGACGTGATCAGAGTGAATATGTCGAATCGGTGTGTGTGAGAGGAACCTTGTCGTTCTGGTAAGCCGTCACGGCGATGAACTCGGTCTCAGGAAACACAAAGGTCCTAAACCCACTGTAGGGAAGTTTGAGGAGATCGTCGGCCCTGGCCACGTGCAGCCGCGGCTGGTATTTATGCATGGAGTTCAAAATGGTCTGGAACGAGACGAAATAAACTCTGCATTTCTGATTGAACATAAAACGCTTAGAGAAGTTTCTAGAAAGGTATATTAAATATAACAAATAAATATAGGTAGAGCCAAGGAAAGGTCAAAGTACGGGAAATGCCGGACTGACTTGTGGTACAAAATGTCTTTATTACACAATGTCTAAATACAAATATACGTTTATACAACGTAAAATTTTGATTGCATTTTTATGAATTGACATTATTTATTTCTAATCGATAGAACAAATACATACATACATACATATATATATATATATATATATATATAAAATATAAAAATTGTCTTCATTCTTCATTGTATTGTGTACTAAATCATACATCATACAATTATGTTTTTAGCGCCTTTTAAACTAGTTTAAATATGAAATTAAAGTTTATTACTTTATTGGTTTCCACAAAAAAAGTTTGTTTCCTTTCATCCAGGATGATAAATAAAGAAATAAATGAGATTAATTCAAATAGAGTTTGAAAGACGTTAAAAAAAGCAGAGTAGACATGAAATGCGTTAGATTATATTTTATTATTATTAAATTACATTTTATTTTATTTTTATACTATTTTGGATGAGATACATGGCCAATTTCATCCTAACTAACATCTGATTCGTTGTATATCAGCTGGAGGGACATTTTAATGCATTTGTGTTTGAAAAAAAAAGCATTTTTTAGAAAAAAGTATACAAATTTTATTACAAAAAAGGCTTTACCGAATATAAAAGGTATTACGTTGGTGGCAGGTGGCTCTAACTGAACCTCAGAAAAAACTGCAGCCAAAATAAACATGAAGCGGAATAAACTTCAGACATAACAAAGTGCCAAGTGGCTTAAAATATAAGATGCAGATTTGAAATACAAATAATTATTTCTTTACGACAAGATAAACATCACAGTAGCTAGACATAACATAATGGCAAGACGGACACTGCAATATTCGATATAGAAAATATATTGTATATATAGTAATTTCAGTCTTCTTCTATTTTTCTTCACTTTATTTGATTCCAATTGAAATGTAGTCGATTCACTTTTCAGAAATAAAATAGGAAACTCAGCGGAAACCCTGAACCCACTCGATCTTCTCATTACTCACAAATCCATGTTTGTCCGAGACGTTGTTGGTCAGTTTCAGCTTGTGAAACGTAACCACTCGGGACATCCAGTGCTCCCCGGAGGCCGGGCTGTCTGGGTGGACATACATGCGCTTGGGCATGTCCGGGTCGGCTTTTCCTGCCACCGTCCAGCTCGAGTGGTGGAACTTGTACCTGCAGCTATCCGACGACACCATGTCCATCAGCAGCACGTAGCTCGCTCTCCGGTCCAAACTGCTGCACCGGACACGCAACGGGGGAAACATCCGCCTCATGAATGGCAAGAAAAAACACACCAGGGTCAGTTCGGCCGAGCTGGTCCAATACAGCACCTCTCTAATCCGGACCGACCCTAACTTGGGTGGACATGTACGATACGAGACCTGCATTACTCCGAGAACTGGCAGGAATTGGTTCTGTTTCTGATTTGATTTCAATTCTTTTTATTTTTATATTACTTATCAAAGACATAAACCTTACATGGCTCAGTGAAATGCTACGACTCTTCCAGGTGCATGAGAAGAATAAAAAAAGAATAACAATGGAAGGATTTACAATATAATTTAAAGTAATTTACAATATAATAATAAGCATATATATATATATATATATATATATATATATATATATATATAATTGCAGTGAACTAGAAAATGTGAAAAAAAAAAAATAGAAATAGGATTGTGAAAGAAAGAAAGAAAGAAAGAAAGAAAGAAAGAAAGAAAGAAAGAAAGAAAGAAAGAAAGAAAGAAAGAAAGAAAGAATATTTGGTGTTATTTTACAACTAAATGAAGGTGACAATAAATTAAAAAAGAGACAGACAGACAGACAGACAGACAGACAAATAGATAGATAGATAGATAGATAGATAGATAGATAGATAGATAGATAGATAGATAGATAGATAGATAGATAGATAGAAAACGTGAAAAATTTTGCTAAATTTTAAAATTTTCGCTTTTAATTGCTAGCTAAATTTCCTTATCTCCTCAGTGTTAGCTTTAATACACTTCATTATTTTTGTAATACAGTATATATATTAAATTTAAGTCTATTTGAGTTATTCGAACGAAACAGCCGTGTGTGTCGAATTCACACTCAGCCTTCATCAGAGACGCAACATAAGGAGCTTGAATTTGATACTTTGTTTTTGTATTAC
The DNA here is from genome assembly GCF_014805685.1 of Silurus meridionalis. Lineage (NCBI taxonomy): Eukaryota > Metazoa > Chordata > Actinopteri > Siluriformes > Siluridae > Silurus > Silurus meridionalis. Next base: position 16,521,695 of record NC_060910.1, on the reverse strand, counting down.
TTTATCTAATTCATGTACTTATTTATTTTAGTGTTGTGTTACGCTGCATAATGGTGTTTGGATATATAAATATATATATTTTAGGTCTGTCAATCAATAAATTAATCGCATGATCGTAATGGGTCAACTCGCAATTAATCGCAACTTAAACGCACACATTTATCTGTTCTAAATGTACTTTTCAAGTATTCAACATAAAGCATAAAGATAAAATAATTCTTGTAAAAGGTTTTAAAATAATTACGGTGTTTTAAATGACGTAAATCATCAGGACACCAAACGGAACTTTTGCTGTTTCCACATGGACGGTTTTAATTGCCGGATTATGCTTAATTTGAGACTTGGTGCATCAGTTAAACAAATGTTTAGTGATTAAAAACTATTTTTTATATATCAAAGTTTTAAATATATATATATATATATATATATATATATATATATATATATATATATATATATATATATATATATATATATATAAGTAAAGAAAGAACGCCGTGAATAAATGTATGTTGCGTATAAGGTTTTAATTTCGCCTCTTTTTTATTTATTTATTTATATTTTTTTATAAAGATTGTCAAACACAAATGCGCCCTGCATCTATTGCGCATTAATAAAATCGGTGCCGTTAAAAGTTAAAATTAATTGGGGTTGACGCTTTCATTTATATATTGTTTATATATATATTTCTGTGTAATAATTGTTACATGTGCAATAACTTGTATATCCGTATGATTATAGTCTGAATTTTTAATGCGGCTACACATTTTGTACAGTATATTTCAATAAGATTGGATATTCATTGATTGTGCAGCATCTATACTTAACATCTAAATTAATATGTATATATTTTTTAATTTCCTATAATTTATTTTAATTTTATTATACTGTGAGCAACTGCAACATTACAATTTACATTAGCTATAAGAGATAATCTTAAATTTCTTTCATTTTTCTTTTTTTTTTTTAGAAAATGTCAGAAACTAACAGCTTCTCCATAACAGTGCACACAAACACACAACATATTGTATAATGATAAACCCATTTTTTCAATTCCTGCAACTTACACACAATCTGACGTGTCCGAGACGTGATTTTCTTGTCACTTTGAACAGGAGTGTTGTATTTACCTCAAGGTTACGATGTAGGACCTTTTCTATATTTTCTCATTTCAACTGTCAAAACTGTCAGTTGTAACAAAAGTTACAACTGACTTACTTTCATCTTCTAACCCTAACCCATCATTCCTGAGATTTTTTTATCTGACGTGAAGCTTTAAACGGAAAGTAACATTTATTTTGTTGTTGTTTTTTTGTTGTTGTTTTTTATATAAGGAGCATTTTTTGAAGAATTTAAAACTTCATCCTAACGCTTGATTTAAACATCAACCAAATTCTTACAAAGCACACGACGTGTTTATCTACAAATCCCTCAATCTTTGTGCTCGTTTTCCTGCATCTCAAACTTGTTTCTTTGCTTGTTTACCTCCCCGACTTGGTGATGACCATTTCGGTGCCGATCTGGTGGAACTGCCTCCACAGCTCCATGCCCTCCAGGTGCACCACCGGCTCTTCATCTTCTTCATCCTCCTCATCTTCCTCTTCCCCTGCTTGCTGCAGGTGACGATGATAAACAGATGATGATGATGAAGGCGAAGGGCCGGAGTTGATGATGCTTCTCCCGGTGATCTGCTCCATCAAAGGCCTCCCACACCCCAGCAGAGGGTAAAACGGTGCATGGTACGCCATGTTCACCTGAATATTCCAAAAGAAATCACTTTTTGATATAATAACAAGTGAAAATTATGAGTCTCTGCACATGGAGATGTTCTTTCAGGGTCCAAGATGTGTCCTAAATCTTCTAATCTTCATTTTAATGCTCCTAACCCCACTTTACTGATTTACTCCTGAAGAAAATGGAAAAAGAGAGAGATAGAGAGAAAGAGAGAGCGAGATGAAGAATAAAAAAAAGACTAGATGGAGGGAGTGTTGGGGAAAGGAGCAGGGTTACCTCTTCTCTTCATCCCAGTCCTGCTGGAGTTTAAACTGGACTAAGAGACTGCACTTTTCTGATTGGCTCGCCCTTGGGGGACGCGCACGGACCAATCGCGTTCGAGCAGGGCGTGGCTTCGCGAACATCCCACGCCCATGTGCGCAAAAAATAAAATATTAATAAATAATAATAATAATAATAATAATAATAATAATAAAATAACGCAGGGCGAACGTAATAACGTCATCGGTGGCGTTTATACTTATGCATAAATTCTGCACTACTTCCGTGTTAAATACTGTCACAAGAATCACGTGATCAGTAGTAGTAGTAGTAGTAGTAGTAGTAGTAGTATTTACATACAGTAGTATAGATAGATAGATAGATAGATAGATAGATAGATAGATAGATAGATAGTACACAAGGAAAATGCATATATAAATATTATAATATAATAGATAATTAGATTATAGCAGGATATACAGTATCTATATACATTACACTATTTGAAAACATGTATTGATCACGTGATTCTTTTTCTGCCTGCGTGCGTGCGTGCGTGCTAATACTACTACTACTAATAATAATAATAATAATAATAATTATTATTATTATTATAATTAATAACATATTAAATCTAATTTAATTCAATAAATACCACATATTCTTTTAAATCAAATAAGTAATTACATGAACATTTTCTGATGCACGGCTTTATGATTCAAATGTAAAATTGTGCTTGTTCTGGATTATTATTTCCCTACACACAGAATATAAGTTAATGTACATCCCAATAAGCTCAACGAGGTACAGCAGGAAGTGTTCGACTGATATACGGCATGTCCGTTACATAAACAAGCACTGCTCCGACTGATTGGTCATTTAGTGAAATAAGCCTGGGTTTCTCCTCCTCCTCTTGACTCCCCCAGAGCACTAACTCATCTCCATTCCTTCGGGTACAAGACACCAGCGATGCAGACCGAGCCTCTGTAAAACACGCCTCGCAGAGAGAGAACTCCAACTGCACATATCACAGATTTATCCTATACTTTTACCCTCAAAAATCAAGAAGAGGGTGTGTATATTTTAAAAGAGGTACCGTATACTATGAATGAACAATTTGAAGAGTAATATTAATATTGTTTGGATTGAGATCTTGGGAATCATAAGGGCACAAGGTGGTCAACACCACAAAGTTCTGTCCATGTGAATGGCAGGATTCTCAACTGATTACTCGACACAACTACAATGGGAACATATGCACGATGGAGTAATAAGTCTTAAAAAACAATACAAAACACCGGTGAAAGAAAACTACCATTAGCATTAGATTATAAGTCTTACACAGTCAGTGTACACATTTGCATCACATATAACAGCTTATTAGGAAGCTGGGGTCAGAGCGCAGGGCCAGCCATTATACAACGCCCCTCTGGAGCATAGCGGATTAAGGGCCTTGCTCAAGGGCCCAAGATAGGCGGTTTGGTAAAACTGTGGCTTAAACTTCATTTCCAATGTTTATTTACCCAGAGTTTTAAACACTGAGCTCACCTTGGGTGGTTCCATGTAATTCCGGAGTAGAACGGGTGCTTTGAGGATGGATTGGATGTCAACAGTCTGCTACACTGACTCAGGAATACAGTTCGCTTCTGATCATCATCACTGTACCCCGCAACATTGTATATCTGCTTCAAATGGACATTTGGTGCAACCCAGATGAGGATAAGTTCCCTCTTGAGTCTGGTTCCTCTCAAGGTTTCTTCCTTATGCCATCTCGGGGAGTTTTTCCTTGCCACAGTTGCTCATCAGGGACAAACATACTTACAAAGAACATATTTACGTTTAATCACCACATTATCTGTGTAAAGCTGCTTTGAGACAATGTTCATTGTTAAAAGCGCTATACAAATAAAAATGAATTGAATTGAATTGAATCCAAGGGTGGAAGGCTTTGCTCAAGGGCCTAACAGTAGCACGATGAGGGCTTGAACCACCAACCTTCCAATCAGTAACCCAGTGACTTGACCACTGAACTCCCCAAGGGTGGAAGGCCTTGCTCAAGGGCCTAACAGTAGCACCATGGGGCTTGATCCTCACCAGACCTTCTATTTAGTAACCCAAAGCCTTAACTACTGAGCTCCCCAAGAGTGGAATGCCATGCTTAAGGTCCCAACAGTAGCAGCATTGGTCTTGCACCTCTGACCTTCCGATCAGTAACCAAGAGCCCTAGTTTTTGAGCTACCAATGCCTAGGTTGCCTTGGTCTGATGAATCACATTTTTTTACTTCATGTGGACAGCCACATGAAGTATAACAGGTGCCAAGATGCACCATGTGAAGAAGGCAAACTGGTGGAGGCATTGTGACACTCTGGGCAATGTCCTGCTGGGAAACTATGGGTCCTGGAAATTTGCATGGATGCAATGTTGAGTGTAAAAAATATATATATTCATGGTGATGTCCTTGCCATGCTGCAAAAGCAGTTGAGAAGACATGACAACAAGGTTAAGGTGTGGACGTGGCCTCCAAAATTCAAAACAAGTCCATAGTTGCTGACGTCTAGGTACCTGATACCACAGCATACCTTCAGAGGACTTGTTGATCCTAGGATAACATGTGTGTCCTGAAAAGGAACGTTCCTGAAAATGTTGATTATGGTTAAATTTACATTACATAAGCGTGTGTTATAGAATGATTGTTATATACAGTATATCGGTGTTAAAATCAAGCAACCGACCCAGGTTCCTCGCAGTGCATATTTTACAAACTTTGCGACACAATTGTGTACAATATTTTGAAAATGCATTGAAGCTCGTGAGTAACAAAGATCAGAGAAGGGTTTTCGGAAATAGAACAGCACTCTTAATGAAGGTCGAAAGTGCTTGCGGGGTTTTATTTTCGGAGCTTGAATGCCACTTAAAAAAACTATTTCCGCTTCCTGTTTACTTACTGCTTCTTGCTCCGGCTCCACCCTGTCCACACCTACAGTTGGTGACCCTGTTTAACACGTCTCCTCGTCTCTCTACGTAGCCCACTTACTCTTAGTCTGCATCTCTTCTCCACGTTACTTCGTCGTTTTTGCGTTTTGCAAGCCTGATTTTATTTCTCCCCTGTCACAGGAATAAAAATACCTCTGGTCTGTTCCCGGCACTTAGAAACCCTATGACAGTTTTGGGGATTGAATTCTCTGGCTTTAATAAAACAGGCCTGAGATCAGCAGCAGTGAGTGGCTGAACGACGGTGCCAAGAACCGTTTTTATTTCACAAGGGCAGGGGTCGTACCATTCTGGGCTCTTAATTGGGATTAGGTGACATATTGAGTTACAGCGTTTTTATTACAATAGGGTCTGGCGTTGGCTCGAGAGTGCAAAAAAAGCCTCACGGCATAATCTATTGCTCCATGGTTCACTGTATTCCATGGACATTTTCCGCAAATCCACCCACATTAGTGATATATATTTGGTTCGATTGTGTTCGTTTCATCCTCGCCAACTTCCTTCATTGTCTAAAAAGCTCTCAATTGTGGGAAACGTCAACCATTTTAGATATCCTTTACATTTCAATGGGGTTAACATTTAATCTCCTAAAGATTTGTCCTTCGAATTGTCTATTTTCGGATCTTCTCCAGTCCTTCATCTTTACCTCACTTCCTACACACAAACCTGCTCCATGAAACTGTATTGTATTTCTCTTTCAAAATTGTAGGATATGTGAAATGCCTGGCTTGGAATTCCAATTCATTCAAAGGCCTTGCATTCAAGGCCTCTAATGCTGTCGAACATGAGAAAAGGCGGTGAGGTGGTGGGATTGGAACAGTGCCAGACTCTGGATTAATTCAGGATTCCTTTAAAGAGCTACGTTTAACTTTTTTTTCCCTTGCAGTTAAATAGGCCCTTGGGTACAATACTTTTTTTTTCATTTCTATTAAATAAGATTCTCATGTCTGACTAGCAGGACACTCCAAACTATCTGTTCTTATAATAAAAACTGGATTTCTCGTCCAGTCCTGCGATGTTTCAGTCAGAAGCGTGACCTAGGCAGAAAAGCATTTCAGCCATTTCACACCCAGACTTTTGTAACAGCTTTATGTCACTCAGCAGCTCTCTGGGCTACCACTAAAATTGAGAGAAATGCACCCCCTTTAAATACACATACCCACCCAGGCTTGGGGGGGGTCAGCTGTGCCAATCCCCAACAGTCCGCTAATAACAAGCCGATCTTTTTCTGGTATGTGGGTGAGGGAAAACCCAGGCTGCTTTTCGTATCACTTCAAAAGGAACGGAATGAAATTAGACCCAGCCAGAGGGGTGGGGGAACGGGCTGCCGGATTGTCATTCTGATCTCAGTGACATCATCACCAAGGTGGTAAATGCCCTCTGCTAACTGAAGTGTATTGAGAACTGGGAGTAGAGATTAGACACTAGATTTGATTGTATTCAGAATATGCTATTATAGTGGGGCCCAAACTTTTTCTTATAAAGTTGAATGAGGGGCCGTGAGCCGAAAGAAAATATCGAATGAACGTGTTAATGTCAATTCAGTGTTTTAGGTACAAAATGAGAAATGCACATTGGTGTCTAGATTAGACAGTGTTGAAATTATACTGTTGGATATTCATTTTTGACTTAGATTGTGCTGAGATTTTAATATCAATAAAGCAATCAATATATAGATTAGACAGTGCTGAAAGAACAGAATGAGAAACACTTTAGTCTCTAGATTTCACTGTGATTAACAGGGATTACATGTGTTTTTGCCTCTGAGAGATTAGATTTTTTTTTATTACTAATATTATGAACACAATTATATAACCAAGAGATCATAGTATTAAAGAAACACCATTTTTTTTATATTAGATAGTGTTAAAAGGATAAAATTAGACCAAATCCTTCAACTTCAGATTAGATTTTGGATTAGATCTCACAATATTGGTGCTGTGAGGCTATACTATAGTATATTATTAGTACAAAATTGTGGTGCCTAGATTAAACTTTGTCAAGACTCTAATATCGTGAGAATGGACGCAATTCAACTGTTAGATTAGACTGTGCTACAATTAAAACATATTCATTACTGAAAGCAAGAGTGTAACTAGATCAGACTCTAATGAGATGAGCTATTTTTTCTTATTTTTATAAACGATATGCTAGTATATGTGTCGAATGCTAGATTTCTGTAGATAGACACAGCAAAGATAATCAGATCACTGGATCACTGGTTGTGGTGAATAAAGCTGAAGACTGTGAGAATGCAGCAGGAGAAGCAGCTGGAGAGACACGGTGGAATGAGGCTTTAGTCGTGCAAGTTATCTCTCAGACACCTCGGTGTGTACCTAGAGGGAGTGTGATGAATAGTCGGCCACTAGCAGGCCTGTGCGAGCTGCCGTGTTTGGACTGAGTAGGTGAGAAGAATGCAGTTAAACAGAGGAGGTGAGGGAGGGAGAAATAGATGGAGGTCAAAGCATTTTGGACATTCTACTTTCTTGACAGCTTTTACACACATTTTTCCACTGTCCGTTCATTTCAAGTCTTTGCTAACACTGATAATGGGGAAAAGGGAAACTAAACTGTTCCATTCCTCATCTCTGATGTGGCACCTTAATACCCTGTGGTGTGATTTTTGCACTTTTACAATCCTTCACTATTTGAAAACATTTGACAAATCATGAAATGAAAAACACGACAAAGGAGACCCAGAACTGTTGAGCAGCTGGAATCCAGTTGTCCCACACATATCTTGTCTCCTCAGTTTTCATATGTATTCAGATAGAAAAACGTGATGCTACACATAGCCCTGTCCCAACTTTTTGGAGACCTGCTGCAGCCATCAAATTCAAAATGACCATATTTTTCCTGTAAAATGGTATATATTCTCAATTGAAACATTAGATTTTTTTTTATTCGATTTTTTATTTTTTTGTGAATAGAATATAGAATTATGATCGGTTTTGGAATCAGGGTTTTGATTCCATAATTGTACAGGATGCCTTTGACTGTGTTAGCATGAAATCTTCTCTTCACTTTAACTAGGAGATCCAAACCTGTTCCAGCAATACATTGACCCTTTGCACAAAACCAGCTTGAAGATATGCTTCACATTGGATGGATGGATGTGAAATATCTTGAATGGCCTACTGAAAAGCTGACTGCACCTCAGGTCTCCACAAACACCCTCCAAAATCAAGTAGAACATCGAAGAGTGGAGATTATTCTAAGAGTAAATAGCAAAACTTTTGACCATATATTGCAAGGCGAAAGGAATCTTCTCTCAGCTTCGTTTATTTATTTATTTTTATATAATTTGAGTCAGACTGATGAACAAAACCGCCATCTGGCCTTCATGACAATCCCATTCGCTAAAGTAGAAAACAGCTTTCTCCGAATTTTATCAGAAAATCAATTTAGAGTTTAGAGTTATTCAGATCAGATAATGCCGTGTCCTTCCGAATTTTTACTTTCTTTTGTTGTGTGTATTTTCGATTAGAAGAAATCCCATTAACTGGATATCCGTATTGTTGTATTAACACACGGTCACCTAAAAGTGTTCCTGAAGCACGATTCGGGGTCTCTCCCGAGGGCTCCTTCATCCCACGGCGAATATAATTACCAAGCAACAAACAAGAAGGATGAATCTCTTCACAGAAGGGTAGCATAGCGCAAATGACCTTCAGAGTAGACTAAAGTACAATGAGGATATTTTTTTATTCAGCTATTTTTTATATATCGGGAACTACTTGAATAAATCATTAAATTGAATCGAGCTTTTTGTATTATTATAATTATTATTATTATTGTCGTGCCAATTTTAAAGTATGCTCAGAAAGTCGTGATCAATAGCGTTCGACCTAGCAGAGATTCGAGTGTGGGGAAACTCGTCTACTTTTGTTCTTGCGAGGGCCAAACACAGCCTGTTCCATTTTGGTGAAGGGGAGGCGTTTCTGTAGTGTAGCCGCCGTCCTTGAGAGTATCTAGCCAAGTAAATATGATACGCTTTCTCCTCCTTTTGAGCAGCAAACAAGCATTTTCTTTAACTGTAGGTTCTAGCTTTTATTTATATTAATGCCCTGGGTATGATATATCATCGTTTTTATAGGAACAGGTTATATACTGACACATTTATATATAGAATCCAATGGTCCATTTGGTTCACACAATTTTTTTACATGATGTCTGTACTTCTCAAGCACGGGAAGAAAACAAGGAAAAAACGAACAAATGGGGAACATTGAACAACATGAATGAATAGATAATTAAACAATTAGATGCAATAAGTGATGGTAAGGACCGAATTGAAATAACAGCGCCAGAAACTAAGAAAGTTAGTAATACCTTTATATTGAAAACAATATTTTAAAAAGTAATGAATGAACACATTTAAATATGTAATAAATCCAAAAAAAAAAAAGGTAAATAGATAAATAAATATGTCAAAAAAGAGGGGGGATTAACACATTAAAAAACTTAAAAACATACCAACACATACATAAATAAATAAACAATAGATCGATAGATAAACAAACAGTTTATAAAATGTATAAATTGACAAATTGACATGAAATTTTCACTTATCATTTGTCAGAATATAACTTAGAAATTAACCCTATAAAAGAATTTCCTTTAGAAATACACTACATGGACAAAGGTTTGTGGAAACCTGAGCATAAGATTTGCTGTTATAATGGTAACCTCCATTCATCTGGAGAGATGTTCCACTAGATTTTGGAGTGTGTTTGTGGAAATTTGTGTTTATTCGGCTACAAAGTCAGGTACAGATTTCGGGTGAGGAGCCTGGGGTCAATCTCATGATCTCTGAGCCACTCCCTGTAACCATCTTTCCTTGCAATCAGGAAAGAAAATATCAATAAGAGCAATAAATATGGTCATTTAGTATATTCAGGTAGTCAGCTGACTTCATTTTTGGAGCACATAATATTGCTGACCAACTGAAGCAACCTCGGATCATAACACTGCCCCCACAGGTTTGTGCAGTAAGCACTAGGCATAATAGTTGAATCACTTTATCCACTTCTCTTCTTCCTCTGATGCACCCATTACTCTGGAAATCTGGACTTATCAGACCATATGACCTTTTCTATTGTTCCAGGGTCTTATCATCGTGCTTCCTAGCAAGCTGATGCCTTGTTTTCCGGTTACCCTCAATAATAATCAATATGAATTTCACTTGCCTAAAAAAGAAACATCATATTAAAGCTTCCTAAGTGGAAAAAAAGTGGGTTAGGGATATTCACAAGTGTTCTTGTGACCGAGCTTCGCCTAAAGGAATGCACACTTACTAGCAAAATTTGCAAGTAGGCTCTAGACACACATAGCAGCCTGGGTGTTAATAGCTTGTGCCCGATGCTATGAGGAAGCCCAATCATTAAACTAGAGTTTGCTTGGTAGGACGGATTTGTAGAAGTAGAATTTCTATGTATATTTAATATTCATTTTAATTAGAGTTTGAATGCTTCCTGTTCCTTGTTCTCATATCAGAGAAATTCTTCAGTTAATAAAAATCTTTATAATTACAATACAACATTAAATACCCTCATAATCCTGATACTTTGTACGATTTGAGATTTATGCTCAAGATACACTATATGGACAAAGAAAAATGGAAATCTTACTGTGATTGTTTTTTTTTTTTTTCCGAATATCCCATTCCACATTAAGTCCCCATTTGCTGTCCAAATAAACTCCACTCTTCTGGGAAGATGTTCCCAGAACTCTAGTGACTAGAGATTTGTGCTCATTCTGCCCTAAGTGTGGTATTCAAATCAGGTATTGATGTAGGCGAGGTGAGAAGGCCTGGGGTGCAGAGATCCAATTCATTACAAAGTTGTTCAATAGGGTTTGTAGCTTTATAGGAGTATAGAATTGGGTTCAAGATGTTGGGGACACTCAAAAGTACAGACACAAATAACAACACTCTACATTTAGCTTATAGATTTGATCTCTAGTCTGATCCTTCTTCACAGATTTTGCTGAACTGAACTCTGGTTCCTCAGATCATCAGCGACAGACATTTAATTCAGGAAATACACACTGAGGAAGCCAGAATGGATGGATGTGTTTGTGTGTGTGTGGCGTAACCCAAACCGTTTTTTACTGCATTCCAAAATCAATAGTGGCTTATCAATAACGAGGACATGAATCACTCTGAGAAGGAGGACAGAAACGGGAAAAAATGAGAGCGAGGGATGGGAGGAGAGAGGGGAGGAGGACCGAAATCAATTTTCACACATTAGAACGATTAGCTTATTGAGAGCAGGGTGACGTATTGAGGGCTACACGAGTCGCATCTTTTGAAAGAAAAAAAGGCCTTCCGGCGTGCAATGGAGATATACGTCCTGATCTACTTGGGACGCTGATGAAAGGAACGAGTCTTGATGCGATGAATAAATGAGGGATTTGAAGCGGAAACCTGGAGTGCAATATTGTGAAATTTTGCACTCAAACCTGATAAAGAATGAAAATACCCCTGTGCACAAAGCCAGCTCTATAAAGATATGCTTTCCATAGGTTGGAGGTGTGTAGAAGATGTTGAAAGGCTTGCTATGGAGCTCTGACCTCAACCTATTGGGATCAACTGGAACAAGGATGGCAAATCAGGCCTCCTTACCCTAAATCAGTACCTGAATGAAAGTGAAAAAAATTGAGTGGAACACCTTCCCATAAAAGTGGAACTTATTATAAGAGCAAATGAAGACTAAATGTGGAATTAGATGTTCGAAAAGCACCAATGTGCTCAACAGGGTTTAGGTCTGGAGACTTACTTGGCCACTCCATAACCTTCACCTGCAGCTTCTTCAGCAAGGCATCTTGGCGGTGTGTTTGGGGTCTTTATTATTTTGGAATACTGCCGTTTGCCTCAGCTTCTGAAGCGAGGGCATCATGTTCTGCTTTAGAAGGTCACAGTGCATCTTGGAATCCATGTTTCCCTTAATGAACCGCAATTCCCCAGTTCCAGCAGCACTCGTGCAATCCCAGACCATGATGCGACCACCACCATGCTTGACTGTAGGCAAGGCACAATTTTCTTGGTTCTCCTCACCAGGGTGTCACCACACATGCTGGACATCATCTGAGCCAGACAAGTTTAGCTTAATCCCATCAGACCACAGGACATGGTTCCAGTAATTCATGCTCTTGGACAGGTTTTTTTTCAGCAAACTGCAGTGTGTGGTGTATGGTTTGTGCACTGACAAGCGGACCTTCTGCTTCTGCAACCTCTAAAGCAATGCTGCAGCACTCATGCTTCTGTTTTTTGAAGCAGCTTCTGCACCTGACGCACAGCACGAGGACTCGATTCTTTGATGGACCCTTGAGAGGTCTGTTCTGAGTGGAACCAGTCTTGGAAAACCTCTGTATGACCCTGAACACTGTACTATAACTTAGTTTCAGGACTTTACAGATCTTCTTATATCCTCGGGCATCTTTGTGGAGAGCAACAAATCTAATTTTCAAATCCTCAAAGAGTCTTTGCATTGAGGTGCCATGTTGAACATCCAGTGGTCAGTATGAGAGAATTTTACTCAAAGCACCAAATTTGAACTGTTCTAATAAAAGATACACTTGTGGCTATGCATAGTTGCATGACATTCAGCTGTTATCACTTAGGGTGTACTTACTTTTGTTGCCAGCTATTTTGACAATAATGGCTGTATTTTGAGTTATATTCAGAGCACAGGAAATCTGTACTGCACATTGACTACTCTAAAATATCTCCAAGTTGAATTTCTATAGTATTGTCCCTTGACAAGATTTACCAAAATGGTTGCTGAAATGTGAGATACTGTATATATCCAACAATGTTGCTTTTTTACATAAAAGTAAATAATTTTGTGTAAAATCAGACGATGCTCCTTCTTCATTTAAAGACAAGCCCTTCCTTTTGTTATTTCGCCATGTGTGTACGCATGTTCTCATTACTCAGATTCATCTCAAAAACTCAGTTGAGAACTGATGCGGGTTTTAATCACCACTTTACTGAGTCTGGCAGGCGCCTGTTAATCTACCAGAGTAGGTTTTCACTGCGCCAAAACGTCAATACCCACTCTTGTATTTTTGTCCTTTTTGGCTCTCTGGAGTTCCCAAGAATTGATGCGTTTTGAATCTGCCACGTCCCCTGGGCCTTGTGCGGGCTGCTCCGGCGCTTTCCAGACCGCCCCAATGACCAAGTCACGTAGTGGGTTCAGAGATGTGAACGACGCTCGAGACACAACGACAGACGGTTCCATTTTGGTAATCGGAAGAAAAAGAGCACGATGGAGAAATCGATGGAGTCGAAGAACATATGCTGTGACAACAAATTCGTTGTAGCAGGTAGAATCCATAATGCAGGTAGGACCTGTAATGCGGGTAGTCCAGGGATGATCGCCAATGTGAACCGTTAAAGGCAATCTTGAGCGCTTCCTCTGAAGCGGAGCCAGAAGCATGGAAGTACGGGGAATACTAGTGGTGGGAAGTCCGAAAGATCTATAATGGCAACAACTAGATCCAAACGTGAGTGAGTTGGAATCGGGACCTTATAAAGGGGTAAGGTAATGGGGAACAGGTGTAGGTGATTAGAGCAGGGAGCGACTGAGTGAGAGTTAGCACCTTGGAGGAAGGCGTGGCTGGTGTGAATTAAAAAATGTCAATATTTAAATATAGATGACTAGATATAGATGAATATCATTTATTATTAATAATAACATATAATTAAAGGTAAATTAAGCAAATTTATTTCAGAAGTGTGTATCAAACTGGTAGCTCTTCACCAAGAAGTACCTCTCAGTTTCAAAAAGGTTGGTGACCCCTGGTCTATAAGATTCATATATGCCATTCCACATTTGGTCCATGCAGTAAACTCCACTCTTCTGGGAAGATGTTCCACTGGATTTTGTGTGTTTATTCAGCAACATATCAGGTACTCGTCTAGGGTGAGGAGTCCTGGGATGTTGTTCCAATCCATCCCAAAGGTGTTTAATAGAGTTTGAGCTTTATAACAGGCCACTCAAGATTTTCCACACACTTCCAACCCGTGGAAATATCCCATATCTACATGCAGCTGGTTTTGTGCACATGTGCATTGTCATGCTGGAACAGATTTGGATCTCGTAGTTCTTATAGACATCCGATCTAATTGTTTGCTCCTAAGTTTGTGCTAACATTTTGGGGCAAGAACCAAATATGTCTGGGAAAAGTCCGGAGTCCCAATTCTTTTGTTCAACTTCTGACTTTTCAATGGTTTAGAACATTGAAACTTTTTTTTTTTATTTGTACAAATCATTGTTGATGAACTTTTCCTTTTCCTTCGTACATCTAGAGCAAATCAGGAAGTGCTTCTATAATTGTAACATGACCCAACACACTTCCTTTATTGGCACAATTGTAAAGTGAAGCGAAAATTTCATTGTACCGCATCCAAACTCATCCTATACAGTTGTCTCCCTCGGGCTTTGTCATTACAGTTCGAGGAGGAACCAACGTTGGTTGTCCAAAAACTTTTGCCGGAAAATTATATTCAGTATACAAAATTCACAGTAGGTTCATTTTGCTGTAGTGTAAAAGGAATAAAACATCTTCAGACACTGCTGTCACTCAGTCACACAACTCACTGTTATTGACTTTTTTTTATGCTAAGTGTTTTTATTCCTTACACAACTAATGCCTCCGCTCGCGCCCTCTTCCCGTCTCCTCCGACGATAAATAATTTGCTAATGAAGACGCTTTAATGCTTTTCCTGGCGGCTCTGCAGGACCTGACGAGTACTATAACGTGCAAAAAAAAAAAAATTAAGCGCCTCAGCAAAAAAATAAATAAATAAAATCAGGAAACACTTGAGAGTGTTGAAGAATGCGCCGCTGAGTACAGGATGTCTTCTTGCTTTGTTCATCCTTCAACCTTTCTTCGGTTTTCTTCAGAGTTTCTGCTGACAGAACGGAATAGGGGGGGCAAAAAAATAAATAAATCCTGAGCATCTTCTTAATTGAAGAGACAATTCAGTTCGATCCTTCACACCAGCCCAGGACCCAAAGCGTTACCTGTCCAAATGTGTGTACGTTCATTCCTACAGCTCCATCCATTATCCACCTGAGCATGTCTGCTTTGTTATTAGCATGGTGTGCATCTTATTTCATTACCTGCCATCCCAGAATAGTGTTAAATGCAAAAAAAAGTGCGATATCTTCCTTCTAAGATCGAACTCGCCACACAATTCTGCTCCTTCTTAGAAATTCATCCTACAAAGAAGTCGATCCGGCCAATTTCCACTCCTTTCAAGCTGGAATTTAGTAAAAAAACGGATTTTTACATTCCGTCATCTATTTATTAAATGGGAAACATGATTTCTCCAACCATATGTGCTTCCAAACCAGCAGCACAATGTTCCTGTGCACAAAGCCAGCTTCATGGAGATCTGCCTTTCCATTGGTTGGAAGGGTGTGGAAGATCTTGGGTGGCCTACTCTTGCGCTACAAACCCCTATTGAACAAACCTCCACACCTCCATCAGTACCTGATTTTACTACCACCATTGGGGTCTAAATGAAATAGCACAAATTTCCACCAAATCTAGTGGAACATCTTCCCTGAAAAGTGGAATTTATTCTCAGGTGCCCATAAAGGAAAACCATTACACACACACTTTTTTTTTGCTCTATGGCATTCAAATGGTATTCAGTAGATTCAGTAGGTCTAGAAGTTGCCCAGATGAGCTCTATTGCTCCTTATTGGTGTCATCTACCAATGGAAAGCAACAAATGACCAGCATTGGTGCATTAATAGAGCTCATCACCTCAAATCTAGTGAAACATCTTCCCAGAAGAGTGGATATTCTCATAACAAGAAACAGGGACTCGATGTGGAATGGGATGTTCCAAAAGAAGGTCCATAATGTGTAGCCCACACATGATAATCTACATCCTTGCATAATTGAAGAATTAAGATGCAATATTTCCAATAGCTAATACGGGACATCCACCGTGTGTGTGTGTATTGTGTGTTTCCAAGCTGACAGGTGCAGACCGAGGCGTAAAAAGATCAGCGTGGAAACAAACGAAAATGTTTTTGTGTGTTGTGATTGGAGGGAATGGGGGAACAGGCGAAGAGCAGATATAGATTACAAGACTAAACAGCTGCGCACATAAACGCATAAAAACGGCGGGTTTACGAGGGAAACGTTGTCGATATCGGATAACTAGCTCCGAACTAGAATCCCCTCGGGGTTGAAAAATCAGTCAGGTGTTTGTAAATCTGACCCGAGCAAACGGTTCGTCTTTACGAGTCAGTCTCCGTTGTAGGAAACCTGGTCCGGGACCATTTTTCATTGTATAGCCGCCATTTTTAAATGAACGATACGTATATTTGTCTTTTCAAACGCTATGGACTCCCAAACAGGATATTTAGGACACTTTGGTTACTAGGGAAGCGATTCGCATATCGACGCATAGGCAGCGATACAATCTATCTAATGCATGGCCCTATTACAAAAAAAAAAAGAAAAAAAAAGATTTTAGAAATATCTGACATTCTTTTCCTGTTCTGTCTCCAGAAAGTTACAGCTCTACCTCTGCCATGTTAATCTCTATGCTATGTGACTCTTAGGACACGCCTCGATCTCCGTAGCGTTGTGATATTCACGTAGCAGCAGCGGTGCTAAGAGAGAGTATTGGTCACTTTCAAAATAATAAAAATAGAGCGCATGTAATTATAGTTTTTTTTATCCATGCAAATATGTTCACTCCATTCGCGTCTTTTCTTGGACATCAATTCACTTTCACGTGTCACCGGTTAGTTTTTTTACACATCATTTCTTTATTTTCACGTGATTCTTCAATGAATTCTTGATTCTTATAGGTGGTGGTGTGTGTGTGTGTGTGTGTGTGTGTGTGTGTGTGTGTGTGTTTGTATTGTTAAACAGTCTTTAAATTAAAGATCGAGTTCACTGATACAATGGACATCAAGGACAACCATCCTCACACACCCACAAAACATCGAATGTATTGAGGACATGCTCACTTCCTGTTCCTGTGATATTTCCTTCCTGTAAAGAGCGATTCACTGTCGACGCAAGTCCTGATGTCCTCGAGCTACACCTCCTACCCGAGTCTGATGTGTAGTGCCACCAGACGATACCACACGAGAATACCACATGGTAATGTGTCCGGCTTTATACGATGTGTGAAAAGAACCAATGCGAGGATTTAAAGTTGGGTCTCGGTGACAGAGTGTCATTCAAGCCAGCGTGTTAATCACTTTCTGTGTCTCCAGTTTAATCCAGCGTGACAGCCCGGGCCTCAAAAGGTTTACCCTCATCATTACAGCCCTAAAGAGGTCGTCCAAACCAACGTCGCTTTCCACAGTTACAGGGGTCGCGGTCAACGAGGAAATCGAACAACTGCACCGAGGCAGAGCGCAGGCTGGAATTCTTCAGACGTGTGATCTGCATAGGATCAATGACAATAATAATAATAATAATAATAATAATAATAAAGCCATATCACATACATTTACAACCAAACAAAGCAGTGTGTCTGCATGTTAAAATGAGTGATGCCTAAAATTAAAAATATATACTTAATAAAAATAAATTATTTATTTGTTTATGTTTTATTATTTTTTTTTTTATGATGTGAACTAAGCAAGGAATAAGCCCCTTGGAATGTGCTACAAGAAAAATGAATTGTGTCTTTATTTTTTTATCTGTTTATAGTTGCATTTAATGATGTGGGGAAAAAAATTTAATATGCCAAAACAAGTATAAACAGACAATAATAATAATAATAATAATAATAATAATAATAATAATAATAAATCTTTATTACATCATTTTAAAACCAAACAAAGCCACATGTAAGAATTATGTATCAACTCTCAGGTGTGGATTTGAATTCTGGAAAATTCTGACAATTTATTTATGTAATTTATATGTATTTATGTAATAAATGTAAGTTGATAGAAGCAGGACGTAGAATTAAATCTACCTTTCTGTATAAAAAAGATACATTTTGAATTGAGTAATGCCTATAATAAATAAATAATAATAAAATATAATAATACATTTAAAAAAAGTATATTATATATATAATTCAAAATAATTGTTAGATGGTTACTCAGTTATGTTTTTTTGATCATGTACACTAAACAAGGAATAAAACAATTGTAATGTGCTAAAATAAAATAATTCTAAATGGTATTTTTCATTTGTACATTTATTTATTAAGATATTTATGATCTGTTTATAGTTGCATTTAATGGCATGAAATATCAATTACATTTGCCAAAGCATGTATTTGCAAAAGACATCTTCTATTTACAAAAAATAAAAATAAATTAATTAATAATAATAATAATAATAATAATAATAATAATAATAATAATAATAATAATAATGCCTTAACACATGCTTTTACTGCTAAACAAAGCGTGCGGATTTTAGGAATGATTTTAGGAATTTTATGGAATTTAATTCTGGAAAGTTCTGACAATTAATTTATTTAATTACATATTTCGATGGAAGCAGTCAAATTTCCCATAAAACTTTTTTTAATTGACTATAATAAAAAAAAAAATATTAAAAAAAATATTTATTTATCTGTTTAAAGTTGCATTTAATGCATTGGAATATCAATGAAATATGTATATAAATAAAAAAATAAAAACATTTTCCTTCATATACTGTACTACATTGGTCTACGCGCGTATCAAGGAGCCCTTGTGGAGAACAGCGATTGGCTAACCGTTTGATTGACAGCCCTCCCAGCTAATCAAAATCCACCTGGCACGGCACATTCGCCAATCCGTGCGGTAGTCCTCTTGCACCGGCAATAGAAGATCAAAGATGGCGGCCCCTACGAACGGGTGCGAGAAAATCAGCGCGGTTTATTTCGAGTTTCTCCATTTCACGCTCTGCGCTCTGAGACACGCCAAAGTTTACTTTCCTCTCGTGTTTCTGCTCGCCCTGACGGCCCTCTGTACCGGAAATGACGACTTCCAGAGGGACGAGTTTCTTAAGAGGGAGTACTCGCTGGCCAAGCCGTACCAAGGTAGTTGAAGGAGTCTGGTTGAGCAATTTCCCACCTGTTTTAGAAGACCAAATCCCGCCTCCGGTTCAGTGATTGGTCAGCTTTATAATCAATCACACACTTTGGACCGACCTACAGTGCGGTCACTGGAACACTTCTATCCAATCGCAGAGCATCAGGCGGAATACGGGTGGTTTAAAAAAATGTAATTGAGTTTCTTTTTAACGATAGTGGTATTCGGCTTTGATTTGATTAAGGATTTTCGAGTTGATTAAACAACTTTCCAGTGCAATTTGTATTTATTTTGTTGATTTAATATGGTTTTAAAGTATTCCTAATTGCTCCCCATTGATGTCAATTACAAATGAAAGTGTGACAGATATCCAATGGAGGGGAAACACACACACACACACACACACACACACAGATCACAAATGTATTAATAAAATCAAGAAGTAATTCATTTAATCACTTTTTAAATCTTCCTCAAATCTTATTTGCTACTTTTGAAATGGATCATGTAGATTTTTGCCCAAATGATATGCAGTTATATTACTCATCGTGTGTGTGTGCAGGTCTGGGTTCCTCGAGCTCGTCCCACTGGGATCTCCTGGGCAACGCCATGATCACGCCCGAGTACGTCCGCCTGACCCCTGACCTGCAGAGCCGCCAGGGTGCCGTGTGGAGTCGCATCGTGAGTGCACTTTCAACACTGTCCAGAAAGACACACAAACATTTCCTGAAAATGTCTAAGTCCGTGACCACTCGTCTCACCCGGAGACGTCCGAAGGGGGCATTTTGACCTTTAATGGTTACTGTCTCAGGAAATGCAGGACGGAGGTCCTTCAACCACCTCGGATGAAAGACCCACCTGCTATCTGTCCGATTTCTTGCATAAATCCAAAACGTGCATCTGTTTTCACACACTTGCAGCAGGTCCAGCGTGAAGTAAACATCCCTCATAAGACCGAGCGATAGTCTTGATGGAAAGACGGATGAGGAACAGCAGCTTGGTGGAGCAGGGATTTGAACTCGTGACCTTCTAATCCAACATCTTAACCAATGAGCTACAAATAGGGTTTTGTCTCTTTGGGCAGGTCACGTCCTAAAAAAACGTCCCACAACACCTGTTGAACTGATAAACTTGTGTGTGTGTGTGTGTGTGTGTGTGTGCGCAGCCGTTTTACATTCGAGACTGGGAGCTCCAGGTGCACTTTAAGATCCACGGCAAAGGCAAGAAGAACCTGAACGGAGACGGCCTGGCACTGTGGCTGACGCGAGACCGCATGCAAACAGGCATGTTTTTTTTTTTTTGTTTGTTTCTATATTACGATCGTTTCCATAGTAACCGATTGGATTTGCATTTAGCAGGAAAGGTGTGAACCTGGTGCTTTTTGTTCAATAAAATGTCCAGTCTTCTGTGTAAAACAGATTGATACGAAATGTCTGACTGCTGAAGGTCTGTACTTTGTTTTAGGCCCCGTGTTTGGAAACATAAATCATTTCACCGGCCTGGGCATTTTCATCGACACGTATCCCAACCACGACAATCAGCACGAGGTACGCCCCTATCCCCTCTCGAAGACCCCGTCTGATCCGCTTCGTTTCCCTCACCCTCGTTCCTTGCTGTTTTCTCCGCCCGTAGAGGTCGTTCCCGTTCATTTCAGCGATGGTGGGAAACGGGAGCGTGGCGTACGAGCACGATCGGGACGGAAGGAACGCGGACCTGGGGGGCTGCCAGGCGGCCGTGCGTAACGTCGAGCACGAAACGTCCGTCCTGATCCGATACATGAAGAGCACTCTAACGGTACGCTCACCTTTACTTCCTTCTTTATACGTTCTAGGGATGTGTGTATTCAACAGATCCCTAATCTGTATTGCGTTTGTACCTGAACTCCCGAAGGGTCCCACTAGGGGGCGGCATTCGACCAAAAAAAAAAAAGAAAATCACTCATTAACTGAACCCAAATTGTGATCACTAGCGTACACACACACACACACACACACACACACACACACACTCACACACAGCCACAGCAGACTCCTGGGACACAATACAGAATATGCGAAAGACCCCGTAAGCTGTTTTAATGTATGTTTGGGACAGTACGAAATCAAATCCCGTCACACGATCAGCATTTTTCATCTAAAATGCCTCCTCGCTCCTCCACAGGTCATGATGGACGTCGAAGGGAAGCAGGAATGGAGGGACTGTGTGGAGGTCCCAGGTGTCCACCTCCCCCAGGGCTATTACTTCGGAGCCTCTTCGCTCACTGGAGATCTTTCAGGTTTAGAAATTCGATTTCTTTCTTCCTGTACAGAAGGAATTTGTGACACAGAAACCATTAACCCCAACGGCCAAAAAAAAACGATATCTAAAGTTAATCTCAACAATTGTTTCGATTCGCTCAGTACTGTTCAGTCATGTGACGTCTGGCTGATGTTTGATGGCAGATAACCACGACCTGATCTCGCTCAAGCTGTTCGAGCTGACAGTCGAAAGAACCCTCGAGGAACTGGAGAACGAGCAGGAAGTCACGGTACCCAGCGTGGACCACCGAGAGATTCCCGGTAACAAGCGATGAATATGATTTTAGCAGATTTCAAAACTGGATATGAAACTCCGAAAGCTTAGTTTCGGGGCCTATTTTTAAAAATGCTGGAGGAGGAGGATTTTTGAAATAATTGTTTCCAGATGTTTTGAATGCACAGTCTGAAACTATATATGGGCACAAATTTTGATGTACATTGAGTCCCCATTTGCTGTTGATCTTGAATCTTCTGGGAAGATGTTCCACTAGATTTCGGTCCAGCGTGTTAGTAGAGTCAGGATCTGATGTAGGTACGTTCCAATGCTCTACTGCTGACCATTTGGTGCATTGTGTTGGTGGAAACACCATTAAAGTACTTATGGCAATGAGGGTGTTCCAATTTTGAATTGAATTTTTTAGAATCTTTTGAAATTCTACAAACAATTGAATCAAAAACGATTTATTTATTTATTTATTTTTGGAAAATTTCCAAAATTCCCCAAATGAAGTTCCCATGAAAAGTTTCCGGAAACCAACATAAAGCAAACCTACATGAAGTTGCCTTTGTTGAAACAGGTTCAGGTTTCTTAGTTTCATAGTGGTCCCAGTACTTTTGCACATGAATTGTGTCGTATCATCAGATTTTTGAAGATCAACTCAAAGATCAGAATCGATGTAGATGTTGAGCTGAGCTGTGATGGTTTGCAGCCCCCCAGTCACACCCTTCTTTCCTCTGTGTCTCTTGCAGTCGAGGTGGTGGATAAAGGCATGAGCACGCTCACCCTCCTCTTCCTGTTCATCGTCTCGGTGGTCGGCTTCGTGGCCGTGGTCGTGGCGTTCATCTTCATCTACGCGCGCTGGAAGGAGCGCAGCCGCAAGCGCTTCTACTGAGGGCCGCTCCAGGAAGTGGCTTCTCACTTCTGCGCCTTGATGACTTTACCTCGGAGACCCAAGAGCCACAACGGAAAAGAGAGAGAGAGAAAGGGAGTGACCACGGCCTCGTTCCCGATCCTCTCACTTATCTATAATGATAATGCTGTGGAATGAACTAACCCAATATGTGCATATGGGTCAGATTCAAGCCTGAATTGCAACCTGAGTGTGAGAGTGTGTGTGTGTGTGTGTGAGAGTGTGTGTGTGTGTGAGAGTGTGTGTGTGAGAGTGTGTGTGTGTGAGAGTGTGAGTGTGTGTGAGAGAGAGAGATCAGTTCCTGAACTGGACGTACCAATACATTTTTTTTTTTTTTTTTTTTTTTATAATTAAGTTACAATCATAAAATGTAGACTTTTGTCAAAAAATCTTCTTAAAACAAAAATCTCATTATTACACATGAACAAATTAATTTTTTTTACCCTCAGGAAAAAAAAAAAAAATTTGCCTCAGCTTTCCCTTTTTTTTTTTTTTTTAATAAATTAAATATAAAATTGCATTAGGGCCTCCTATATGTATATCTATACATTTACACACACACACACACACACACACACACACACCATGGTTCTAACCACGAGTCGAATTATAGAAGTGTGAGTGTGTGAGAATATGTGAATTAAATGTATAGATACATAACCCCCAATTTTATATTCAAGTCCTTATTATTTTGGTGCCGTTCGAAACAAAATACACCGAACTAAGGTTTTCGGTCCGACCCACATTCAACATCGTGGACAGAACGACTAGTTTTATAGGACCTTCTGCCAATTTCTTTTTCTTATCTAAATTTAACTAGTGGTCATATTTTAATCATATTCCTAAAATGAACATACCCTTCTGCCTTTCAAGCCTTAAACTCTACACAGTAGCATCCTCTTATCGATAGTGAAAGTTAAAACGACAAATAAAAGTAGCTTTTTTTGTTGTTTGTTTTTTAAAGGTTTGTTTGATTCATTTCGCTTTTTTTTTTTTTTCGTAAAACTTTAATGCACTGAACGCTTTTCATTTCGTTCGTTTCGTTTACAAATGTGAAATCAGCCAATCGCGGCTCAGCGATCAAGTGTCAAAACGTTGCCTGAAGCTGAAAATGTATGTGCTCAAGATCAAAATGAACAAATATACATATATGTAAATATATATATATTTTGAGAGATTTTGTTGATTTGTTTGTTAGTATTTTTTTTTTCTTTGTTTAATAAGAGTGCTAAACAGAAAAGCTGAGTATGCAGATTTTTTTTTTGTTTGCTAATTGGAATTAACAGTGAATTCTGTGCTCTTTTATACTATAAAATGATTTTTTTTGCATTATGATGATGCTGGATTTTTGGTCTTTAATGAAAATGTGTATTGATCTTTGTTGAGAAGCTTCGATTCGACGTCAAATTTACATTTGACCCACATCAGACCCCATTTAGAACCCTTTAAATCGTTTGGAAATTGGTTTTGAGAAATGTCATTTAACCCCCACCCCCAGAGGGTAAATAACTGAATAAATAAGTAGTTCTTGGGACATAAATCTGAAGGATTTTCCTTTATATTTACACATTTTATGCTCAAAAGTATCGGAACGCCTGACTTTTACAGCCATCTGCGGTTCACGGTTGTATATGTACGTCTAGTGGAACGTCTTCCGAGAAGTCTGGACAGCGAACCAGGACTAAATGTTAAATGGGATGTAAAAAAAAAAAAAAACACTCTTGATTTCCCAAGCTGCTATTAACCGATAAGAAACTGCTAATTTTTTATTTTTTTTTGGACAATCCCTTTGTCTTAATGATTTGCTAATATTTCAAATAAAGGAGCTGATTTTCATATACTGAAATGTGTACAAGTGGTCTTTTGAAGAACTTCAGATGACTTCGGGGGGGAATTCCAAACCAGTAATAACCACTTCTCTTAATGCTCCCACAAGTGACTTTTCTTATTATATATTACATATAGACATTAGTGTATGTCTGAGTAATAAGAAAAGTGGATTTGGTCAGGTTTACCAAAGTTCTGGGGTGGCTTTGTATACACTGGTATAAAATATTTTCTTTGATTCAACCAGCAGATCCAAAGCATGACAATGACCTTATGCACAAAGCCAGTTCCAATAAGATATGCAGTCCATGGGTTGGAAGGGTGTGGAAGATCTCCTGCTATAGAGCTCTGATGGCGACCCAGGCCTCCTCACGTCACCTACATCAACACCTGACTTTACTAACACCCTTATGTACCTGAATGAGCACAATTCTCCACAAAATCTAGTGGAACACTTTCGAGTGGAGGTAATTATTACTAGGAACATGTCGGATAGAATGTTCACAGTGGTGTAATGTATTTGAATAAATGTACTTTGTTACTGTACTTAATGCCTCTGTTGCTGAAACATCACAAAATCACAAGTACACTCCAACATCTAGTGAAACATCTTCCCAGAAGAATGGAGGTTATAGTGACATTAAATAAGGGCTGAATATGGAATGGGGTGTTGAAAAAAATAGCACATAATTTAATGGTCAGGTTTTCATAAAACTTTGTCTGTCGCCAAAATGCGAAATCATCTGTATTGTTCACATTCATGGTAATCTCAAAGGCGATTGTTGGGTGCTGAAAGAGTCTCCACAAATCTCCACAAACATCTTCCCAGAAGAGAAGAGCTTATTATAAGAGTAAATGGGGACTTATGGTCAGGTTTTCCACAAACCTTTGTCTATAATATTGTAAATGATTTGTTCGGTATAGCAAACAATCCACAAACTAAATCAAACCAATTTTTGAAAATGCTAATTGAATTGCCAGGAAGTAGATTTTGCCCAATAACCCTAATGATCCTCACAGAAAGAGAGGAAGTATCAGGCTGTATGCACAAGTGCGAATGTTAGCGTGTTTTATTGGGATCACAAGCAGGAAGAACTCTTGCATAAGTGTTTTGAATACTGCTTGTGGATGTATTGACACCCTTCAAGGTACACTTTAGGGACAAAAGGTATTGTGGACATAAGATTTTGAACATCCTGTTCCACATTGAGTCCCCATTTGCTGTTAAAATAATCTCCACTCTTCTGGGAAGAGATTTTGTGGAGATTTGTGAGATTTCATTCAGCCACAAGGGTGTTAGCAAAGTCAGGTACCCACGTAGGAGTGTGAGGAGGCCTGAGGTAAAACTAATACCCTGAACTTTTATCCCAAACTCTGGTGACCCTTCAATGGCACTAAACTGGGGTTCATTTTGAGGTTTCACCGGATATACGCAACTTTCGTGCGTGAAACAATTCCTTGTACTTTTAAATGATCCTTTGCCGAGAGTCAAAACATTGATAGACACATGACGCGAAGATGATCTTCAAAAAGCTTCTGCTACTCCCACCATCACAACCCACCCATCGGCTTCTTGGGGGTTTGGACAGCATTACCCATTGCACCATTACCTCATGGAACATCTCTGTCCATCAGGCCTGTTCTGACCATTTCCTGATGTCTTCGGTTTCGTGGTGTTTCACTTCCCACTTTTTCAGTTGCTCTCTTCAATTTTTTTTCCTCATATAACTTTTGCAAATTCAAAGGAGGTGGTTAAAAAGTTAATTGAGGAACTGAAGAAGGGAAACCACACACACACACACACACACACACACACACACACATACACTACCTGCGTTTACATAAATGGCCTTTGAGGGACGCTCTTATCCAGAGCGACTTACATTTCAGCTAAAGAAAAAAAGAAAGAAAACTACAGGAGCTCATCTGTTGGATCTGACCACACGGACCAGCCTTCATTCCTCACGTGCACCTCCATCCTTGGAGAATTTTTGATAGATACTGACCACTGCAGACCAGAACATCCCACAAGAGCTGCAGTCCCAATTGGTCAAACTCGCTCAAATCCTTACACATTCGCCCATTTTTCCTGCTTCGAACACGTCAACTTTGAGGACAAAATGTTCACTTGCTGCCTAACAAATAAATCCACCCACTAACAGGTGCCACGATGAAGAGATCATCAGTGTTCTTCACTTTACCTGTCAGTGGTTATAAAGTTATGCCTGATCGCTGTAGTTGGATGTAGTTACTGTATGGTCAACTAAACAAGAAATGTAACCTTCTGGCTCATGTAAAAAAAACGGCATGTCTACATAATCACCCATTCACACACGTCACCCAGTTTCTCAGACTCGTAATGTACATTATTTATAGTACAGAACACGAAGACATCCCAGAGCCGAAAACTGTGGAGTTTGTGTTAGGAATGAGGTGAAAAAATTTATAAAAATGCTTAACTCTAATGATCTGGCTGTGCTGTTTGTCATGATGCTAATCTGGTAGTTAGCAGTTGCTCGTTAGCTAAATTAGCCTTGTGGCTTCACTGTGAATAAATGTTACAGTCCTAAATTTATAGTTCTGTATGCTTCAGGTTTCATTCTCACTCGGTGCTTACACACCAATACTGCTGCACAAACACACACACAATGGTGGTGTTGTGGTTTCCCCCCCGTCTTCGTGTTGTAGTGCACCACACTCTTATCACCATTTTAGCTTACGCCAAAATGAAACGAAATTAAAAAAATATCTAGCCTCCTTTCGGTCAGACGGGGTCCTGGAGGCCACGATTCACTAGTTGTCCTCTGTTTTTTCCATGTGTCCTTCGACAACGCAGTATTCCAGCACGTTAGCTGATTGATTGATTTTTTTGGTTAGACTGATCCGAGGTCAGTTCTTCTTCCTGAGCGTACGCAGATAAAGCTACAGGAGGTCTGAGCGTAGATCAGATGTGGAAAGGGCTTGAGAAAGAGGAAGTGCAAGTGAACATTTGTATTTCTCCATTTAGCAGTACAGACAGAGACCAAGCGATCACAAGGACGGACGAGCGTTCTCATCCAGGCGCGGTAAGAAAACAAACGAAATTCAGATAGAATGATACGAATGGGAACTGATTCTATATACTGTATATATATATATATATATATATATATATATATATATATATATATATATATATATATATATATATATATATATATATATGTATATTTATATACACACAGTGCAACCTCGATACTTGTGGGGGTTACGTTCCATGACCCCTCGCAAGTAAATACAACATTTTTGACTCTCTGCTTTTGGTGGGTCCTTCTTCAAGGGGAATTGTAATTGCACTGTAAACTCAACAAATATTGTGAATTACTTGTCATTAATGTTTTCAATGAATAATTCAATAATAAAATAGTTTTTCAAACATTTTTATTTAATTTATTAGTACAAACTCTGTTTTGTTACTCCGAACTTTCGAGCCACTCACAGATTCTTCACGAGTTACACTTAGTCCAGTTCCAAATGAAAAGTATCGAGGTTCCACCATGTATATATGTATATATATATATATATATATATATATATATATATAAAATAATTTTTTAAAATAAAAGCTATCACACAATTGTCTTCGAATTACACAGAACCCAAACAACCTGAAACTTTATTCAGGAAATGTAGTCAAATTCAACGTTCTAACATCGGAGTGAACATTACGCTAAAAACCTCACGTACGTCATAAATTTCCAACTAAAAGTCACGATTGTGATCGTAATAAACGCTCTCTTAATGGCGAGAAATGTTTCCTGTACAATGTTCTGTAAAATTGTTTTTTTACACTGATTTGTGCTTTATATTAATCTTATTGTATATATAGTTGAAATGTTAGGTACGAAATGAAATAATGAAATATTAAGAATTGAATTTCAAAATAAAAATTCTTATATCAGAAGCTCAAGATGGTTCGGGTTCAGTTTTTTTGTTTCTCGGAAGCGCACACAGGAAATGTGTCAACGGTCTCTGTAGACATGGAGTTATATCAGAAAGAGGAAGTCGGGTCTCTTTGTATGTGTGGCTCATCTGACATATGCTGTTCCATTTCCTTTTTTTTATATTTTTTTATACGTGAGCAGGTTTAGGATCGTTTTTTTTTTTCTGCTACAGGAATTTCTTTTGTAAGTGCCTTTGTGTCTATCTATGTCATGGTAAAGATATGATTATGAAACACTATGACAGAGATCGAGGCTAAAAGTTAGTAAGAACTTGGATTCTGAGAACAGAAAGAGTGGTAAAGGATTGTTTACATTTACAAACATTCTACATTGTATGTAATTTCATAGGCCGTGATCCATTTAAACATGGAAAGAGAATTATTATTATTATTATTATTATTATTATTATTATTATTATTATTATTATTATTATTTAAGTTGTTTCAATATAAATATGTCATTGGAAGGGGCGATTGTGAGGGTGCCAGCGCTTTTAAAAAGGTAGCAAATGAGAGGGCTAGAAATAAAAGTTGTTTGTGCAGGTTTTAATATGCTTCTGTCTCTCCCTCTGTCTAGAAGCCACGAAAGACAAGATGTCATGCCTCAAGTGCCTAAAATACACCATGTGTGTGGTGAACTTCATCTTTTTTGTACGTACCAGTTCAAACACACACACACACACACAACACTCTCACCCACACTCTCATACACATGTACACACACCGGAATCTACGTTTTGGGTCTCTTTTTTGTATTTCTATTTCATCATTTTCCATCAAAGATGGGCAGTTGGAGTATTTTGTTGCCACAGACTTCATCCAGCACATTCGTTCACTCCTAAGCGCTAATTTGACCATGCCGAGATTTTCACACGACTCTCTGTGATGTTTTCAGCTTTGTGGAGCTGCTATATTTGGACTGGGGATCTACATAAGCACCACAACAAAGTACTTGACCTTCTTCCCTTCCTTGTCCATCGTGAACTTGGCCAGCGCACTCTTCGTCATCGGCATCTTTGTCACTAGCGTGTCCTTCCTGGGTTTTCTGGGGGCGCTCAAGGAAAACCGATGCCTCTTGATTTCAGTAAGTTTTCAAACCTACATTTTTTTTTTGTTCTGAAAGGAAAGTCCATATGAACACCACAGCGACTGTCCAACCAGTACACACTGATCATATTGAAATTGGTACACCACTTCTCATAGGATGAGAACTTTTACCTTCTTATTTTTGGGGGATTACCACAATGCGATGCAATGGCAACAAAGAAATCCCAAGACAATTCATTTTACTGAGGTAAAAGTGCAGTCCCAGTATGAATAATCAAAATCTGGTATAAATAAACTCATAGCAGTTCTTAAATTTTTAGATTTGTTAGCTATATATCGACTCCTTGACATTTTCTGGCAGTTTTATAGCTTGTTAGCTTTAAAATATTCATAGTAACTCTAGATCAGCGTAGTGGGGGGATGAGAAAACACCAAAATGGACAAAAACAAAAGGAACAATGAAAAGCCTCACAAACAATCAGTCCAATTAGCAACACATGGCCATGTGAAGACTTATATAGGCCAAGATATAATTAGACTAGTGGACCGGATTGTAACTGGAATAGGCTTCTGTGGAAAACCTGACATGGATTTTACATATAAAAATGGCTGGAAATGTGGTCTAAATACGGCTAAACCCTTGCTAGCCAAAGTTGGTTTGGGGTTGTTTTGGAGCAGGGAAGGTTGGAGACTTATTGCAGAAAGTAAAAGGAAACAAAATGGCAACCGTTCCATACTTCAACACCATGCAATTTTGTCTGGACCGTAGCTCATTGGAACCGACATCAGCGTACAACAAGAAATTGACCTGGAAAATATGCCCAAGCTCTAAAAGCATTATTTAGAGAGCAGTGGGCTGGAGTGTAATTTATCATGGAACGGCCTGCCCAATCACCGCACCTAAATCCTATTGAACAGCTCTGGAATGAACAGGATCGAAATGAAAGCTCCAAAAATTTAAAAAGCACAGTTAAGTTTGAAGAAACTATGTCAAGAGTGGGTAAAGCTGTTGTCCATGCTAAGGGAGAATTTTTAAAAAAACTTAAGTGGAACATCTGGACATTTATAGATTTGTTTGGTCAAATTGTCTTTCCACCATCTTTCTACAGTTTCATGACCTAATTTGTTGCATTTAAAAAAAAAATGAACATGTGTCTCTCAAATTCCAAAACAAAAAATTGTATCCAGGTGCTATATGTATAAGAAAATATTGCATGGTAATTCACATTATGTCTTTGCTTCCAGTTTTTCATTCTCTTGTTCCTGCTGATGTTGGCCGAGCTGACCGTGGCCTGCCTCCTGCTCTTTTACGAGACTGATGTAAGAAAATGTCTTTTACATACGATTAAGTATGAACACACATATTTTGCAGATTTTCTTTTTTCCCCAAAACTAAAACCCAGAGATTACAATAAAACAGATCCATATGTACCTGTACCTGTTAAAAGCCGACACCTTTTTGTAGATTCTAGAATTATATTTCATTGTTCAATTTGTAGATTTGTAGCTCGTTGAACTTTATATAACACAATGCTATGCTAGCATTTGCGCTCTGTAGCTTTGAAGTTCTTTGCTAATCTTTCTACGCTAGCAGCATCTAACATTTATAAGCAACATGCTCACTTGTACCTAGAATTCTGCTTTATCGGCTATGTCTCGATCCTCTATTAGCTATTAGTTGGAAACATTGGAATGGAAAGTCAACTTTTCTTTTGAAAGCATACTCGCTTCTACCTCATTGAGTTGAGACAAGAGTACAGGCTGAATGTCTTGAAGAGTTGAAAATTTATAATAGACTTTGTACTGCTTGTAGATCGATAACTACATTGGAAAAGAACTGAAGGACAGCATGCAGAAATCCACTGGAGGAGGAAATAACACATCCATTGACTGGAACATGATTCAGAACACCGTAAGTTAGAACAGGGACTTGAATAAAAAAAAGGCTGTACATGTAACAAGGCCTACTGAAAAATTTGCTTTTTGGTTTGT
This sequence comes from Silurus meridionalis, assembly GCF_014805685.1. NCBI lineage: Eukaryota > Metazoa > Chordata > Actinopteri > Siluriformes > Siluridae > Silurus > Silurus meridionalis. The sequence continues at coordinate 16,490,409 of NC_060910.1, read as the reverse complement.
GGTTGTAGTTTGAGTGCTGTGGTGTAAATAATTTTACGGACTGGGACGGCACAAAAATACCATCTTCATGTTGTAAAACAGAACCATGTACGAGCTACTGGAAAGAGGTAACTTTTGGATTGTATTTGAAAATAAATCTTGCGCCTTTTCTGTATGAAACAGCCTGGTTCAACACTTTTTTAATAAAAAAGTGTCAAATGGAGTCATCAGTGTTCGCATAAAATGATAAAAAGATGCTTGTGTTTGTAGGGCTGCTATTTAAAACTGAAGAACTGGTTTGAAACCAATCTGCTGGGAACTGGGATTGCAGTCATCGTCATCTGCAGCATCGAGGTACAAACCATCATAAACAACAGTTTGATAGAGCTGCGCTTTCTTACTATTATGACATATTTCTGTGTGAGATTTTGAGGGAATTAAAGATTAGGGTTTTTTTGTGTGTCTGTTTTTTAATGGACCCATGCAGGTAGAAGAAAATGAAATAATAAGTGTAAAGATTTTAAGCTACATTGGGTGTTTCTAGACATGCAAAATATACAGTATATGGCCGAAGGTTAGTGGATGCCTTCCAAGCACACAATTGTAGCAATGTTTTGAAACAAAGAGGCCCAAATTCGCTCCAACATTACAATTTGGCTTAGCACAAAACAGTCTCCATGAAGACATGGTTTGAGAAGGTTGGAATGGAAGAACTTGAGTGTTCTTTCACTCTATAATCTACTGGAAAGCCTTTTCAGAGGGCTTCTTTTTAAACAAGCAAATTAGGGACTAAATCTAGAATGCGGTGCATTCCGTGATGCGGAAAGTGTGATTGTGATTGTCTGATGTTCACATCCATTTGGCCATAAAAAGTGTACATTTGTTTAAGAGGAATGAGATTGCTAGTCATTCATCTAGCTACAGTTTGCTCAGAAGAAAATGTAAAAAGTCACCATGAAAACCACATGGACAGCAATGGTATCTGAAAAGTTTTCAGTCTATATGTGGATTGCCTAGTGAATACTTTTATGCTAATGATGGTAAAGATCTGCATTTAACTTTGTCAAATGTCCAAAATACAATTCATTGTGATTAAGATTTTACTATAGAAACCATTTGGAGTGAATATAAACCACTATTCTACAGTGGATATCAAAAAGTGTACGTGCCCTTAAGAAATTGCAGGTTTTTAAAATTTAAATAAATAAATAAATAAAAACATTAGCAAGGAACAGCACACCGACAGTGAAGCCTGGTGGGGGTTGTATTATGCTTTGGGGCTGTTTCTCTTTGGGGCCAGGGGCACTTGTCAAGATAGATGGGAATATAAATAGCTAAAAAAAAGATGAAAATGTAGAGGCTTCAGAAAGGATAATCAACATCCTGCAATGGCCAAAGCCCAGACTGTAATCCCACTGAAAACTCATGGAATTACCTTTAAAATAAGGCTGTACGCAGAATTTTTTAAAGAAACAAACTTTTTTTTGCAAAAAAACCTGGGCTCAAATTCCAAAGTCTAGCTGTGTGAAGTTGATAAAGACTGTAATCTGGGTGGTTTTTTTTTTTTAGGGTTTTCTTATTTAAAATGATCCCAATTATTCCAATTTAGATTTTATAATAATAAGTAATAAGTTTGACATTTATGTTGTGGAGCTAGTCATTTTCCCATCGATCTTGACAAGTAACCCTGGTGAAAAAAAGCAGCCCCAAAGCATAATGGTGTTCTTTGTTAAAGATGTAACAAGTCTGAGATTTATGTTATTATTGTAAAAACCTGCAATTTCATAAAGGTGCCTAGGCTTTTTATATTGACTGGATAAGAATTCACAGGATCGGTTTCTATTTGAACACTCTTCCTCATTCTTCAATTTGTTCTCTCTCTCTGTCTTTCCGGCTGTAGGTTTTGGGTATGTGCTTCTCCATGACTCTGTTCTGCCACATCAGCAAATCTGGACTCGGCTACAAGTGAACAGCCATGCCAGGGTTTTTCTTTTTTTTCCCGTAACACAAACGAGCGTGGATGAGAACGCTTGGCCTCCATTTCTACATTCTAGTTTTTATTATTTCATCATTAGACTTTGTGACACAGATTACAATTATGACATATATGATGCGATTGGCATGCTTGTGTACTGGTACACAGCTTTATTACTGCATACATATTTATATATGTTTTATCAAAAGAAAATGCATGTACAGATAATGCCAATGATTCGAATTATAAGGTTAACTATAATGACAGGATGTTGCCTTGGAAAATTCTGTGTAGTGTAGTGCAATATAAGGCTGGACCACTTTTTGTTTAAATGTATATATTAAATGCTACTTTTGTTGTTTGACATGAACTTCTATTAAATAGTTTCATTGCCATATACCGTCTTTAAGTAATCCTAGGAGAAGTATTCGCAGTTTCATTGCTAAATATATCTCTGTATAACTTTCTGGTGAACAGAAACCCCGCTTTTTATGACCAAAAATACACACAAACACTGGAACGGACAGTAATAGTCGAAAATATTCCCCCAAAACTGACGTGTATGTAGCTGTATAATTAGGAATTCCATGCTAAGCATGTTTTTTCAAGTATAATCTTAAATATCACGGTCATTAAGCAGAGCTGGTGTAAAGAAAGTGCATTGAAATGTACATTTCATTTATTTTTTTGTGTATTACCCTAAACTCTGCCAAACTTTATTTAAGGTTTAGATTTGGACCTGAAAAGTGGGTGATCGTTTCCTGAATCCTGTCTAGTATTGCTATGCTAACTGCTGTATTATGTGACATTTCAGGTTTATGTTTTAAAAAAAAATTATTAATAATAAACATTTTCTGTGGGATAAAAAAATGTTGATGTGATGTTTTGGTCAACTACCTACTTCTTGTATCTGGTTTAGAGAAGCAGTTCGAGTTTCACTTTGTTTGAAAGTGGGAAATGTGGTGGCTATGGCCGCCTCCTCGTTTAGCAAATATAAGAAGGACAGCAGAAAGAGCTTAGTATGTTTTTAGAATGTAATTCCTTTTTGTCCAAATTCTATATTGTAGCAATGCCTACTCGTCCCTGCACCTTAAGGACTCCTATTCACACACTACTCTACCAATCCACAACATAATTTGAGCTGATTGTGGCAACACTGTGAAGGACCTAAGACCAGGAAAGTGCCCAGACCTAACAAAAATTCTAATAGGTCTGTGCCAACCAGCTGGCCCTTGTATGTTGTTCTCAGCAGGTCACTGGAATCCTCCTGGCTTCAAGTCTCCAAAAGAATCAAATTTCTTCAAAAGACCTTAATCCTTTATGACCTCAAGCTGATCTTTCTCCCTTCCGAGGTTATAAAGGTACTCAGGACCTTGGAATGACTAAACAGACACCTAACTGTCAATTTGACCAACTTGCCAATTGGTCAAATAGGTCAGTTGATGATACATTTGAAAGGAGACTACAATACCACCTCTGGAACCTTGACATTAAAGGGTCTTTGACAGGATAATGCCACTATTTCACCAGACTTCTGACTGGTGAGAGGCAGCAGGCAAGACAGCAGAAACTTACACATGGAAATTACTCATAGGTCTTGTCTATGACTCAACTATAGAAACCCACATTCATTTAAAATCTTAGAGGCATATCTGAGTATCGGAAGATCCAAAATTACAAATATATAAGTGGTAAATATCCCTTTAGGAGTTGCACACTTTGACAATACAGGCAATTTGAGGTAACCTCTAGCACCATGACTACCCAAAGGTCTATGACTCCTGCTTTCACCTATAAATAGTTTAGAACTTTGATCCTTAGATGAGCAGATGAGAGAAAGTCATATGTGGAACCGTCATATGCTGTTGCCATTTGACTCGGCAACAATGACTGCATCTCCAAGGAACATCTGAAGATTATAACAGAGTCCTCAAATACCTCCACCACAAACCACATCAAAAGATTTCTGACTGGTTGGAGGCAGCAAAGCAAGGGAGCAGAAACTCACTTGTAGAAACCACACTGTTCTTTGCCACTGTTCATCGCCAAAAACCCCCTTCTTTTTAAAGAAGTCTGCCATTAGACCGTTTGAAGGACACTACATATACGTCAGAAGACTTCCAGGAATTACACACAATACAGTTCATATACGGGGGTACCTCTAGTACTTAGACAACCCAGGGATTGTGGGGTTACAGAGACTGAGAGCCAGGCCACCTCCTCAACTAATCGAGGACATGACGGAATACAAATGGGCTTTTCCCAAACTGTTCCCACAAAGTTGGAAGCACAGCATTGTAACATCTCTTGGTATGTTAAAATATTAAGATTTAGAAATACCAGATTGCCAAACAGAGATGCAAGATTCGTCTAAAGTACATGTTTCGACTACTTGAGGGTCCACTGGCGGTATGAGTTACACCACTCCATCCAACAATTGCGAATGTACTTGGTGACATGAGGCTTGTTTGCAGCTGCTCGGTCATGGAAACGCATCCCATAAAGCTCCAACCACACTGGTTTTGTGCTGAGATGAACGGCAGTGGTAGTTTGGAACTCTTCAGCTATGGAATCAGCCGATCGTCTGCGACTTTTTTTTGCACCATGACTCTCGGCAACCTTTTTTTGCTCCCGCATTCCATTATTTCCATTGATTCCATTGATTTCCATTGAAATGCGTGAGCAAAGCATGGCAAAGTGTGTGAATTAATACACTTTGGCCAATGGGTTCAATTGGAACATCTTCAGTTAATATTTAAGCGTTGTGCATCAATAATTTTGTCCATACGGCACATAAAGTACAAAATAATCCTACATTACTTCAATTTACAGAATAAAATCTAATGCAAAAAAAAAAAAAAAAAAAAACGCCAAACAAACAAAAACACACCTGTAATTCGATACGATTCCAACATTTTATTTTAAGAATAAAGTCCTGCCGCCTCCATATTTTTTTTTTCCAAAACCAAATAAAAAATAATAACCCTAAAAAATACTAAGATTTCCTTTTTTAAATTTTTCTTTTTTAAATAATGTTGCTCTTTTCGGAAATCGTTGCACAAAAAAAAAAATAGAAACAAGTACAATTTTAAGTAGAACTAACAAAAAAAAAAAAAAAAGAAATGTAACTGTACACATAAGAGTACATTTATTGCAAACTTTAAACACCCCTTTATACCTCTTCAACTATACACACGAAAACATTATTGCAATTCACCTAACACATATGTGAAAAGAAAAAAAAAACTTGAAAAGTTGATCATTGTGTTCACTACTTTTGCGAAAAAAAAAAAAAAAAAAAACAACAACAACCGTGGATTGAATTTAGAGTTTGACCCGTTTTTCCTCCGTGCTTCCTGACAGCAGACTTGTTGAAAGTGAAGTTTGAGACGTTGTGCTTTAGATGGCCTTTTTTCTTGGTCTGCTATGAATGAACTCACACTCACTAAGAGAAGTCGTGAAAACAGACAAGGCGTCTTTGAGAAGCTGAAAGTTTAAGGATAAAAACCGTACACGTCTTTTTGACTTTAATGTGCAACTCTGCGATCGCTGTTTAATTTTGTCTGGTTCTCTGTTTGTTTGGGTTTTTTTCTAGTATGTTATGCAGTGGCTCAATTCTTTGTACATTGCTTAACAAATGCAAGAGGAAACAACGGCACATTTACAGGGCAACTAACAATTATCTTATTTATACACCTGAGGGTTAAGGGCCTTGCTGGAGGGCCCAGGCGTGTAAGCTTTGTGATGCTAGGATTTTTAATAACAGGGTTCCTACACATTTGACATTCCAAAAATCCAGACTTTTCCGGATTCAAATATGCAGGCTTTCCTAAAGATTTTTAAGACCATCTGAAATAATGATTTTTGAATTCCAGCGCTACAATTTCTGATGTATTTTAGAGTCAGAATCTCTGATGTTTTTTATGTGTTTAGTCGCTTGGGGTGGTTGGGGTAATAGAAATCCAAGTCCCTCTGGACAACCAAAATGCTATAATTGAGATTGCCGCATATGGACAGAATGGAATAGGAAAGTCTGTAGAAAAAAGTTTAGCTTTTCAGGCCCTAAAACATAGTATGTGGCTGCAGGATATTAAATCCAAGTCATGCAATGTTTTTCATCTTTTTTTGAGTTCTCGAATAAAGGTTGCCATATTTCAATCCCTACCTTGAGCAAATAATATACAAGCATATACCCTACCTTTTTATTTGGGGGAACTTTAAATCGAATCGAAGTCACACAATCGAAGTCACACAATCACGTGACTTCGATTTAACAACAGCGTCATATGTTCGGTTTGTGGATTTTTGTGGAGAAACAAATGTTGTCTGGGGAAGACAAAACGGTGAACGACGTACCAAAGAATGGAGCACTGAGGCGATTATCGAAATATTTGAGTATCGACACTATTAATAACAGCTACTAGCAACATATTTCCTTAGTTATCAAAAGCGATACAATTTTGAATTCTTATATTTGACTCAACAGAATACACAAACAGGATTTTCAGTGATTTGTCTCTAGTACAACGGCACGCTCGGGACTGTGCTGAACTCTTAGGGAAATATTAAAACACCTATAACAAACTATTGCAACCGGGTACAGGCGAAGCGGGAAGAAAAGGTCGTGTGAGGGCGGCGACAATTTCTAAAAGCTTAATAAATACGCTTAGGGATTAAAAATATTTATACACCAGTCGATTTGCGTTTTATTCCTACAGGATGCCAAAATACAAAAAACGCCATGATATGCAACTGCGATGGAGACTTGGCCAACTTGGAGTTTTGAGGGGTTGATTGGACGTTGCGATCCCTGCAGACTCCAGGAGAAGAACAATGCAACCATCTGATATGCAACATTTCAGCAGAAATCTGATGACTTCATCCGTCGTTCAACTCGGTGATTGTTTCTATAGCGACAGCCCATTCCCTGGGCCTTCTGAAATATGATTCTCTCGAGTTGGAGAGGATGCGGTTTGTGTAAAATCGGGAAGGGAATCCAATCAAGTAGATACGCCGTGGGAAACAAACTTGGTAGCGAAATGGCAGACGTCCTATTGACAAATATGCTCCAGTTTTAGAGTTTGGTCTACAAATGTTTATACGATGACATTCAATGTAGAGATCCAGGGGTAACCAGCCCCCTTCTCATATATACAGTACAGACCAAAAGTTTGGGCACACCTTCTCATTCAAAGAGTTTTCTTTATTTTCATGACTATGAAAATTGTAGAGTCACACTGAAGGCATCAAGGGCTATTTGACCAAGAAGAAGAGTGATGGGGTGCTGCGCCAGATGACCTGGCCTCCACAGTCACCGGACCTGAACCCAATCGAGATGGTTTAGGGGTGAGCTGGACCGCAGAGTGAAGGCAAAAGGGCCAACAAGTGCCAAGCATCTTTCGGGGAACTCCTTCAAGACTGTTGGAAGAACATTTTAGGTGACTACCTCTTGAAGCTCATCAAGAGAATGCCAAGAGTGTGCAAAGCAGTAATCAAAGCAAAAGGTGGCTACTTTGAAGAACCTAGAATATGACATTTTTCAGTTGTTTCACACTTTTTTGTTATGTATATAATTCCATATATAATTACACGTGTTAATTCATAGTTTTGATGCCTTCAGTGTGAATCTACAATTTTCATAGTCATGAAAATAAAGAAAACTCTTTGAATGAGAAGGTGTGTCCAAACCTTTGGTCTGTACTGTATATTTAGCTAATTCAGGACCCCATATAGAACATAAATCCTGAGCCAGTCTACATCTAGATTTAAACCGGAGGACACGACCAACGTTCGAAAGTTCACAAAACATTCGCAACGTCAAGTTCTTGAGCGCTTGTCCACAATGCCCCCTTGTGGATGAATAAAGAGCTGAAGGTCTAGAGTGTTATGAATAAGCAGGACATCATTACAGGTTGAAAAATGGTGGTGGCAATGTTCTGAAATTGCGCTTTCCATTCCCCTTTCCTTCCTCCAAGCATTCTTTGCACAATAGATTGATTACTAGTTTAAAAAAAAAATTAACTAAGATTCCAGCAATGTGGCATTTGTGTCCCCTCATACACTATATGGGGAAAACAGTATCGGGACACCTGACTTTTCCAGCCATATCTGGTCTCTTCCACAAAATGTTGTTGGCACACCATTGTATATGTCCTTGGATGACCCACCCCTGTATCAGCATGACAGTGACCCTGTGCACAAAGCCAGTTCCATAAAGATACATGGGTTGGAGGTGTGGAAGATATTGGGTGGCCTGCTCTAGAGATTTGACTTCAAATCTTTGTTTGATCTCTTAAACTTCCTTAACAAGAACTCGCATCAGTCTTGGTCGGGAGACTTCAAATCCAAATGGGAAAGCTTTTGAATTTCGAATTGGTTCAACTGGTACTGAGTGTGTCGATCAATGTAGGTTTCTACCCAGGCTTTTTCCGGCATCAGGTTAAGCTGATCAGAGGATGCCAATATTCTGGAGCTGACTGTACACACACTTACTGCTGCCAAATGCTTAGTTCTTTTCCGGTCTTGGCACAAAGCAGCTCTACACGATTGCTCAGTTCAGCCATCTGCGCTCGTGAGCCATTCCCACTGTGCTGTTTCGCGGTCCAGACTGAAGCTGGTCGGCCAAACGCACTGTACAGGCTGTTCGATGAAAAAATAATCACCAGGACATGCTCTTCAAGACCCCCAGTTGGACGATGCACGTCTTTTTCTGACCACGCTTTATAGCCAATTAAGTTTTTAGCTTTATTACACTAAACCAAACTTGGAGAAAATGCTTCGTTACCTTGGTATAATGAAGGCACGCTGACGAACCAGGAAGGTGTAGTGTGGATTTGTAATATTGAAAGTGCAAACCGACTGGTGTTTCTAAATGCCGGGGGCAAACAAGATTGAAGCAAACAAGATTGAAATGGGTTTCGTTCTAAATAAATGCTGGGGGGAAAAAAAATGCTCACGGGTTGCAAAGGGAAGCATCGAGTATGAATATGAATAATGAATGAACCCTATCAGAGGATCACTTGTTCAAACAGGAGAAAAAGAAACGGAATGACTGGAAAGTTCCACTGATGTGTTACGGAGACAAGGAATGCACAGCAGGAATGTGTGTGTGTGTGTGTGTGTGTGTGTGTGTGTAGTGAGTGCGGAGGAGAGAAATCTTGTGCGGAATGGTCTGGTTTTCACAGAGGCAGGAAGCGTGTGGTGTGCAGCAGCATCGGGTTCAGGTCCTCGGCGTGAACGGCGCGGTGCAGCGACGGCTCCGAGGCGCTGCGCTCGATCTTCGGCAGAAGATCCTGCACCTGCTCGATGGACACCAGGATCTGGAACACACACACTTTTATATAAAACGAGCACGTTTCAAGTGGAAAAAAATTACAGACATACATATTTATTTGAGTCCACGATGGTGCCAAAACCTGTACACCCGAGACCCAAAAGAACCCACCTGAGGAAAAAGCGGCCTTTCGTCCGGTTTGAATTTCAGACAGTCGACGATGAGGCGTTTCATCGACTTGGGGCAGTTGCTGTACAGCTTGCTGAGGTCTGGGGACAGGTAGCCTCGACCCACCATGAAAATGATCTGGAGGTGACGAACGAAGCGAGTTTTGCAACATCAGTGCAAGTTCGGATGTGAGCAGAGTGTGTTTCTCCTGCACATTCATCAATCTCATGCACACAGCACTTACTGCAGGGCCACTGAGGCCACGCCCCCTACATGCACTGCACATTCCTTTATATACTGTATAGTTTATACATTATGGTAGTGTAAATTGCTTTTTTGCTAAATTATGTACTGTTTTTTTATTTATTATTATTATTTACACAATACCGTATACTTTAACATACTGATCAAAGACTTCTAGGCCATGTCTCCATCGTAAGTCAGGGACTACCCGTATACTCTTTATTTGGCGCATATAAAGGGGTTGCGTGACTCCCACCTGGTCGCGGTTGTTGATATTGGCGTAAGGCAGCGTGCCGGACATGAGCTCGTACAGCACCACGCCGTAGCCGTACACGTCCGACTGGAAGGTGTAGGGGTTCGGGTCCTGCATCCGGATCACCTCTGGAGCCTTGTGGAGAGAAACCGATCAGTATCGGTGTTGGGGCGTTTGCATCTTTTTTTAAGCAAGTGCCTGAATGCTTACCATCCACAGTATAGATCCACTAGGCTGCTCCACCTGCTGTGAGCCGCTCCAGCGAGACTTCACCGTGGCCAGGCCGAAGTCGCCGATCTTCACCGTCCAACCCTCGTGTAGGAAGATATCTGATACCGGGGGCTAAGAAGCATTTAGCGACGAAACATTCTGTTTGATTCGGGGAATTTCATTTTTAGGAACTGATTTGCGTCCAGTCTGGAGCTGTAATTTTTTTTTTTTATTACAAAAGGATACTGTTCGATTTCAGGTCCCGGTGGATGATGTTCTTGGCGTGAAGGTAGCTGTCAAAAGAAGGGTTGATGTTAATGCTCTTGGAATGAAAAAAACTATTTTTTTTATTATTTCCTGAGAACAGTAAAGGAATAGAACGGAGGGACAATTCGCCGGTGTGATGGATAGTAGGCTTTACTATACTTTGAAAACTTTAAAATAAAAATCTATTGATAAAATTTAGTTTTTATATATCCTATAAGCCTTGGACAGAGTGTGTGATATTTCCGCGGGGTAGATTTGCGTACTCCATGCCCTGCGCCGTCTGCCGTGCCACGTCGATGCGCCTCATGGTGTCGAATTTGGTCTCGGTGACGTGCAGGTGGCGGTAAAGGCTGCTGCCTTCGCACCACTGCGTGATGATGGCGAAGTGCGGCTTCGTCATGAAGCCCATGAACAGCAGGATGTTGACGTGGCGCGTCTTCCTGCAGGGAGACAGAACAAGAGGGAAAAGGGGACGAAAAAAAAAACCACAAAAAAACTGTATTATAATGCAAACAACGTGCCTAAGATATTGTACAAGCATCTTGCGAGATTTCCCAGAGCTTCCTCAATGATAAAATGCATCCTTTCCGTTTTTTAAGTCTCCTCCTTACGAAAAGAAATACTCACCGCAGGACCTGCATTTCGTTCCTAAAAGCCTGCAGCTGCTCCGGCGTCGGTTCGGTCACTTTGAGGATCTTGATGGCCACGTCGCCATGCCACTTGCCCTTAAAGACGGTGCCAAAGGAACCGGCGCCGATGCGTTTCTGCTTGGTCACTTGGTGCGAGGGCACTTCCCAGTAGTAGCTTGAGTCTCTGTAACGCTGAATCCACAGCAACGCAACGTATTAACCACGATCCTGTCATGTCTTACCGAGAGAAATCTCACTACAGCGCGTCTCCTACCTGATTCCTTTCCCTTTTTCCATCAAGCATGGGGGCCGGTTTGCGCTCTGGGGGGGATTTGGGCGGTTTTCGCCCTGGGGAGCCTATATGAGGTGGACTAGTCGAAGGTTTGGAAGACGAATCTGGTCCTGTGGGAGACACTTCTTGCTTACTTGAGGGGTAAAAACCCTGAGTGTATGGTTTAGCCAGATTTAGTGATAAGAAATCGAAAGGTGGGAAAACCATCGCTGGAGTGTAAGAAAGAAATGAAAGCGTGTCCATGTGAACAAAAAGAATGTAGTCATGATAGCAACAACAACAAAAACAACTTACCTATCAGACTGTTGGATTTTAATGCCTCCTAAAAAATGAGAGTGGGGGGAAAAAATCGGAATGTATAAACGAATGTATAAAGGAAGGATGGAGTAAATGAAAAAGGTGGCAGGGGCAGGTAGAAAAGTGTGAGTCCAGTACCAGGAGTGGCTAGTTTTTCTTTATCTATGCGTTCAGGTATCGATAAGCTACACTCTTTTGATGAAGAGCATAAATACGTTTGCGGTGTTCGAATGAGGTAGTGGACTCAGACTTCTGGACCATACTGCAACTTTGAGTTAGTGATTCTGACCTCGATGAGATTGGCCGCCCCAGGCCCCAGCGTGCTGACCATGTGGACATTTGGGGTTGAGGTGGAGCGTAGCCTCTGCAGAGACTGACCGTCCCCTCCCGGCATTGGGAAGTGGAACGCCGAGGCTGGGGAGAGCAGCGCTGAGCTGAAAAAACCCACGCACGCAGATTAGACAGGCTTTAAGGAATAGGTCTAGAGGTTGACCAATCACTTGCCGATTATTCGACTGATATTTTGTCAAAATGGATGCAAAAATTAAAAATAAATAAAAAATAAAACTCCATGTAAAATAGTATTGAACAATGTAAATGTTAAAATAATACAATGAATTAAAAAAAGAGAGACAGCATATGGTGTCAGCGATCTGCCTCTAGAGGCCGCTCTCATACTGTATAACGCAACCCGGAAAAACTATAGGTATGGATTTTTGCCTTTGTTCCTGAAATCAACTATCGGTGCTGATTAAGTTGACCTCTAGAAGTGAATGCCGGCGATGATCGGGTTTGAGTCCCTGATTCCTGTCGTGACACGGTAAAATTCGGCGCATGAATATTACTTAATTTGAGTCAATCAGATTTCTCGATTGAACACACACTGGGTTTTGAAGCAGCATGAATTATAAAATGATTAAACACAATGGAACACGTACCTGGTAGACTCGGGTGTTAGGGGCATGGCAGTGGAGATAGAATGGGACACAACTTCACCAGACACTGTTGCGCAATCTCCTGCAAACCTGGGGAAAACAAAAAAAAAACACCACACACACACACACACATTTATGATTCATTGTGAATGCAAAACAGAATGGTGGGCTGTGGATTTCACTGAATCGCGACAAACATTATAAAACTATGACTCTCTTTCACGCACCGTTTCACCGTGTCCATGTCCACGCATACCGTGGGCACTTTGCTGCTACAGTGCTGGTGGAACTTGTAGCCGCATGTCTGACACCGAAAGCCGTTAAACAGGAACTTGTGGCAGAAGTCACAGTACGCTAACTTAAAGAAGGTTTTACGGACCTGCGAAGACGTCCGCAAGCAAAGAAATCACGGGGTCACTGATTAGTATTGCATAAAACATACTGGAAATCGTGGGCACGTGGAGTATATATGAAAGAATGTTAGAACGTTGACATAATGCAGTAATAATAATTGAGAACTGTCCAGAGTGGACATTGATGTCATTTCCTTCCCATAAACCCCGATAGGTCACGAACACTCACGAAGTTGTGCATTGTGAGGGGGACGTCGTCCAGAACCTCGACCAGAAGCTCCTCTCCGACGAGGGGTGTGATGTCAGTGTTCCATTCTGTCAGCCTTTTGCGACTGGACGCAGCATGAAAACGTGTAAATGCACGTGTCAAAAGGTTTTGTGTAAACTGTAAGAAGCAGGTAAATGAAGACTCACCCTTCCAGGAGGCGGAAGACGGCGCAACAGTCCTGAGTGAGGCCTCGCACCTTGAGCGCTTTGTCCAGACTATCATGCACCGTCTGACCTGCACGTACGTTCACCTGAAACAGGACAACAACGAGGTGACGGTCGGCTCATCTTTCTACAAAAACCGGCCTTGGTTTCGAGAGGTGCTCTTACCACTGTGCGCTGTTTGTTTGGGAGGTAGACGCGGATGGTTCCTCCTCCTCGGGGGATGTCCTCCGGGCTCGTCTCTCCCGACGAGGAGCAGGACGACGTGGAGGACATGGTGTCTCCACTGGGGGGAGCAGAGACAGGTTGCAGCACTGCGCTTCAGGGAGACGGTTGGTCGGAATGGCACCCTCACCTGGAGCCTGGGTGACAACAAGCAACATATGACCACAGAGACGTTTTTGACAGTACAAGGCTTTACTAGACTACTAGAACAAATCTGAGCAATCAGACTCCCTTTTCATCCACGTCTGACTAGCCTGAAATATAATCCAACTGCAGAACAATCATTCGCAGTATGACTCCAGCAATCATTTTGCAGCCCTTCCGATGTGACGAATGTGTAATCGCACTGAATCGCCAATGCTTAGTTCCCAAGCTGTTGAAACACCACACACACCTCAATCTATTTGTCAAGTCTGTTGGGTAACGATCCACGAGCAGCGGTAATCTCACCTCAACATTCTGCTTGATGGAGACGAACTGCATGCGCCAGCGATCGAGACGACACGACGTGATTCCTAAATAAACTCTCTGAGGTCCGATCGATACACACATGTACTACAATAAAGGCTTTAATATCAGAGGTGGTTTTTGAGTGGTTACATGATCTAAATAAGGAAAAAATGTGTGTTTTATTAAAAATTTTACCTAAAATATTGTGGGGTCCTGCCTCTGTTGATAGGCCTGACCAGTCACTTCTTCTTGGACTGAGAGTCACAGAGGACACACTTCTTTAACATGGACTGAGAAGTACCTGGGACACATTTCCTTTACTTGAGCGAAAAGATACAGGGGACACAGTTCCTTTACTTAGACTGAGAGGTAACTGGGACACACTTACTTTACTTAAACTAAGAGTTACAGGGGACACACTTACTTTACTTGAACTAAGAGTTACAGGGGACACACTTTCTTAACTTGAACTGAGTTACAGGGGACACACTTTCTTTACTTGAACTAAGAGTTACAGGGGACACAGTTCCTTTACTGGGACTGGCAGGTACTGAAGACACTCATAGGATGTTCATAGCACACACCACCTTTGACAGGACAGAAGACATGCCTCCTTTACTGAGACTAACAAGTACAGAGGACACAGCTTCTTTGCTTGGACAGTTACAAAATAAACACCCCCTTTACTGCAACTGACAAGTACAGAGGACATGTGCCCTTGGACAGGTACAGACAACATGCCTCTTCTCCTAAGATGAGCAGATAGAGAGGACACACCTCCTTCACGATGCTGTATGTCATTGTGAATTATTTATAGCGCCGCTCGAGCAGTGATTCGCCAATCGAGCGGAAGAATCTCTTTTTTCTGTGTGTGTAACTGACCACAGGGTACTTGTATCTCTCATAAACCGAGGGTACAATGCAGACAAAGCCCCAAAACTGAGCACAAGCCTCTACACTATTCTCCAAAATAAAATAAAAAACACCACCATTTTGGACACTTGTTTGCGCGTCAGACCTCCTGAATCTCATGAGGCGAGAGTCCGCACGGTGCACGCAAAAGTGACGGTTGCGTCACGGCACCATGAAGTGATCCAGTATTACATTTTAACCGGTTGTTCTTGTTGTCAAGGGCAAGTGCGTAGTGACCGCGTCCTCCTGCACACGCTGTGTTTGACTTGGAACACCAGCTGCTGCGCAGTGCTCCGTACAGGCCACGATATAAAGCGAGGGTCCAATTCAGCGATAACGAGTTATGTATTTAAAAAAAAAAACACCGTAGGATGAGCTCGATGTTATTTGACCGAGGTTCTGCGCCTGTACCTCGACACACCTTTCATGAATTAATCACATTGCTCCGTCCCCATGGAAGTGTTTAGCTCGCTGTGGACACCAAAACAACATGAACCGAAAACTTTGTTCAAAACGTACTTTTGCCACAGATTATCAGATCGATAGCGAAACACAATAATCGATGAACACTGTGCTTTTGCTTTATTCATTACATAACAATGATTCATGTCACATAATTATTAGAGCATGGTCAAATTCTTTCTTTTAAGGGCCCTGCTCAGAGGCCCAACAGTGGCAGATCGCATTTTGGCGTGAGCCCAAGATTTATCGCACGTCTCAGCTTAGCCATGACACAAGGCCCCGGAAGCAGAAAGAGTAAGGGCCTTGCTTAAGGGCCCAAAAGTGGCAGCTTGGTGGTGTTGGGGTTCAAACTTCCGACCTTCTGATCAGATCCTTAACCACTGATCCACCACTGTCCTGTCCTACATATCGCCACAGCGCTGGCTGACGTTCCTGAATTTCCCTGAGTGATGCAAGAAACATGATTCAAAATACCCATGAACAATGTGTACACACACACACACACACACACACACACACACACACACACACACACCCCATCAGCATTCTCAGTATGTACACAACAGTAATGACAATGTAATAACGGCAGTCAAAAAAGTTTATACGTGTCACGTGACAGACATCAACAAACACACACCTGTTGCGCCTCAGAACACAATTACAACCTTTCCACAGCCTTCAAACACACACACACACACACACACACACACACACAGTTTTACTATAACAGCTTAAGGTTTTCCAAAGCTTCAGCTCGACGGTGGACTCTGGGACGTGTCCCAATCGCATCTCAGTTCTCACATAAGCGCACTACGTTCTTTATATAAAAGAGGGTTTCGGCGCCCTGCGTAAGCGCACTATAAGTACGACAAGCAGCCGTTTGGGATACGGCCACGCGCCGAGGTTTTACCGTGACACGGCGGCGGCGGTTGGACCCCGTGGGTCGGTTCCGCGTTAATGCCCCGGACTTTAAGGAGTTTTATTCACAACAGGGGGAAAAAAGAGGGAGAAAAGGGGGTTAATGTTTACCAGGGAGGACATGGACCTGGGGTCCTGAGACAGAGCAGAAAGCTAACTGCTTACGTTAGCCCTGTAAGGAATAATTAAGTTGGTAACGCGCTCACACACACACACACACACACACACACACACACTCGAAATCTCCAAAAGGTTTTCCCCACACCGACCTCGTCCTCACACTATATTCGCTCACACTTTATTTTCCGTTCTATTTTTTTCCCCTGGTCTTTCTGAAGTAAATATACTCACCTGAGGCGGCAGCCATCTTGAATTCTCTCACTCTGAAGTCGGATCAGCGAGAAGGATTCCAGGGAAAGCGGAACACCTACAGCTCGGAAGCTGATTGGCCTGTTTTGAAGACTCTGCTTTCTGATTGGTTGACCGCCTTCGCCAATTACGTAGCTGAACTGTGTGAGAGAGGGAGGGTAAAAAAAAAAACGCCTTAAAGAAGCCACATCGCTTGGTCCCTATAGAGATTGGATAATATTAAAATTAATGAGTTATCACATTATAATAATAGTATAATATTTATTGTTTATAGTACTGCACGATCTTTATTACATAGTAATAATGTGATAACTAATGCAATCTCGAGTGAGTTTCCAACAAGTGCGATTCCAGTTGGCCCACTAGAGGGCACTGTCTGTTGAAAGAAGGAGTGACAGGCAAAAAAAAAAAAAACGTGCAAACAAATCAATTCTAATCTCCAATAATATTTTCCAATCATATTTCCGACATCACATGTTGCCAGGGCATTCGGAATCAACAACAGCTTCAGATCCATGCGAATGAAACTGTTGCTTTAACCAATCAGATTTTGAGTTTCCGACACCGGGGCCATCTAGCAGGCATCCGATAATGTCAGCATTTTCATAGCATTCTTTCGATCGGATGGTCAGTGAACGCACCAGTCAGAACTCGCAACTCACATCGGTCAAAAACTGCACACTGTAAAATACATTTGCGTGGATTTAATAGCTGTTTGTTGTTTTTTTTTTTCATTTCATATTCATGGCTGACAGAGGAGAAGAAATTGATTTGGTTGCAGATACACTAACACTTTTTTTTTTAAGAAAAGCTGGACATCGTTAGGAAAGCTCGGCAAAAACATTTCGAAATAGTTGTTAGGATTTTTCGAGAAACATTAGATTTTTTTCTTTCCTGTACAAAAACACACACTTTGCCTTCACTTCAAATCTCCAGGAAAACCTTCTCCATGGTTGTAGAACTGAGGATAATATCGACGCTTTTGCTAGAGATGATATTACATTTTTTTATTTTCAACATTGTACATTGATACAGAAGAAATCCAAACTATGAAAAAACATAGAATTATATATCAATATGAAGCTTTGATGCCAGCTTGGCAAACTCATTGCATTCTCTCAGTCAGATTCATGAGTTAGTCATCTAGAATGTTTTTCACTTTACAAGTAAATCTTGTTAAAAGTTCATCTGTGACATTCCTATATATATATATATATATATATATATATATATATATATATATATATATATATATATATATATATATATATAAGACTAGGATGAAAAAGGCTCTAATAAGGGCCGTCCCGGGAAAAAATACCAAGAGCTACCTCTGCTGCAGAGGATATGCTTAATATAATTCATCGATAATATAACAACAGACAGACAGACAAACAGACAGACAGACAGACAGACAGACAGATAGATAGATAGATAGATAGATAGATAGATAGATAGATAGATAGATAGATAGATAGACGGTGACAAATCAATACATACAGCAAAAAGAATTAAAAAATGGGGATTTTATAAAGAGGTAATCAAAAGTATCTGGCTCTATATCATAATATATTATCTATCTATCTATCTATCTATCTATCTATCTATCTATCTATCTATCTATCTATCTATCTATCTATCTATCTAGCAATAGAGATAAAGAAACATAAAGAAACAGCATAAATAAATAAACCATTTTTATTTGTATTTCTTGCGTCACCAAATCAAACCCACACGCGCATTTCTGCTCTCTATTCCTGTGGTTGCACCTCCAATAACACAGTTCTCCCTATCTAGGCACACTAGATTGGCTGTGTGAACTACATGCGTACTTCACGTTACACAGGAAAGTTATTTTGGGATCGAGCCTTCGCTAGTCGTTCCTCTTGGAATTTTTGCTCGGCCGGAAACAAACGCCGGAGCGCTTTTAGTTCCGCGTGACGGATCATGTCTTGGAGCGCCCAGGAGGCCACGGACGAGCTGCTCCGGGAGTTTTTCCGCGCACGGTCCTCTGGCAGGTGTGTAGAAGCGGAAAGAGCGACTTTCCTGCCGGTTTTAATAATATTTAGGTGAAAAATAACAATAAAAAAAAGCGACACGGAAGCCGTATTTTAACTGCGCATGTCATTTGGTGCTCGAGCTTGGAATAGCCAGGTTTTTGCTAACAGCTCAGTTGCTTACCAGAAACATTATTGTAATTATTTGGTTTGCGGTGGTTTTTTTCCAGCTGTTTAAAATTATAATATTGTCTTATTACGTGAAATAAGTGTAGTTAGTATTTATGAGTTACGCTGACACTTATCTCTAAGACGTGGGTTTATCTTATTATTTTTTATTCTTATAAAACATCAAATTTCAGTCTCTAGACTGTCTCTCAAATTACTTATAATATAGTGCAATACTATTTAGGGTGCAAAACTCTACAGTCCTAAATTTCTCTTTGTTGCACTAGAACTTCAAGGGCTGAAGTGTAAATTAAGTGGGTTGCCAGATCCCCAAATAAACAGACATGTAGTTCAATAGATGGGTTGTAGAAGTCATTTAATTTCTAGTGTGCTTTCATTTCAAATGGATGAAAATGAAGCGAGTGGACCGCTTGGTGAATATACACTAAATATACAGCTATATATTTGAAATCTCTTGCAGGAATAGGATCATGAAGAACTGGGGTGTGATCGGAGGCATCACCGCTGCCATAGCGGTGGGTGTTTACGTCCTGTGGGGTCCCAACACAGACAGGAAGAAGAGGAGTAAAGGTACAGAGAGTTATACTTTTCCTCCATTATCTCTGTCATTATATAACCTTATGTAGTTTTTTTATTTTTTAAGAAAAATTATTTAAAACTGGTGGGGGTATGTGTAATGCTATGGGGAATCCTTTGTTGGCATATATCGGGCAAATTCTTTCAGACTGAGCATTATTTAAATGTCACAGTCATTCAAGGCACCTTTATAGCCCCATTTGTAGACCAGAAGAAACAAAAAATTATGATTACAAAAATCCGTTCCTTCGTGATGAACTTTCTATTCGACTGAAGACCACATACACACAAGGTGGTGAATGCCTATGCATGTCCAAATGATTGTGTGTGTGTGTGTGTGTGTGTGTGTGTGTGTGTAGGCATGGTGCCCGGGCTGTTAAACCTGGGAAACACATGCTTCCTGAACGCTCTGCTGCAGGGTCTGGCAACGTGTCCTTCTCTCATCAGCTGGCTCCAGAACTTCAGCACCCACAGCACCTCCCGTCTCACAAACACAGAGACAGACGTTCAGAAGACAGACACTGAGACAGACGCTAAGATGGACACGCAGAGGGACACGCGGGTTTCCCAAACCCTCTTGCAGCTGCTTACAGGTCCGTCTGACTTTATAGAACTCCTCTCTTCCTTTTGTTTTATTAGTTTTTTTGGTCAGGATTTGGATTATTAGTGTTTTTCCTGTCCTCCACTTCCAGCTCTGTCCAGTCCCGAACCAAGAGAGAACGAAGTTCTGGATGCAGGATGTCTGTTAGAAGCTCTTCGTCTTTACAGATGGCACATCAGCTCTTTCGAGGAACAGGTGAGTTCCACAATAGCAGCACCGTTTCCCTTAACCTGGCAACCGGCTGTTATGTTCCGCTTCACGCGAGTGACACGTTTTGCATTTTGTTACGTCTGCCCTCAGGACGCTCACGAGCTTTTCCACGTCCTCACGTCGTCCTTGGAGGAGGAGCGTGAGCAGCACCCGAGAGTCGCGCACCTGTTTGACATGGAGACGCTGGAGGTGAGGCGCTTGTGCAGGATGCTGCGTTATATGATCAGTGCTCCTGAAGTTGACTCTAGAATTGTTGCGTTTCAGAAATCGGCAGAGGTGAACGAGGACTCTGTTAGATGTTGGAGCCGAGGTGAGACATAAATCGTTGCTAGCAGGGATACATAAATAGCAGATTTCAAAAGCTACAAAACCTAAATCTCAGTGTTAACATTTTGTATCTAAATTCTGGATCCAGGGCCTCTGCACCCCATTCCCAACATGTGGAGGATGCAACACCCGTTCCACGGACGCCTAACCAGCTATATGGCCTGCAAATGCTGCGAGCGCCAGGTGTTCACACGGAATACCATTAAATCTGTCTGTTTGTCTGTCTGTCTATATGTCATACTATAGCACAGTAAAATTCATATAAAGCAAGTGTACACACATAATAATTAAACCGTGAGTCCTAAATCCGAGGGTCATGGTGTACTTTTCTCTAAACATTCATCCCTGTATCCAGAGTCCGGTGCGTTACGATTCATTCGACAGCCTCTCGCTCTCCATTCCTGCTGTTCAGTGGGTAAGCAAACCACAGGTCCGATTTTATTTTGCTGGTATAGCATATGTGCGTTTAGAAAACACCTCAATAATATCGTAAATGTTTATTTTATAGGGTCGACCGATTACTCTGGATCAGTGTCTGCAGCATTTCATCTCCTCAGAAACCATTAAAGAGGTGGAGTGTGAGAACTGCACCAAGGTAAGAGATTAAAAGCACAGTGTGTTGTGTTATTAATAGAGAGCTGTTAAGTAGTTTGTTGTGATTGGTCAGAAGGTGTTAGTTTGATTGTTTTTGTAGTAACAATTGATATAACTGAGAATTAACAGGGGAAATAGAAAGTGGCGAGCGATCAAGGGTTTACCAGCTGCTACAGCATAAGTAATAACAGGACGCGACTAGTTTTGTGGACGAGTCTAACAAACATATATAGTGTATTATAGACTTTATTTCATTTCCAGAGTTTCGTCAGAGAAATGTAGATTATGGTATGGTGTTTGTGCTCAGAAACAGGCTGAGACTAGGGACAGTCAGGCCCTGGAGAGCCAGAGGAGGACATTCATAAAGCAACTAAAACTCGGAAAGGTGGGTGTGGCTTTAATCCCTCACGTTTGCAACACATATCAAAATTTTTCCCTTGATATTCAGAACTGTCAGAATTTAGTTGAGTGAATTGAGTGAGAGAACTTCAGATTTGTTGTGTATTTGTTTTGTGTCCAGCTCCCCCAGTGTTTGTGCATCCACCTGCAGAGACTCACCTGGTCTCCAGAGGGCGCTCCCATTAAGCGGCACGAGCACGTCCAGTTCTCCGAGTACCTCAGCATGGACCGGTATAAACACAGCAGCGCTACACGCAGACTATGCAAACCCACGGCTGTAGAAACGCGCGACGCAACCCTCGCCAACGGAGTCGGTGAGAAGCAACTACAAGTGTGGCAAAATGTAAAATTTGCTCTTCAGTCTTGTGTTTTATTTATTTATTTGTATTTATTTATTTTTATTTTTTTGTACACAACTAGCCCCAGAGCACCACAACAACAATAAGCCGACGTCGAACGGTAGCATCTCGTCAGTTTTTCTACGTCCCCCTCAGCTCGACCTAGGGCACGTCTTCAGGTAACACACTTGCTTTACCCACCCAGCTTTACACTTGGATAGTAGGCGTGGCCTAACGTTTCTTTCGGGTAATAATACAGTTCATAGGCGTCTGTGTTGTCTCCTGTTGAACCAGATTGAGGTCTTGAGTGCTGAGAAATTGATTGAGGATACACTTTCTAAAAAGTGCATCTCAATATAACATTTCCCCTCACGCACTCACATTCTTTCCTGTGATGTTCCCACAGCTCGTCGGAGTACCTGTTCCGGCTGACGGCGGTGCTCGTGCACCACGGCGACACGCACTCGGGGCACTTCGTCACGTACCGCAGAGGCCCGCCGACATCCAACCCGCAGTGGCTGTGGGTTTCGGACGAGTCCGTGCGCCAGGCCAGCCTGCAGGAGGTCTTCTCCTCCAGAGCATACCTGCTGTTCTACGAGCGAGTGCGCACTTGAACCGGGTCACCCAGAGATAGTGTCCGTATTAGAGAAAGTACATCGCCTCGTCTTCAGAGCATGGGGGGGGGCTGGGTGACGCTTCACTATCTAAAAGAGGACACGCTGAGGACGTGATGATCTTCAAATAGAAACACTAATACTTTGGACACCCGCTCAGTCAAGGCAATTATCCGGTCGGCCGGATGAGGAGAGACATCAAGATCTTCACACGAAGCTAACCTTCTCTACCAGAACAAGGAAAATGGAATCTCGGTGTCAGAAAAGCGCCTCATGAACATACCATTTTCAGATGTGTAATTGTCTGTGTGGCCTGTAGGTGTGAAAGTGTACTCTTTTGCTGCTGATATTAATATGCCTTGAGTTTTCGATGTGCTACGAGATGCTTTTCTGCTCAGCACGGCTGTCAAGAGTGATTATCAGAGGTAATACTGGAGCATAACTGTAGCTCGAACAGGTACATGCTTTACTGAGCTGCAGAAATGTCATGTTTTTTGCGGAGTGGGGGGGTGGGGTTGCACCACTTTTGTCGAAATCTTGAGACCGTTCCACTAAAATGGGACCTGAATGTCACCAAGATCACATTAGCTGCAACTTGTACTGTAGCTGCACATTATTATTATCATTATCACATTTTGCCAATTGGATTGGATTTGTCTGGTGGGTCGAGAAGGTTTCCGTCATTCGAGCTCGTTTGCCTGATACCGTTTTAATTACTTTTTTTTACACTGTATTCCTCGTGGAAGCCATGAAGTACCTCAAGGGCAGAGCCTCTATCTTGAACCAGAATTGACACTGATTCAATTTCTAGCGCCACCTTTAACGAAGGATGCACAGGATTCCAGAATTTTCCATCTCAGGGTGGTTCCATACACTTGTATTTGTAATATTGTTTTTCTGAGAGAAGGGTATGGATGGATGCCTGGTCATAGGGTTTCTGCCTCATTTGTCTCGTCTCGTCTGTTGATCTTAAAAGTTTTCGATACAAAATGCAGGAAGGAAATGTTTTAAAATTTTCAATGCTTCTATGTGAAACGTCGACGTTTTAGGAATCAGTGTCTATGATTATTATTAGCTGCTAATGGAAGGTGGGCTCGTGGGTGTATACGCCATACTGGATCTCAAATTCTACGATCTAGGATTTTACCTGCCATTCTATTTCTCCTCCCTCTCGATCATTCGACCCAGAAACAAACAAAAAAAGCATGTAAACGAGGCGTTCAGTGTTTTTGAGCCGTTCAATGTAGTATTGTTCCAAAAACAGTGGTAATTGTTGGCACAACCATTTGCACTGAGATGCTTTTTTTCCCCCAGACAGCTTTCCTTCCCTGTGTGAGATTTTTATAAGGGTTTTGAGATGTTTTGTCAATAATAATTATGTTAATAATGTACATGTTTAATAAATTTCTTAAACACACTCGGGTCTGGGTTTGTGATTGGTCAGTTAAATGGGACAGGATATTGTTAGAATCACTTTTTTTTTTTTTTTTTTTTTTTTTTTTTAAAACCATTTATCAGATTTTTTTTACTTCTTAGGAGTCGAATATTTTATCCTAAATGGCTCATTCACATAGCACAAAATGCTATTTATGGAAACATAGCGATAGCAAAATGCATATTAAAACGTAATATGCAAAATGACGATCTTGCGTTCTTCAGGCGGCCTAAGTTTTTTATGTGGCAATTGCGTAGATTGTTTCATAAAATCTTATTAGAGCACTGCATTCTATTTTTTTTTTAATCTACAAAATACATCAATAAATTGTTCTACATAAATATAAGCAAACTTTTGCAATATTTAGCAAAAAACTCCTCACATACCAATTAGGCTCCACAACACATTAAAAACACGAATGTGAGAAAATATTTAGACTATTGAGCTAAATATTCAATTTCCACACGATAATACATGATTATTATTACCGGTCGTGACTCCTCGAATTCTTGTTTTAATCTTTTCTTGGTTTCATATCCAAATATCGCCGCCATCTTAGTTTCACTGGAACGAGCTCGGTTTTTGAAGTTTAACCTTTCCAAGATGGCGGCGGCACTGACGTGTTTGATCCCCCGCGCGCGATTTGTATTGTGTCAACCAGGTGCGCTCGCGTACTGTTTCTAAGTAACCGATTTTCATGTAATAAAAATTATGAATTATATATATATATATATTATATTATATATATAACTTTCTTAATGTAAAATAAGATTACTTTTAGTTTTTATTACTATAATTTATTTACGGAAGCACACCGCAAATCGACCAATCAGAACGCAGCTAACGACCAGGAACTTCTTTTAAGACACGCCTAACGCGTGATTTCATATCTGCTGTGTGTTGCCAGATCCGCGTCTTTGCATTAAATGTAGATTAATTTGTGGATTTTTATTTTTGAATAATTTAACAATTTACGTTAATTAAATTAACTTAGTTTCATAAACAGAGAAGGGGAGCTATTTGAAGGCACTTTATTTTGTCTTCCAAAAACCTGCAAGAAAACAAAAAAAAAAAAGTATCTGTCTACTAGTGGTGCAAAGGATCGCAGTTGATCCGTGATCCATACGGCCTCATCGTTCGGCATAGTTAGCTAATGTTTTAACCTGCAGGTTAATCTTAATTTAATGATTATAGCGATCGCAGAACAAAAGACTCTTCTGTCTTCTTGAAGCAATTTTGTAACTAAACAGAGCAGTCACGTATTCAAGTGAACGGGACGTGTTAATCAGTCAACAACAATGGAATGAAAAATGATCCAATCCGTGACTCCGTTGCGCCACTACTATCTACTAATACGCCAGAGGGGGAAATAAACAATGGTTGATATTTATAGTGCAGTGGATTATTTATTATTTGATGTTTATTTTAAATACACTATATGGACCAAAGTATTGGGGCAACATGTGCTCCTTCGCCAAATTGTCACCACAAAATCTCAAGAAACACAATTGTATTGGAAGTCTTTAGACTAAATTTTCTCTTCACTTGAACAAAAGACCCAAACCCAGTTTCATGATTAGAAGTGTATGGAAGATGTTGAATGGCCTGCTATAGAGCTCTGACCTCAACCTTACTGAACACCTTTGGATTAAACTGGAACACAAACTGAACCCCAGACCTCCTCATCCTCACAGGGGCACTGTGATGCTGGAACATGTTTCTGTTCAACTGAAGTAAAATTTTTATGAGGTACAGCACGGAATACAATTGTTTGTGGAACAGTTTAGAAAACAATCACGTGGACTTTTGGTTTTCAAGTGTATTTGAAGTCTAAAGCTGAGTTTTAGAGCGCAGACTTGGCAACCCTGACTCCGCCTCTTGCCTCACATGTAGCCTTCATTAGCTGTGTATTAGTGCAGTTTGAACCACATTACAGCAGAGTTTAAAAGTAAAACAATTAAACAGTAGTTTTTATATATTATTATTAGAATAATAATAATTATTATAATGCCCACGCAGAGTGTGTTGGTCCGAGATCCGACTTTCTTCACCAGACTACTGCAGCAGTATTTACATTTGTTGAAGAAATATCCTGTTATTACCAAATCTGTTACAAGGTCAGTTTATTATCTCAATTGTCATATTTCAATCTAATCAATTATCACTGATTTAAAATATGCATTGCATGGGATACAAGTTGGCATTTCTATCACAATGCATCGTTTTTAACAGTAAAAACTGATTTCTTAAAAAAAAAAATCTATCATTATTAGTAGATGCGGTATAAATTTATTATTTAGAAATTGAATAATCTTGTGAACAATATTGTATATGTAGATCGATTTCTCTCTCAGTACCACAACACTACGGAGATCGAGGCGTGTCCTGACAGTTATATAGAATAGAGATTGATGGCAGAGGTAGAGCTGTATCTTCCTGGAGACAGAACAGGAAAACGAAAATTTGAATGTTTTTTTTGTTTTGTTTTTTTAAATATTGAATTGTAAGCATTTTCCCCCCATTGCTTTGGTTTAATCAATGGTGAAAACCAAGTGCTGTAAAATAAAAATATTTTTATGGATTAAAAAAAGCTTAAGTAAATGAACAGAATAAATCATTTGCCTTTTAATAATTCTAACTTGTGTACTCTTGCAGAAACCAATGGATATTGTAGGACCATAGTCAGGTGCACGTTCAACCGTTTACACCAATCTGGAGCAAATGATCATCCATTCATATGTAGGTTAAAAAGTGGTAATTATCTGAAACAGAAACAGCTGTGTAGGAGGTTTGAAAGCAGGTAGACAACAGCCAAACTCTGTTACTGTAAGGTGAGGTTTCATTTCCTAGGTCGTACACCATGACAGAGCACAGCGACAAGTCAAACTGTAGCTATACTGCATCAGGAAGCTTTTTTTCCCCCAGACAAAGATTTCAAAGCAGACTGGGGTTTCAAGATGTGCTCTTCAAGTTATAAAATTTGAGGCTGATATGTGGTGACACTACATGTTGACCAGGATGTGTTAATGCATAACTTTTCCGCCATGTTTAGATGTGAAGATCTTTGCACTCCTGGCGTGTTTGCTTTTTGTGCATGGAGAAGATCCAGAGCAGAATGCAACCTCACCAGTGGAAAACAAACAGACATGATAATTATTTACTATGATATTTATACAAAAATCATGTGCATTCATGCCATTTTGTGGATGCTTGTATAAAGAGCAACTTATATTCTTCACATTTATACAGTTGATGGTTTAAGGGCCTTGTTCAGGGGCCCAGATGTGGGTGCTTGGTAGTGCTAGGATTTAAACTAACAATCGTTTAATCAGAAGGTCAATATCTTCACCACTGAGCTTTGATTCTCTTAAAGCAAATGTTTCCTAAATGTAAACCAGTCTAAAAGAAGCCTTTTTTAATTTTTGCCATAAGGGACTTGCAAATATTATCTACCAGGCTTAAAGGGAATAACTTTGAAGTTAAAAGAGATTAGATATTACAAACATCATAATTATTTCAAAATTCATTTAAAAGGTTTTTTTTTCTTCAGACCGTGCCTGCTGGTAAAAGTGAATAACCATCACCTAAACAACATTTACCAGCTCAAAGCCATGTTTACGTGACACCAGCTAGTCAAAAAGATATCTGTTCTCTAGCATGGTAATCTAGATACCTCAAGTCAGGCCACATCAAGTCAAGTCAAGCCACATCAAGTCAAGACAAGTCAAGTCAAGTCAAGCCACATCAAGTCAAGACAAGTCAGGCCACATCAAGTCAAGTCAAGTCAAGTCAGGCCACATCAAGTCAAATCAAGTCAAGTCAGGCCACATCAAGTCAAGTCAAGTCAAGTCAGGCCACGTCAAGTCAAGTCAGGCCACATCAAGTCAAATCAAATCAAGTCAGGCCACATCAAGTCAAGTCAAGTCAGGCCACATCAAGTCAAGTCAGGTCACATCAAGTCAATTCAGGCCACATCAAGTCAGACCACATCATCAAATCAGGCCACATCAAGTCAAATCAGGCCACGTTAAGTCAAGTCAGGCTAAGCCATGTGGCTTTACTGTCATTTCAACCATGTACACTACACAGTAAAGCAAAAATTGCTCGTCCAGGACTTCATAAAAATGACACAAATTAACACATTTAACTAGACCAAACAAAATTAAACACAGGAAATTACATAAAGTGCATCATTTTGGCCTCAGAGGGACATCTGCAAACTTCTGTTGCACTGGAGTCTAGTTCCAATATGGCATTAGCTAGAAAGATTTTGTTGCTACTAATACATTTCTAACCAAGAAATCACCAGCGCCATCACAAGACTTTGTTGTTTAAGGATTATTGATTATGCTTGTGTGTTGTGTTTTTCAGTGCTGTTCTATCCGCACTTGGAAACCTGCTTTCTCAAGCTCTAGAAGCCAAGAAAAAGCTGAAAGAAGGTCAGTCCGGGAAAGAGGTGGACGTTAATGGACCCGTCCGCTTTGCTGTATACGGGTATGTCATCAGGCAGCAACATGGGATCAGTTAGTAATGAGTCTTTAATATTAATTTCTTTAACATTTATTTCTTATGTTTTTCAAATGTGTTATTACCAAGGAAATTTACTTTGAGATCGATTTCCGTGTCTTTAACTCTTGCGCAATCGGATATTTTCAGGCTTGTCTTCACAGGTCCATTGAGCCATTACTTCTACCAGCTGTTAGAGCTGATGTTCCCAGCCTCGGCGCCCTTCTCCACGTTGAAACGCCTCCTCCTGGAGCGACTCATCTTCGCACCTGCTTTCCTTCTGCTCTTCTTTGTGGTGATGAACTCTTTGGAGGTAGACTTACCTTATCCTGGGCCTTTTAGTATCATCTAATTTAATGCAAATATATACATATTTTGTCCCTACTGTTCTATAATGCTGCACCTTTGAGATTTTACTTGCCTGCCCACGTTATAAATGTAAACTCGCTGTAGGGGAAGACCAATGCAGACCTCCAGGCTAAGCTGAAAGCGAGATACTGGCCTGCTCTCAAGATGAACTGGAAAGTATGGACGCCATTTCAGTTCATCAACATCAACTATGTGCCTGTGCAGGTAAGACTGACACGAAAAATCTATATAGGAGGCGGTCAGATGTTCTAGGATTATTCTGGAAATCCAAGGCTATACAAGAACTTTCAGGTGATATTTCAGTCCTGCGTTTTGTTAGAAGTGCATAAAGATAACGACTCTAATTTCGCATTTCTCCAGTCATTTCATGTGACAGCAGCCGAATGAACGTGAATGGAGCCTGTTGTGGTCTTCTGCCATTGTAGCTCATCCACCTCTAGTGTGGGTTGAGATGCTCTCCAAGGCGCCCCAGTTGAACAGAGTTCTTATGAATTATTGTAGACTTCCCGTCAAAGCTTGATCTCGATGTTTTGGTTTTTTCACATTATTAAATATAACTTTTTGAGACTATTGTGTGAGACTCAATCTGGAACCAACAACCATGCCATGGCATTTACTGACACTGATAATTTTTCTCCTCTTAATGCTAATGTTGCCACATGAATGGCTGATGAGTTTTGCTCCAAGGAAACAGGTAACAATGGCAGATAAAAAACAATAATGTGACGTGGTGACGCACGTGGTCAGAATACACAGAATACACCAGTTACAAAGCTCCCAATGTTCACAGATGATGTCTTTTGGCACACTGACTTATGAAGGTCGGTGCGCCCTGTGACAGTGTGTGCAGCCTTGTGCTGCCATCTGTTGGCCATGTTACAAAACTAGTCTAGAAACATTTTGATACCACCTTGTTTTCATGTTTTTCAGTTCATGCAGTACATTGCGGTGCTTTCTGCTACCGAAGTCTATAATAACGTTGAATCGATCCCTCAGGCTTTTGATAATTTGCCTACCAGAATTTGCTTATTCGTTACAGTTCTCAAGGAATCCATTAGATAAATGATGGTGGGAGTGGTTGACTTATGTTTCTCTCTTTTTCTGTCGCTCTCTGTAGTTCCGGGTGCTGTTTGCCAACCTGATCGCCTTGTTCTGGAACGCCTACCTCACATCTGTCCGCAAATGATGTCTCAGGGTTTAATGTTACAGCAGAGCTTTATAGGTCAGTACTAATAAAACCAGTGTGCCTTTTTAAAACACACTGTAGTAGATCAGATTTGTTTTAATTTTTAACGTTCCAAAGCTACATGTCCCAGGGGACACTCGACTGTTACGTTACATATCATGATGAGATCTTGATCAATAATGAGACACTGTAACACACATTCACAATCACTACGCCAACATTACTGCATATACTGTAGTGAAGCGGAAGAAACCATGTTAATTTGTTTTAATACCGATTTCTGATGCACATATTTGTCTAGTGGAAAATTTTGGATTTCGACATTGACGATGATTTGTGACGCACCGATGGAACTGTGCCATTTTTTTTTCAGTCAGCACTGATTATAGCATTGTACAATGTAATACTGCACTTTGTAACAATGTACAGATGTGTAATAATAAAAAAAGGAACAATTTCTCATTCAAAATGTTTTATTGATTATAACCTCAAGTATGTTTTGTTTAAAAAATTCACAGGTTTGTATTAGAGTTCAACCGATACTGGATTTGAGCTCAATTGGATCGTACTTTACGATAACCAATTAATTAATCGATAGTCTTTTAAAAAAAGGATTACAAAAAGATTTAACAAAAAGTAAATCAGAAAATTTACTAAATTAAATTCATATGAATATATTCATTATATTAATAAATATTGAGGAATAATAAAAGACATGCATTCCAACAAAAAGTAGCTGCAAATTACTGAAAAAAAGTTACTTTTTTTTTTACATATAAAACAGGGAACCTGTTAAAAAACTGCAAGCAAGTATAACATGGTCCAGTTAAAATGCCTCAAATTATAATGGAGAAAGCATCAAGCATCAGGCATCATAATGTATGCCCACAACCAGCACGTGGTGTCATTGACTCGCCTCTAGATGCCGCTCTCGTACTGTAAAATTATAGCGTTCCTTCTCAGACGCAAACTGGAAAAACTATCTGTGGACTTTTGCCTATAGATCCAGCAATTAATTATCGGTGCCGATTAATTGTTCAACCTCTAGTTTGTATGTCTTTCTGTAACAGTATTATGGATGAAAAATTACAAATTTACAATTAAACTAATTCACAACAAACTAATGAAACGAGTCTTGAAGTGACTGAAGATGCTACTTAAAAAAAGTATGATACTTTGAATTGTAGCTCACAGTTAAAGAAGAAAACCCATCCCCAGTTAGGTTTGCTGTAGAAAAAAAAGTTGTAGATGTGTAAATATGCAGTATATGTGATGGATATGTGCTCTATAATAAAATAAAGAAGAAAGGAAGTCCATAGTCTTTGAGGAACCCCATAGTAAATATGGTAGTGGGAACTATTATCAGCTTCCTTTTCCTTCAGCAAACTGACATTTTAAAACCACGTTTATTTTATTGGTTCTTCAAAACCTAGATGTTTGTGGTGTTTTTCTCAATATGACCTCTAGAGGGCAGACACTTCCTGCCTTTCTTCACACAACTGTAGTTATTGAACTTGTGATACATTGGGATCTTACAAACGCTTCCCTTTGAAATTAATACAATACCGTCAGGGTTTTATTCAGTTCTGAATGTTTTTTACACTTAATAAAGACATTAAAACTTATTTCCTCACCACACTCAGTAAAACAAAGTATTAAATGGTGGTTTGATGTGTTTTTTTGTATTTTTTTTTATCTTTCCTAGCATGCAATGTGCATCTAATTATGGTGCTTTATGTATCTTACATGATTTAAAATGTCATTTGCGATATAAAAAAGGTATGAAAGATACAAAGCAACTCTTCAGGGTACCAATACTAACCAAAACACAATATACAACATGGTCAAAAGGTTGAAAACCTTCTCTCACCCTAAATCAGGCAGTATGTGAGGGAAGCATAATACACAAATCCACCTCGGTGTGAAAAATCTAACGATAAGAAGCTTAGCTGGTGTGCCTGAGACAGGTTTAGTGTGAATGCAGAAAAAAGTGGATATGATTTGGCATGCCAAAAGTATACCTTCTGTCCATTACCCATCCTCAAAAAAAGTGTCATTGCTGCTTTCAGTTGAATTTTCTTTTTTGTAGTCAATGCAGCCACAGGGTATTTAAATCTCCAGTGGAGGAAAAAATAACAGAATTTGTAAATCAAGGCAGCGAGAGTAAAACCGAGACCGTGAACATAATTAAATAATGTAAGCGTAGAGCAAAATCAGGAGAAATGTAATCAAATAAAAGGAAGACATAGCCATAGGATTTGTAATCAAGATGTCCACAGAAATCGGGTGAATATTAGGAACAGTTTAAAAAAGAAGCATGTGTGGCTGGAAAGTCAGTTGTCACAACAGTTTTGTCCATATAGTGCATATATTAATGAGATCCCTTAAAAATAACCCCCAGTTGAAAGCACGTTTTTATCAACGGCTCGAAAAAAGATTATTTTTCCTTCTGCAAAGAATCACACCTTTGCTAAATATCAATCCTTTAGAAACTTTTCCATTTTCCTTCCTGCTTTTCCATTAAAAAAAAAAAAAAAAAACAACTCTTAGATATAGATTTTTTTCCCTAGTTTAGTTATATAGTTTAGTTTTTTATTGGGCCACATATTCAATAGCCATAGAAGGTTAGTTATCTGGTCTAATACGTGATATTCTATTTTAGGTAACTAGATACAAATGCGTACATGACATGAGAAAAGCGCCATGTGTTGACCCGCTTTACCACAGATAACACATTGCAATCCAGTGGTGGGCCCTGAATTTCACACCTCGGCCTTCAGTGGGGTCCTACCTGAATCAATCCACTTCTCAATAACATCAATATGGCTATAAAAACCATCAATATCATATTATGGTCACATGGTATAACAAAGCGCCGCATCACAGACGGGAATCTCATACAGCGAAAATGATTGGTATCACTAAAGCAAGAAACCCAATGAACACAATTCAACACGTCTCCTTTCACTGGAGCCACAACTGCACCAACCACATACATCAATAGCATTGATATTCACCTCATAAAATGACCCCTGGTTTCCTGTGCATTTTTTTCAGTGCATTAAAAAGTGCAGATTGTCTAAAAATGTCCATCCTGTAAAAGTCCTTGTAAGTGTACCTGCAATACAATCAATTTCTTCTTCTGTTTGAGTTTCGCAGTAAAAATGCAGACGTGTTCTGACGCCTGCGTGAGGGCCTTGGGGTTGGCCAAATTGCAGTCTGATAAATTAAAGCAACAGCAGCAAGCAACATAGAGTTAATAATAAAAAAGTGCTCACAGCACTGGCCTTATGGCAGTACGTAAAGTGAGGGCTAAAATCTGATTGGTTAGAAACTCTGGCGGTGCAACTGAGAGAAATGCAACAATTTAATACATATTCATAAACAAAAATACATTAAAACATAAGTCACTAATTCTGAGGGATTAGGCCACTGGAGAAGGCCTCGCTGACCCTAATGGCCCTCCACTGCTGCAATGGCTTTGAAGATCATGTAATGTGATTTTTATTTCATTTATTTATTTAGATTTGTATCTATTTTTTTATAAATAGTTGTTAAACCCATTTTGTTGTTTGTTTTTTTTTTGTTTCTGGGGATAATTATGTGTTAATGGAAGGTCCTCACAAAGATACAAAAACTAGCATGTGTGTGTGTAAAAGCGTGAAGGCCGTGAGAATACATTTCTGGAAACCAGCTGCATAAATCCTGACATGACCTTACCTGCTCATTTTATCCCCGTTTGGCCAATGGGTGATCGTCAAATTTGCTCATTTTTATAAAGGGGGCGTGGCTTAACGGTGAAAGGATGGCTTTATAATTCGACTTGGTGGTGCGTGTGTCAGCAGAATCACGTCAACATGCTCCCGTTCGTTTTGGCATCGGTGCTCATCGCTGGCGGTAAGCAGCCACAACATCTGGACAGGTGTTCATGCGAGAAGCATGATGTTTGTTTGGTTTTTTTTATTCGCATTAACAATTCTTTGCTTTGTTTAAATGTCGTGAGACAATCCAATTTCGGTCATTGTATTTTTCATGATGAAAAGAACATTTTACCACATGCCATGATCTGAATATTGTATAAATGCTTTAGCTTTGGGGTGCGGCGTTCCCCCAATCGAGCCCCTCACCACCCGTGTGGTCAATGGAGTTGACGCCATTCCTCACAGCTGGCCCTGGCAGGTAATTCTTCCTTCTTTCTTTGTATTTCTGTCTTTTCTGTTGTCTGGTTTTGACAAGACATGTTTTTCTTCACAGATCTCTCTGCAGTACCTGCGAGGAGACGAGTGGAGACACACTTGCGGAGGCTCTCTGATCGCCACCAACTGGGTGATGACTGCTGCTCATTGTATTAAGTACGATGGTCTATTTGTTTTTAAACACAAGCTAGTGAGCTCATATATTGTGTAAATGTGAGGTTATATATTGTGTAAATCTGCAAGACAGCACCGGCTTGTCCAGAAGGAACGATGCTAATAGTCTTTGTGTCTTGCAGCAAACAGAACACTTACCGTGTGTATGTGGGAAAATACAACCTGCTCGAAGAGGAGGCTGGATCCAAAGCCATGACTCCTGAGAAGATCGTCGTTCACGAGAGGTGGAACCCCATCTTTGTAGCTCTCGGGTGAGAAGACGTAGTTTGGTTGTCCTACTGCTAGGAGTATCATCAGTCTAAATACCAGTGCAATCACTGTCGTTGCTCATCAATGCGATTGTGAATTCAGGTTTGATGTTGCTCTGATTAAACTCACTGAACATGTGACCCTGAGTGACACTGTCCAGTTGACCTGCCTGCCTCCTGCTGGTACCATCCTCCCCAACAACTACCCCTGCTACATCACCGGCTGGGGAAGACTCTCCAGTAAGTCTTGTCGTCAATCTACAGTGATTTGTCGACCACTTGAATAGATGTTCAGACGGAGTTATATACTGTGTTCCAGCTGGAGGTCCCATTGCTGATAGGCTGCAGCAGGCTCTGATGCCCGTCGTTGACCATGCCACCTGCTCCAAACCTGACTGGTGGGGTCCTGCACTGAGAAACACCCTGCTGTGCTCCGGTGGTGACGGCATCGTCGCTGGCTGCAACGTGAGTGACAGCACTTTATATTTTTGGTCACTCTGCTGTCAGTAAGCATTAACATCAAAGTCAGTGTGTGAGTTTCCATAAAAATGTTCCATATGAAGCCACTATCCATTAAAACACATCCCCACAGGACTATATAGTAACTGTACTAAAAAATGTGTTCTTCTTGATTTGCTAATTTGGCTCTTTTTTAGCCGTGATATTGTGATATAAGTGCTGATTCATTTCCCAAATGAAACCTGTGTAGTTGTGGTCCCTTTAACAACATAACCATAAATGAGATTGCATCTAAAATTGCTTGGTATCTGCTCATCTGATTCTCTGTCAGGCATTTATTTAATCTAATACACCAATTTTTGCTGTTTTATGAGGATATTCTTTGCCACTTAGCAAATATCTTTATTTAGTGTTTTCATTTCCTAGATGTTCAGTCATGCAATTATCTGCTTTACTGAAGTTTTACCTCAAATCAAAAGTTAGTAGCAGCAGATGTAAGATTGGTCATCCATCTAGCTGATATTGAGGCTCTCTGTGCTGCAGGGAGACTCTGGCGGTCCTCTCAACTGTAAGAACGCACAGAATGTGTGGGAAGTGCATGGCATCGCCAGCTTCGTCTCAGGCCTTGGCTGCAACTACGAGAAGAAACCCACAGTCTTCACCCGCGTGTCTGGCTACAATGACTGGATCAACCAGGTGACTGAACAAACTGCAATCTCATGATCATATACTATTAACTGCTTTACTAATACTACTATCACTAATACTATGACTACAATTACTAGTAATACTGGCACCACTACTACTATTATTAAAACAACTATTAGTTAAATACTTCTTCTACTACTAATGCCACTACTCTACTCCTACAGTTACTACTATTACTACTAAAACTGCTTTAACTACTAGCCTTCACATTACTACAACTACAACAGCTATTAATACTACTACTGTGACTTCTACTACTATTAGTAATGCTTTACTACTTTTAACTCTTAGTGTTCACACTACTACTATTAATACTTCTACTACAACATTTATCTACTACTACTATTATTAGTGCTTTACTACTAATACTAACTACACTACTGCTACAATTACTACTTCTAATACTTTTAACTCTTAGTGTTCACACTAGTACTACTGCTACTACTACTTTATTGATTATTGTTCACACTACTACTATTAATAGATCTATTGCTACAACTTTGTATTACTACTACAGTGGTACCCCGCTTATCGACCGGCTCGGACATCGACCTTTTCGCTAAGCGAACATTTTTTCGACCGAAATTTGCGCCCGCTGAATGACCAAATGCCCGCTTATCGACCTTTTTTTACCCCGACCCACATGGAGCGAGGGAAAGGATCTTCCCAGTCTCGCCTCAGCCTTCGTGGAGAGAGCATATATATCGTAAATTAAACTCCGGTTTGTGAACAATATAGTGTTATTTAGTGGTCAATATAACAATTTAGTGCGTGTATATTGTACATTCGCTCTTCGACCTTTTCGCATTTCGACCGGTTTTAAGGAACGGATTAAGGTCGATAAGCGGGGTAACACCGTACTACTAAAACTACTTTAACTTTTAGTGTTCACACTACTACCGATATTAATACAATATCTGCAAATAATACTACTAGTACTACTGATTTTGCTTTTACTGCAACTATAAGTTTACTACTACATCTTTTACTATTAATAGCACTACTCTACTGCTACTGGTGTTCACACAATTACCACTACTAATTCTACTATTCTTAATATTTTTATTACTACTACTGCAACTATTAGTTCTACTAACTATAGTAGTAGTATAACTACTACTTCTATTACTACTAATAGCACTAATCTACTGCTGCTATCACTACTACTACTACTAATCCGTTAACTATTAGTGTTTACACTATTACTGTTACTTCTATTACTTCCTTCAACTGTTAGTGTTCAATATATTACTACTATTACTATTAATACTATCTCTACTACTACTACTACTAAAACTGCTACTCCTGCTCCTTCTGTAGTTTTATTATTCATATTATTGTTACTACTTTAACTATTAGATCTAATTGAACACATCTAATACATTTGTAGCTTTAATCATTTTTTGGATTGCCAGTGGTAAGTACACAGTTCAGAAACATTTGACCAGCAGTGTACATAAAGAGTATGCTGTAAATGCTTATAAACTTCTCATATATTTTTACACCACTGTACACAATATAGATTTGTTGTGATATATCTTAATATAGGGTTAATTTGGTTAAGTGTAAAACTAAAATAGTAATTCTTTATATGTGAGATTTTCTTAGATTTTTTA
Organism: Silurus meridionalis; assembly: GCF_014805685.1. Classification (NCBI taxonomy): domain Eukaryota; kingdom Metazoa; phylum Chordata; class Actinopteri; order Siluriformes; family Siluridae; genus Silurus; species Silurus meridionalis. The sequence goes on along the minus strand of NC_060910.1, from coordinate 16,453,028 downwards.
TGAATGATACTATTAACGATATTAGCTGATAATTTTTATCTTGTAAAATGGCTATGCTTATGTATTTTCCCCCAAAAAAATCAGCTATTATTAGCAATTGAATACATTGTTTTTTTTTTGTCTTTGGTTTCAGGTTATGATTAATAACTGAGGCGGTGAACTCACATCAATAAATCATCTTGCGCTAATCCATAAGTCTCCTTTGTCCAGTTGCCTTACACCCACATACACATATGCACACACACACACACACACACACACACACACAAAACATACACACACACACACATTTATGATATTTATAAACCTGTCATACTGAATATCTTCAGATCAGTTGTTGACTGTAAATATAGATCACAAAGTCACACAGATGTTTGAGAACATGTTTTCCACCCAGTTCATGAGAAAATGAACAGTTTTTCCAAACACCTGCATTCTGACAGCGACCCTGCCCACCGGTAGCCATCAGAACCAGTGCCAAAACGATTGGGGAACTTGTTTCCAGTCCAAGCCAGATTATAAATATTTGCTCTCCTCAAGGTCACGCATATGTTTTTCCATCCTGAGGAGCAGGTTTGATTTGTCCTCAGTCAGCAGCAGGAAGCAGGATCAGACGGGAACCTGCTGCATCAGAAAGACACACACTGAGTGGAATTTTGTTTGAAATTCAAACTGTGGAGGGGTTTTAAAGCAGTGAGTCACCTCTGCATGCATGCTAGATTACCTACAGGTTTGTTGTTGGCCAAAAACCTGTCTTTTTTACATATTTGCTCAGAAAACCAAAAATCGGGACTTACAAAGCGCTTTATCCCAATTGCATCGCAAAAATCGCAATAGTTTGGATCTAATGATTTTGACACAAGCTGTCTCTTTAGGAAATAACATTATAACAGTTTTATTCCTGTCACAGTTTTGTTTCATTTCTATGATTTAAGCTTGCTAGTTAGCGTCCAGCTTCCTAACAAGAAGTATGATCAATATTCAAGGACGTTGTTGATCTTGTGAACCGAATATATTGTGTATTTTTCTTTTACATACACTATATTTAGACAAGTATTGAGACAACTGACTTTTCCATCCATATGTGTTTCTTGCAAATTTGTTGGTACGCAATTTTTGATTTTGGATGCGGTGGCATGAAATTAGGAGACCCAAACCTTTTTCAGCACGACACTGCCTCTGTAAAATCGTTTCTCATTTTAAAATCGACACCTGAAAGCTCTGAGAGCCACCTGTTTGGGGAATGTCACATTTCCTGACACAATTTGTGAGGCCATCATTATCAGAAATGACATGAATTTATTTCTTCTAAAAAACCGACACTGAAAAGTATTGGGACACAACTTTTCCACCCATATTTTTTTTTTTTTTATCACAAATTGTATAGGATGTCTTTTTCACTACCCTTTAAATAGGAGACCCAAGCCTGTTCCAGCATGTCAAAGTGCACAAAGCCAGCTCCATGAAGATAAGCTTTACATGGGATGGAAGTGTTTGAAGGTCTTGATTGGCCTTCTACAGAGCTTTGAAGCCTATTGAACATCTTTGGGATGAATTGGAACTGCATCCCATGCCTCCTCACCTTCATAATTTTTCCATACAGCAAAGTATTCATATCTGAAGCAATAAAGCAGTCATATACCAACCTTTGTGTGTATGTGTGTGTGTGTGTGTGTGTGTGTGTGTGTGTGTGTGTGTGTGTGTTATACACACTCATAAAGTGTAGGCTATAAGCAGCTGGTGAAAAATCGCAGTGATATTTTTAAAGCTTCTCTTTATGAGCCGTGAGGATGAATGAATATGATACGATGACTGTGAAACTTCATCAGGGCATATAAAGAAGCCGTTCTATCAGAAGACAAATGTCCATTGTTTTTTTTTCCATCTTTCATCTCATGTGTAACTGATCAGCCAAATATGTTTGACATCTGAAAATAACTCCAAGAAACAGTTTTTAGATTTTTCATGTTTTGCATTGAGACGAATGTAGATATTTTGGATGTGTATAGTCTATAGATTAGAGTATGGATGAAAAGAAAGCTTCACACAACTATATCTATCTATCTATCTATCTATCTATCTATCTATCTATCTATCTATCTATCTATCTATCTATATATATATATATATACACACATGTATATATGTATATCTTGATATCTTGATCTGTGTGTGTGTGTGTGTGTGTGTGTGTGTGTCCTCCCCCCTCCCCCCTCTGCATGTGTAAGGTGGGAACCTCTTCGCCGCCCGCGCTCCCGCAGACGCGCATTGTCTCCTCTTCCTCGCGCGCTCGAGAGCCTCCACACCCGCGCGCACTTTGTTTTTCACTTTGAGGCTTTTTTTGTGTAATAAGGAATGTCATGGTTGCAGCCACGCCTCCTGTTGAAGCCACGCCCTCTGTCGGACCGCACGCCTATTGTCCACACACACACACACACACACACTGATCATTGTGCTGGTGCGCGCTTTGGACTTTGAGCCCCTACCGTTACTCAGGATCCGGAGAAGACCCTGAGAAGTGAGAAGTTCCTGGAGAAGCGGGTCAGTGCATACTGTATTTTTTTCCTTTCAAAAACTTATTTAGAGAAAACAAATTCCTTTGGTAATACTTTTTGTGTTTGTGTGTATTAGATTCATTATGAATAGTTTTTAGGCCTCTGATGTGTCCTGTGTGTAACCTCAAGATGCATTTATAATAAATATTGAGTTTGAAGGACCTCTGATGAAAAAAAAATCCAGATGCATATTCAGATCATTTATAAGCAAGACAGAGGTAAGGGGAAAAAAGCATCCTGAGTGGAGAAACTCATCGTGGCAGTGGATAATAAATGATGATGTAAATCTGACTAAATCAATGCATGATGATTGATGAGGAAAGACAAAGAATACTGAGCAGATTGTGAAGAAAATCCTGGGATGCACACAGGACAGTGTTTATGAATACAGCAGCAGATTAATTGGCACTGATAGTTTTTCCGGGTTGCGTTATACAGTATGAGAGTACAGACACCAGATGCTGTTTATTTGAAGTGTCTTTTTAAATTAATTTGGGATGTTTTTATTTAATTTATTTGGAGTTTTTCTTTTTGTTTTAGTTTAAATACATGTCTTGAATTTTTCTCGATATTTCCTAATATAATACATACATAATATAATACATATTTCTATTTATTTCATTTAGCACATTTTCAGCACTTTCTTAAAAGTTCAGTACTATTTTAGTTTTGAAAATTATTGCTTGATTAATCGGTTATCGCCAAGTACGATCCAACCTAGTTATCGGTATCGGTAAAATCCACTATCAATCGATCTCTCATTACCGTAGATGTGATGGGAGGTGGTCTTAGAAACCCAATAAAGCAGAATTCTAAAAAACAGGTTTTGATCCTGAAGTTTCTCAATCCTGAGGTTAATGAATGTCATGCTGGGATCGATGTGAATATAAATGTGATGAAGCAAAATTTACATAGATACTACACTTTACCTGTCTGAGGTCCGAGTCTAAGGTCAGCCATGATGCTGCTACCCCTGGAGCAAAGAGAGTTAGTGCCCTTGCTCAAGGGCCAAAAAGTGGCAGCTTGGTGGTGGTGGGATCTAAACCCCCAAACAGGCAGTAACCCAAAGCCTTTGAGCTACTACAGTAGTAAATATGAAGGAAAGATTCCTGGTTCAGGAATGTGACAAAATGTCCCAAGAGTTCCTGCTTGTCCCCAATGAGTCCTTTGGGACTATTTAGTTTTCTTCAGGATTCGAGAGTTTATCTGAGAACGTGTGACTGGGAGAACAAAATCCAGTAGTGTGAAAGCAAGGCTTATAAAATTGGACTGATTGGCTCAATGGGATGATCACTTTTTCTCTCAGAGCAGCTCTGAAAGAAAAATTGTATTTAAACAAGAAAAATGTAGAATTGTTTATATGCTTGATCTGAGGAGTTCAGATTAGATAATCTTTCTGTGTCAGTCCAGTAGGTTAGTGGGTTTTCTGCCAAGTCTTTAGGTTGTCAATTTCTCAGTAACACGATGTAACGATTCCAAGATGCTCTACAGGAGAGAAAAAAACAGACTATGTCAAAGCAGAGTAGAAAATTTGGTAGCAAGCTCTCCACTTGTTTTTTGGCTCATGAGAACATACATCTCAGAGATAGAAGATAGAGAGAAAAACATAAACCACTCAGGTAGGTGTTGGTGTGCCAAATCATTAGCTCCACGATTCATTCTAGAATATCATTGTCTTTTCCGTAGATGTTCTACTTATTTGAGGTTACTTAGCCCCTACTAGCCGCTATTGGGTTTATTCGGGAGGGTTTGCGCCGTTTTTTTCCACAGAAACCTTTTTGACTATTCGTGTTGGGTCATGCACTAATACACAAGACAACTCGCGAATGAAAAACATCTAAGCTCATGCTGATTTCATGGCACATGACTGAGGCATATTGGTCAGAGCACAGTTTGTAGAAGCTCAGGCTTTCTCAAGCCACTGTTTTCACCAGTTCTCTGTCAAACAGCAAAACCCTAAGTAAGAATCGTGGGACATTTGGGACAAATCCTGGAGGAGTCCATTCAGCACTTGTGAATGTGTTCACTGTATATCGGTTCATCCTGTTTAGTATTCAAATCCGCAGTCATGAGCAACTGCAAGCAGCACAAAGCCCCCAGTGAGGGACACAAGTCTTGGATTGTTACGCCACAATTGTTAAGCTCACGCAAAGACAATTTAAAAGAATATATACAGATTTTTTTTTTTCTTTCAGTTAAAATATGCATGCTACTTTGTTTTAAAATATAGAAAAATGATGGTTGTTCGACCAAATTTGGCAAAAAATTTAAATTGATGTTTTTTTCAATGAAAAATATAATAGTTAACCTCAGATTATTGGGATCTGAGAAGGACTTGGAAACTCCATTGAACACCATTGAAGCGGAATTCTGGAAAACTTGATCCGTTTTGATCCGGAGGTTTCTCGGTCCTGAGGTTAACGAATTTCGATGTGCTGGGGGAAAAAAACAGAAATCCGTTCAGTTTGTAATCAGATACCATACTTTCACTGTCATGCTATCATCCGAACAGAGAAAAGCTCTTAGACATAATCAGGACAGACTATAGTGGACAAATTGTTGAAATGTTTAGGAAAAAAAAGAGGCTTTTACTGGTCACAAATGCAATACAGAACTGTGATAGGCTTTCTTCTGTGATAGTCTTTCTTTCTTCCCAGGTTTTCCTGGGGATTTGAAATTAAGGTGAATTGTGTGTTTCTACAGGAAAGCAAAAGTATAAATGATTCATGAAAAAGCTTAACAACTTTTTTTAACTGTTCTGGCCGACCTTTCCTCGAGATCTCAAGTCTAGCTTTTCCGGAAAAGTCCATTTTGTAAATGTCCTTGTAATTGTATCGGCGACCAAATCGATTTCTACTCCTCTGTCAGCCATTGTGGAATGAAAAAACAGCTATTCAATCCACACAAATAGGTTTGAACTTGTGCAGTTTGCTACAGATGCTGGTTGAGAGCTCTCAAGAGCACGCTCTCTGAGCGTACAACTGAAGGATGTTAAAATGAGAATGATTGGATGCTTCTAAAGGGCTTCAGAGTGGCCAAATCGCAATCTGATTGGTTAAAGGTGACAGTTCCAAGCAACATGGATTTGAAGCTACTGGATGCCCGCAATCTTCATAGTCTTCGTTTTCATCTTCACGGCAGTTCCCAGTTCCCTAAAAATTCAAACCTTAAATAAAACTCGGTTGTGCATCCGAGAGAAACACTATAAAATGAAGAGAATATACTATTGGGAATAATTAATACATATGAGCTGGTATTAAAAAGTTTCAAGACTGGCTCTGTTTACAAAAACTTACTTTATTTATCTACTTTAAAACACTATTCCATTCAAAATAGTCCCCTTGCACAGCAATACAGCACTCCTAGCGTTCCTGCTATTTCTGGAACGTATCCTGGAAATGTTCTTTTTGAAGCATGTCAAGCACCTTCTGCAATTCGTGTTACAAAACTGGTCTCAGATCTTTTTGATACCACCTTGTATCCATTGACAAAAATATCTAAAACCTAAGTCAGTGATTCTGATCAGAAAAGGCCTTGGTGACCCTGATGGCCCTCCACTGCCTAAATCATTTGTACTGAACTATGGTATAAGACACAGACGTCCAAAAAATAAACATCCGCTAATCTATCTCCTGACATCTTAAAATTGTAATTTCCTGTTACAAAATTGCATGATGGAATCAGGAAGAAGGAAAATAATCGTCAACCAGGTAGTTGGAAGGTTGGTTATTTTATATTAGCCGCATGTCCCGAAGTGTTTTATACAAAGACGTTAGTTCCTGTTATCAATGAGAAACTGAAATTCTAATTAAAATTTACTTGACTCACATCAGAAAGCCAAACCCACACCACCGGCTGAAAGAGTTTTCTCCTCTGATTGAACGTGTTGACTTAGTAAATGCCATATGTTATTCAGAACGCCAACCGTCCTGGAATTATTGTTTATGAGTCATACTTTAATAATCGTAGCAATTATCATGACTACAATAAAATCAATAAAAACTCTTCGCTGAGTAAACACCAAGTAGATATGACACACTGTTTTCTTTCCCCCAATCTGGCTCCATTTTGCCGAGATTGTCATCACACCGAAATGACACTATTGTTATACAGCTGACTTTATCTTTTTCATCTCAGAGTCTGAACTCATTGCTGTGTGTGTGTGAGAAAGAGTGACCATGCTCAATCTTCCTCCTGCCTCATCTCATTCCAGACTCGATAATAACAATGCGGCACTCGAAATTGGCGCGGGGGCGAGAGGGGAATTGCCCCGAGACCCGACGCGAAGTCTGTGATTGAATCTTATTTCAGGCTCGTAAGCAGTGTGGGGGAAATTTTCTTTGACGCAAACATTAACCTGCAGCGAAAAATGGATTCGGTGTATCAAAAGTCCATCCGTCTTCATTGAGCCACAGCTTTAGTTTACTTTGCCAAGGACAAATTTTAGCGCCCAGCTGCATAACGAGTGTTTAATGGCGGTTTAAGTGTATCTGCATTCCCAGTCGCTCACCACATGATTGTCAGCGGAGGCTTTATGAGAGACGGTTATGAACGGCACAACAATCGGCTCCAATTATTGTAATGTTTCGCTTCTGCACCCCATTAAAAACTCGTCAAGGAATTTAGCCGACGTTGCATACAGCGAAAACAGATGCCGCATCGTTTTAATAGTAACGAACAGAAAGCAATTGTGGCAGCAAGCTATACAACATATTTTATTTAAGAACATTGACAATTTGTTTATCGTGCGCCACTTTTCCGATGTGGAATTTTATCAAATACGGCCAGTTACTTTTGAATCCGCCACCAGTCCCCAGTCAGTCCCAGCAAAGGAGATGTGGCCTTTTTCAGTTTCCCTTCTGTGGTAAACATAAATTATGCTTATAATTTGTGGCCCCCCTTTAAAAGGAAGGACAGATGCCTGATGAGTTTTGCTTTTTTAATTTTTTTTTTATTTACAACTGTGCATTTACATTGATTTAGGGGCTTTTTGAAAGATGCATAACAATAACAGGTGCAAGTTGGCCAGCTGGAAAAAGTTTCAAGGTCCTGTGAATCTCAATGTACGAGGCATGGCCTCTGACATTCAGTCCCAGTTTAATAGGGGTGGTTTATGTGATATTCCAGTGCTCCAGTGTAGGAGGCATGGCCAATTAAATTAGATTTTAAATTAAATTAAAGAAGGCATGGTCTCTGTGTAGGTTCAGTATCTTGAAGGAAGTGTTAAAGTGGCCCAGTGTACGAGGTGCGGCCTCTCTGCCATTTAGCCCCAATGCAGAAGGTGTGGTCTCTGTGATATTCAGTCACAATGTATGAGGCGTGGCTTCTCTGCCATTTAGTCCCAGTTTAGTAGGTGTGGTTTCTGTGATGTTCAGTTCCAGTGTACGAGGCATGGCCTCTATGCCTGTTAGTCCCTGTACATGAAACTGTGGTCGTCATTGTCTCAATAAAGGGGTGTGGCCTCTGTGCATGCTAGTTCCTCTAAAGGAAGCATGGCCTATAACCCCAAAAAGCTAACAATTATCATTTGGTTCGAAGAATGTCAACATTTTGTACCATACTGGCTGTTTCCTGTTTATCTTCTCTATGGTAAACATTGAATGATTCATCTTGATGATCTAAGATTTAAGATGATCTAAGATCATTTTACTGTCTCAAAGGACAAACATAAACATACACACTCCACTTGTAATGCATTTAGTCTTAAAGTTGTGGTTCTGTTTGTAATGTTTTTAATGTAAGTAGTCTCTCGACTGCCATTATTTAAAACAAAAGGATTTTTAAAAATGAAACTAAACTGAGCCGTTTAATTATGTTTGAGTCAATGTACTGAATTACAATTCCAAGAGAGTCTTTATTACATTATTATTCCTATTTAATCCAATGAGACAGGGCATGAATGTTTTACTAAACATGTTCCTGTGTTTTTCAGGTGTGAACCAAAGCTCAGACTGCATTTTACAGAAAGAACCTGAAACTAAGAACAAGGGTCTTCATGATCAGTGAATCTCCTTCATCTTCAGAAGATGATCTGATAGTTGATGACTTCCTTGAATAAATCAACACCAACATGGGAATGCAAATGTTCACTGTGAGAAACTGAGATTGTTTGGGAAAAAAAAATAATGGAGATAGAAATGAGAAGCGGCCTTTCTTCAGCAGCAGTGGTGGCCATCGTGTGCAACACAGTGCTCGCTGTCCTCCTCCTTCTCCTCTTCGTTATCATTTACAAGGCCTGTAAGGTGCCCTCCAGTCCAGAGAGAGCACCAGTGCTAGCACAGATGCAAGACAAGAAAAAGAGCGAACAAAAATATTTATTGAGTACAGCCTGAGATCACAGATATGCATCAATTTGTATGGGACTGCATTCGATTTTTGAATCTTCATACACTGGATTACGTGCACTGGGGAGTGCAATACTCAGTAAAATGATTTTTAACTGTCATACAGTCCAATCCCAGACACTGAAAAAAAATAATTAAAGCACACCACAGTTTATTTATTGCATTGCTTTCTTATAACATTTCGTTTCACACTCAGGAGAAAGTAAAGTGGATTCCTGACAATGGAACGATAGAAATGAGCATAAAAAGTTAAAAAGGATTTTGATTCTTTGCTCTGTCCCAGAGTTTATTTTGTGGGACACACCTTCATCGATGATCTACATTTGGTCAATCGGCTGGACTGTTTATCCAAAGGCACTTGAACCACAATATGCAATTGAGATGTTAAAAGGACCCAAAAATGTCATTGTGGCATTTTACATTCCTGGAGGCACTGTATGATGTGGCTGTGGAGATAAAAAAAAAAAGAGAATTTGTGCTGGAGACATTAACGGCTTCTACATCAGCCTGGTCCACCATATCGATAAGTCTTCAGTATGAGTCATTGGAACGAAACTATGGGAGCGTAAAAGAAGAGAAAGTATCAAAGTTGGAGTCAGATGCGGACCTTTCTCTCAACATGATTACAGTGTGTTTCCCAAACCCAACTAGAACCCTGTTAGAAAGCTAGGAAATTTTAACAGCCCAAGAATCCAGATGATGAAGTTCTGTGGAACCATTTTGTGCTTCTAATGGAATCCTTTGTAGAATTATAACCCTATTAAAAACGAGTACAGTTTACCATCTACAGAACCCCTTAAAGAACATACTAGGGTTTTATTATATGAAAAATTATCATGTAATAGTGTCAGATATGCTAGTTAGGAATTAGTCGCTTGACACTAAAACAGGAAGGAATACGCTAAACATGAACAAAACCATGACGATGAGATGCACAGAATCCAGAATTTAAATAGTGTTGCCAATCAGGATGAAACAAGGAACAGTGTAAGTGGTTAATAACATGTGACATGTAGTGGATGTTGGGAATTGTAGTTTGGTGTCCTCTTAATGCTATCTTAACACTGAGAATAAACATTTAGAGGTTCTTATAGGTTCTTGTTTTGCTCTGGTGAGGGAAATTTCAAGTGCTTGATGTTGAGGGTTTCCAAGTGAAATCATTTTGGTAGGTAATAAAACTATTAAAACTCCAAAGAACCATGGAAGAACTAGTGTAAACTTATGTAATTGTCCAGTTTGCTTTATTTTGATTTTAGGGGTCATGCACTATGGTCTACATTCAATTTGATATTCTCTAGATTTGCTTGCACAATTAAGTTAGGTGTCTCAAAGTAAGGTCATGTGACACGTTTTACTATTAAATAATCCGAAATCAATGTCCTTATCTAGATGAGGTTCATTTACGCTTTGGAAGATTTTTGTCAGTCTCCTGAAGCTGGATTACCCATAATTAAATGCCACAATGCCACTTACAATAGTTTTGTATCTTTTGGCATCGTTTTCATCTCGCAATAAAAGAGTAGGAATCAAAATACAACAAAGAAAACCAAATTTGTATATGTACAGTAGGTGGTAACTGTTTTGCTTACGTTCGTTGGAATAAATGGTTCAAATTTTCACGTTCCACGTTCAGTAAAATAAATCAGTTTCTTTACACTTGGATATACATAAATGGAAAAAAAAATGTTAGAACAACCATGACAGTGTGAAAGAAGCTGTCCAGTGCAAAGAAAAAGGAACTGGAGGTATCTTCACGACGATGAACAGCCTCAGACACTTTTGGACCACACGTTGAAGGTTTTTGGACTCTGTTGGCATAAACTGTAATGATTTTTTTTTGTTTTTGGAAATTACCCTAATGTTAAAATTATGGGATATTTAGTGATATATCCAAGACGTAATCCCAATCAAGTTCATTTTTTGGTCCAGGTTGTAATTTATGTAGTGTATGTGTGTAGACTTGGATTAATAAAAAGCAAACAAACAGTGTGAACCCATTTGAAAGTTGCGTCCTGACCTCCTCTCGTCTCCAAAAGCCCTAGGATGAAGGATGATCATGACGTAAATCGAATAAAGCCTCTTATCCGCCACTCTTTTTCTTACATGCTTCCCATCTGCCAGCCTATTTAATGCGGCTCGTGATTCAAGAGAAGGTCTTGATCCAGGATCAGATTGCAGTAACTTAATCCTCACCACGGTTATCGACCAGCAGACTGAGAACACGGACAATGGATACAAAACCATGTGTGAATTTTCAAACGGTGATCTTAACACGAAGACTTGGAGCACTTTATCTTATCCGGGCCATCACGAGCGCTGTCGGCTTCAGTTCTTTTATAGCCGCTGAAAGACGGGAAATGGACAAAGAAGAGATGATGAGAAAAAGAAATAATACAAGCTGTCTAGGTAGGAAACTGTGATAAATACAAAGGCCCAAGTCTTGAAATGACTTAACCTTTACATACTGTTCATGTTCCATGCTCTCTCTATTCCATGCGTCAAAATCGACCCTCGTAATGAGTGTTTATACTGAATTATGAACTACAGATCTTTTGAAAATGTATAAATAGCCTTTTTGACATTAATAAGTAGATAATTAATCCTTAATAAATGTTTCAGTGAACAGAGACAGTGTATTTTTTAGGTTTTGCACCACTCGTTTTTGGATAAAAACATCTTAAATGTGGTTGGAACCCAGGCAGTTTTATAAAAAATACACAAATGCATAGCATGTACAGTTCAAGATTTCTACCAGTTTCTTTGATTTAACATACTCTGGTAAATCTAAAATCCATTTTAAAAGATACGGTTCAAATCTAACCCGGAAAAATTGTAGCACCTGTAGAAAAGGGTAATATTTTACAAATATTTTCATTTTTGTGTATTTTGGGTCACTTTAATAAAAGTCATCAATGTTTAGGCTACAAATGACACAAAAAAAAGACACAAAAAAATGACACAAAAAAAGCTCTCATTGAGACTAAGATGACTTCAAGCAAAAATGAAAAAGGTATGGGTGAAAGGTTGCCAGGTCTAAGCAAAAATCCACCTTAGAAATTATAGAAAATCACAGCTAACTTTTGAATTAAATGATCTGTAATACTTAGATATCCAGACCCTTTGGGGTTTTTGGGATCTTCCCAAAAACAGTTACCACAATCCTGGAGGCACACACTTGTATAGGAGCATGACATTTTTGAAACCCCTTTACTTGAACTAGGAGATTCAAACCATGACAATGCCCCTGAGCACATAGCTAGCTCCATGAAGATATGCCTTCCATGGGTTGGAAGTGTTTGGAAGATCTTGAGTGACCTGCTCAAGTGTTCTGACCCCAAACCCGTTAAGGCCTTCTCACCTCTACTACATCAGTACTGCACCTGACTTTACCAACATAAATGTTTCTGAATCTCCGCAAGCACACTACATAATCTAATGGAAGATCTTCCTGGAAGAGTGGAGGTTATTCTAAAAGCAAATAGGGACTGAATGTAAAATGTTTTTCCATTGTAGTGTAGCTTTAAATACTATTGATTGTGTATATCATGGATACACTGTCTACTGATGCAACTGTATCCAAAAGTCTTCAAAGAGTTCTTCATGGTGAGGCGTAAACAGCTGACTAAAGCATGGCTTCAGACACTATAATAAAGTTCACTCCTAAATTACCTGGTGCTTTAATACGTCTTTAATATGTGGAGTGCTGAATGTACACTTCGCTTTATTACATCCTTTCGGTAATATCCTCGATTTTACACACGGGAGCACACAAGGCTTAGGTTGCCAGGTACCATCCTGGGTCCACTTTTGTATTTTTTGGACTATAATGAACCATGAAGCTGAGGGATGCTGTACTGCAGATAGAAACAAAGACAATCCTGTCTTCCGTCCTGTGGTGGAGATTTCACTGGAAAAGAAAACACTGCAGAAGATGATTAAATCATCCCAGTGGCTCATTGCATCATTCAGGCACCACTCACACTTGTCTCCGATATCTAGAGACGTCATGGATCTGTATGTTGCATGTACAACACACACACACACACACACACACACACACACTGACACACACAATCTCCTATTCATTGTCAATCTTAATATGTAAAGTATTACATCAGTAATTTAACACTCTCTTTGTCTCTCTCTCTCTCTCTCTCTCTCTCTCTCACACAAAACACACAAACACACACACACACACACACACACACACACACACACACACACACACACACAAATTCCTTATAATTGTCAATCTTTATATGTAGAATATTGTATCAGTAATTAACCCAATAGTTTGCTGATCTTCAAAGACAAACATTCACACACACACACACACACACACACACACACACACACACACACAAATTTCCTTATCATTGTCAATCATAATATGTAGAATATTGTATCAGTAATTAACCCAATAGTTTGCTGATCTTCAAAGACAAACATTCATACACACACACATACACACACACACACAGTTATGCAGTTACAGCTAATATTTATTGAAAACTAATAAAGACACCACAACCTGAACATGAAGCTGTAGACTACGGACAGCATGAACATGGGGCAATGTAGTTTTGGATTTTGTTTTCCCTCAATAATAAAAACCTTCATTTAAAAACTGTTCACTTGTTTTATATTTTACTAATATTTAAATTAGCTTGATGATCTGAAACATTAAAGTGTGACAAACATGTAATAAAATAAGAAACCAAGAAGGGGGCAAACACTTTTTCACACCACTCTATATATAGTCATATTAAGTTTCATTTCAAAATTAATTTCATAAACAAGAAAAACCGTTCGCAAAAAAGAGAAACACCTGGAGTTCTGAACCCTCAAGAACCCCCTGAAGATTGGAGATTCTTCTTATTGTGCAATCATACATTGTTTGCAGGTGCATATGTGCGAGCATTGAGGACGCCGAAGTTCTCCAGGGAAGAGCTTGCAAATGTCTACAAAAAGTCCATCTGTTTGCTTCAGCACCTCAAGGCACACATAACAACTACAGTTAGTGCAATTATTTCCTAAGCAAAGCACCGGCGTGGTAGGGGGGCTTGGACAAACCGCGTCTTTGATCTGAACTCATTACTGTGCACACGTTTCCTCCTCCCAGAAATTGCGAGTCGGGGCAAGATTGCTCAGGCAAGCTTGGGATGTTTGTTTGGGCTGCTTTATCGGACAAATTGCAGCAGAGTTGAGTGGAGTAGTAGTGCCTTTATCCGACAGCTGTTATGCATACTAATGAGACCAAGACACCAAGGTGTTGAACATTTAATTCTTCATGCTAAGGTGATTACGCAGAAACACTTCATTTGCCAGACTGAATCATTGGAAAATGTTAAAGCATGAGTAAAATGTTGTTAAAGCATGAGTGAAATGATGTGGAGGTAAGGTTTGGTCTATCTCCCACAGCTACTGCAGCTCCACAAAACCAGATCCATGGAGATAAGGTTTGCATGGGTTGGTAGTGTGTGGAAGGATTCCGTTATAGAATTCTGAACTCAACCCTATTTAACACCATTGGCCCACATAGCAATTTTTCTCTGGTCCAGCTCCAGCCCACACAACCAGCTTTTGCTTGGCCCACATACCGCAATGAATTACGGTCCTAGTGTGGACCAGGTCTGGATTCCAGACAAGTCTCAGCCAAGTTAAATACCCATAACTGGTCCTAAATTACATCTGGCCCATGTCTTGTGAGCCGCCTTAAAATCTGTACCACCTATGCCAAACCGGGCCATGTTTGGCCCACATGCTGTATGCCAGTGCCGGATGAATGCCAGCTGTGCCAGATGAATGCACAAATCTCCAAAAGTGCACTCTAAAATCTAGTGGAACATCTTCCCAGAAGTGTGGACATTACTATAAAAGCAAATGGCAAATAAATTTGGAATGGAATGTTCAAAAAGAAGCAAATACCAGTCTTTTGGTCATCCTTGAGATGTTTCTACAACTTGATTGGAGTCCACCTGTTGTAAATTCAGTTGATTAGACATGATTTGGGGAGGCAAACACCTGTCTATATGAGGTCCCACAGTTCACAGTGCATATGAGAGCACAAACCAAGCTATGAAGTCTATGAAGGATTGGTTTGAGGCACAGATCTGGGGAAGGGTACAGAAAATATTCTGCAGAATTGGAGGCCACCCAATGAGCACAGTGGCCTCCATCATCCATCATAAATGGAAGTATTTTGGAATCACCAGGACTCTTCATAAAACGGGCCGCCAGGCTAAACTGAGCAATCTGGATAGACCAAGTCAGAAGGTGACCAAGAACCCCTTGGTCACTCTAAAAGAGCGCCAGCATTTCTCGGTGGAGAGAAGAGAATCTTACAGAACAACCATCTCTGCAGCACTCCCCCAATCAGGCCTGTATGGTAGAGTGGCCAGATGGAAGCCACTCCTTAGTAAAAGGCACATGGCAGCCTGCCTGGATTTTGCCAAAAGGCACCTGAAGGATTCTCAGACCATGAAAAACAAAGATTGAACTCTTTGGCCTAAAAGCCAAGCATCATGTATGGAGGACACCAGGCACCACTCATCACCTGGCCAATACTATCCATACAGTGGAGCATGGTGGTGGCAGCATCATGCTGTGGGGATGTTTTTCAGCAGCAGGGACTGGGAGACTGGTCAGGATCAAGGCAAAGATGAATGCAGCAATGTACAGATACATCCTTAATGAAAACCTGCTCCAGAGTGCTCTGGACCTCAGTCTTCCAACAGGAAAATGACCCTAAGCATACAGTCAATAACAAAGGAGTGGCTATGGGAGGAATCTGTGAATCTCCTTGAGTGGCCCAGCGAGAGCCCAGACTTGAACCTGATTGAACATCTCTGGAGAGATCTGAAAATGGCTTCCTCCATCCTGATGGAGCTTGAGTGGTTTTACAAAGAAAGGAAGAGTAAAAGGAGAGCTGCACAAAAATAGATGAACCAAGCTTGTAGCATCATACTCAAAAAGACTTGAAGCTGTAATTGCTAATACTTATGTTAATGTAAAATTTTAATATAAATTTGCAAATATTTTAAACACACTTCTTTCACATTGTCATTATGTGGTTTTGTTTGTATCCGTTTTGGAAAAAGGCTGTAACAAAACAAAATGTGGAAAAAGTGAAGCGCTGTGAATACTTTCCGGATGCACCGGTAGTCTGAGCTTGTGTAGATTTACAAAAAAAACTCTGTGGTAACTTTTTTTTTCAGAGCATCTGGTAAATCTGGTCACAGATCTTCAGGAGACTCTGACTGCCACACTCACTTTTTGTTTTCGCTGCTGAAGTCCTGACAGACTTAGGTTGGGTTTGGTGTCTGCAGAAATGGTGCATTACATAATACATGTTGTTACAACCTTTACTGACAGTGAATATGGGCTAAGAATTATCAACCAAACAAACAAAGATACAGGTACCTGAATGAGAATATGGTAATAAGCATGTACACACACACACACACACACACACACACATATATACATATATATATGTAGGAGGAAGTTACAGCTCTACCTCTGCCATGTTAATCTGTATTCTATGTGACTCTCAGGACACGCCTCGGCCTCCGTAGTGTTGTAATACGTCATATAGCAGCAATGGTGCTGAGGGAACGCGCTCGAGTTTAGCGAGGAGAAATCGATCTACATACTTATATTGGTCACAAATTATTGGTCATTTTCTAAATAATAAAAGTAGAGTGCATACACTAATAATTATATATAAATAAATAAGTTTTTAGAGATGCAAATATGTTGAAAACCATGCATTATATATATATATATATATATACAGACACGTACAGACGTTTGGACACACCTTCTCATTCAAAGAGTTTTTTTTTATTTCATGACTATGAAAATTGTAGATTCACACTGAAGGCATCAAAACTATGAATTAACACATGTGGAATTATATATGGAATTATATACATAACAAAAAAGTGTGAAACAACTGAAAAATGTCATATTCTAGGTTCTTCAAAGTAGCCACCTTTTGCTTTGATTACTGCTTTGCACACTCTTGGCATTCTCTTGATGAGCTTCAAGAGGTAGTCACCTGAAATGGTCTTCCAACAGTCTTGAAGGAGTTCCCCGAGAGATGCTTGGCACTTGTTGGCCCTTTTGCCTTCACTCTGCGGTCCAGCTCACCCCTAAACCATCTCGATTGGGTTCAGGTCCGGTGACTGTGGAGGCCAGGTCATCTGGCGCAGCACCCCATCACTCTCCTTCTTGGTCAAATAGCCCTTGATGCCTTCATTGTGACTCTATAATTTTCATAGTCATGAAAATAAAGAAAACTCTTTGAATGAGAAGGTGTGTCCAAACTTTTGGTCTGTACTGTATATATATATATATATATATATATATATATATATATATATATATATATATATATATATAGGGACTAATAAAACTGAACAGGTGTAGAAAAAGACAGAGATGAATTTGAGAGAGGAAGAAATTTAAAATGCAATGGATGATGCCCTCTGGTGGTTTGGTGGTGAATTGTCCATGGGAGATGTTTTTATATATGTAGTATAATAACATTTGATGAAATTATAAACTCTATGTGTAGAGGTCTTAAAAGGTATATATAAAAAATAACTACACATCCCAATGGAACCTTGTCCCTTTTCCAGGACCCTAAAGCAGGTAACTTTACATAGTTCTTCACTTCCACCACAATCCTTTCTGAGCATCTGAACATCTGATTTATTTGCAAATGGATCCATCATGTGATTGATTTGGTACTCATGGTGGAATACGGAGACATTATAAGTGAAGGTGTTTTCTGGCTCTGGAAGCTGAATTCTATTTCTCAGCCATTTTTTTTAGTAAGCAGCAACATAATTTTGGCTTTCTAGGATGCCATGTTGACCTTGTCGGATGTTTGGTTTCATGGCAATGAAAAGTGAAAAAAAAAAGACACTTCAAGCACACACATGGTGCTGTAATAGATTTTTTGAACAACACATACACACTCATATGGGATGAAGCACTGAACGACCACACACACATCCAAACACAGAGATCCAAGGCTCAAGGTTACAGGTTTGGATGAATGCTAGTGTTCAGAAATGCTCTACACCCTGTAGATCGCTAATTTAACTTTTATAACAGATGATTTAAGAAAATGAGAGTATAAATTTAATTTGATTACCTGAGTGAGCCAGAATCAGCAATGAAGTTACCCGATATCTACAGCGATCTCTCGATACAGATGTGATTGTTTAATGTGATGCCTCATGGGTGTATTGATAACCTTTTTTGTATCTTACATAACTAATTCCATAATCCTTTTAATCCACTGACATTGATAATACAATAAGTTCCCCTTTTTGTGTCTGGTTCCTTTTCAGGTCGTCTCAGAGACGGGTTTGTTTATTTATTTTATTCTGGTTTGCCCATTGGGGACCAGATTTTACATCCGGATTTCAGTATTTCTGTAGCCACAGGAATAAAATCCATTCAAATCTTCAATTAAACAAGATTCTCCACCTTAATTTGTTTGTGTCTAGTCTCTAATTCATCTTCTAAACAAATATATACAATCACTGCGATAACTAACACGGACCAAACAAACAAAACGTTCAATGAGTTTCTTGGACGTGTGGAAAAAAAACCCCTAAAACTTCGTATCAACCCAGTTATAACATTCGCCCACCAACACTTCATCAAAATCATTAAACCGAGAGACATATTTTAATGAATTGCATGACTTTGGGACCGCCTAGAAAATATGCACTTTTGGCTGTTTTGACAGCGTTTGCATTCATGATCGATTATATTACTTCAAGGGGAACATTTTCCATTTTAACCAGTGCATCCAAAGTCTGTGGTGTTTAATTAATATACCTACGGGTGCTGAATTCATTACAGATGGATTGAACACCTACGCCATGTACGTACATCAACTGTCAATGTAACGTCAGAACATTCGCTAAGACCAACACTGTTTTTGTAGGACATTTTAGAAAGCTTTAACACCAATGACCACCTAAATATTGGACTGAGACGTTCAGTAGTTAATGTCTTTAGCTCCATCTACTGACAGACTTGGAGCACACTTATGTCGAATTCTTCTTCTTTCGGCTTCTCCCATCAGTGGTCGCCACAGCTGATCATCCGTCTCCACACCCCCCTGTCCTCTACATCTGCCTCTGTCACACCAACTACCTGCATGTCTTCCTTCACCACATCCATGAACCTCCTCCTTGGTCTTCCTCTTTTCCTCCTTCCTGGTGGCTCCATCCTCAGAATTCTCCTACTGATATACCCCATGTCCCTCCTCTGCACATGTCCAAACCATCTCAATCTGGCCTCTCTCACCTTGTCTCCAAAACGTCCTACATGCGCTGTCCCTCTAATAAACTCATTTCTTTTCCTGTCCATTGTCGTCACTCCTAACAAAAACCTCAACATCTTCAGCTCTGCGACCTCCAGCTCTACCTCCTGTCTTTTACTCAATGCCACTGTCTCTAATCCATACAACATCTCAGGTCTCACCACATTCCAATAAACTTTCCCTTTCACTCTCGCAGATACTCTTCTATCACAACACTTATGTCGAATTGTTGGACATGGTACTTGGAACACCAAATGACAGGTCTGAAAAAGGGTTTGAACACAGTTTTGGGGTGTGTTTAGTAACCCTTTCAGAGGTATTGAGGACAAGAGACTGTCTGGTGTTCTGAATCGTGTTGTGGTGCAGGTGTGAATCAAACAGGTTTCTTTAGTGTTGTGGTGGAGTTTAAAATATCTACAAGTGATGTATTCCTTATAGTATGCTATATATGGCTAGAGGACATGGACACCTGACCATCACACTCATCTTTTGCATCGTTGGAGAAGGTTGGAAAAAGGTGGTAGAACTCGAATATCTTGCAGAGTACCTTACTGATTACTTTTGGTATAAATTAGACCTCCTCATCTAACATCTCATCTCACTAATGCGCTTGTAGCTGAATTGACACAAAGCTGCCTAAGTCTAGTGGAAAAAGATTGACATGTGGAAAGAGAGCTGACAAGAGCAAAGGGAGACCTGAAATGGGACATTCAATAAGAACAGATTTGGGTTTCTCCATATCTATCTAACAGCAGGGATGATCAAGCAGGAGCACATTACATGCATAATAACACATCATGGTGTCCAGTGGAGGATGAGGAAGATGATGTGTGGATGTGCAGAACAGGGTTTTTGGGGAAACACCGCTGTAGGGAAGAGGGTTGGACGAACCGGAAGTGGGCGGATCGATTCTTGGTCGCTTCGCTCTGCACTGCGTACTGTGTTGAATCTGGCTGGTTCCTTGCCTACATAGGGAGCTTGAGGACATTCGGGACGCAGCCCCTGTTTTTATCAGAAGACCGCTGGGATGAAGGAGAGACGGGGGGCATCCTCGGCTTTGAGCTTATATTTATAAAGAAAAAGGTTTATTTCGATTTGCTCTTTATTCCCTTTGTTTGTGTGTGTGTGAGAGAGTGTGAGTGTGTGAGAGAGGGCGGTTTGGATTTTGTGGCTTGAGAAGAGCAGAGGAGCCAAAATGATGGAGGAGATCGACCGATTCCAAGTGCCGACCGAGGCAGAGATGCAGGCCTTGGTGAGTACATCACAAATAACAACAAGGGACATATTGCTCATGGAACGGAATAATAATAATAATAATAATAATAATAATAATAATAATAATATAATGATACTTATAATAATATCGGATCGCAATCACGTGATGTTCGGGGAATTGGATCGCACGGGGCGTAGATTTCTGAGATGTTCGCTCTGATCCATTGGAAATGCTGAGCATCCTGGTTTGATCATGAATGCACGTGAATATTTTGATGTTTTATATGATTTCATTTGATTTCTATTCGTCTGATCGGAGTGACGCATGGACAGATCTGATATCTTAGATCTGTGGCGCTGGAGGTGCTGATGCTGCGGGGTGGGGGGTGGCGGGGCGGCTGGAGCGGGGGCATATGCGACATATGATGCTTCCTTCATTTCAAGCTTTAACATCCAGCTTCTCATTCAGGCCAGACTGGGAGTGTAGCACCACTGTCTGTAACCCACACACACACACACGCACACGCACACGCACGCACACGCACACGCACACATACACACACACAAGGCCTTACAGCCATACAGCTCCATCATGTGGTTCTTCAGGGTGAGATGATTGTCTTCAATCTTCCTGAGTTCATCTTGTCACTTCATCGCTGTGCTCTCATCAAGCTAAAACACAAAAAAACATATAAATAAATAAAATAAATAACTAACTAACTAGACTGAAGCAAACAACATACATCTCCGGTATCCTGGAATAAACTCGCTCAATCTCATAAAATCTCTCAGGAAGCCAGCGTCTGCTAAAGATACTGTTTAATATTAATATTAATATCCATTTCTTGGGGAAACTCAGAGTGCTGAATGAGCTGGTACATTCTTGCTGTGTTGATTTATGGGAAGCTCAATGGCTGAGGGCGCTTAGCTGTATCATCTGTATCCTGCTGTGGTGGCGTTTCGTATTAGACAGAATCATCTACCAAAAAAAGAAAACATCATAGCCATTGGGAAGTGGTAGCCCAGTGGATAAAGATGTTGCACTGCTTATTGTAAGGTTGTTAGATCAAATCCCAGCCCTTGAGCAGGACTCTCAACCTTCATTTGCTTAGTTCAGAGTCGTTCAGAATAAGGGGCGTCTGCCAAATGTTGTAAATGTAAAACCTAGGCTATAAGGCCAAAAGTACACAAGAACATTGACTAAACATCCCATAAGATTAGAGTTGACACCCTTTTGGAACGGATTTCCATTAGATTTGCAACCATCCTGGCTTTAGTGAAGAACAGGTTAAGTTCTTCAGAGAAGTCAGTATTCCATTTCTTTCCAAAGGTGTGCCGTGTGATTGAGGTTCGGGCCCTATATACTTGGTGAACTGTGGTAAAGCTTTCTTTCATTCACAGAAGTATTGTCAAATCCAAATCTATTTAAATTCTATACAACTTCTTGTTTCCCAAATGCTGGGGTAATAGTAAGGTATCTTCATAGTTTTATCCATATGGTGTAACTGTGTATCAAACAGATTTTTCGTTGCTCTCCCTTTGCACTCTGTATTATCATTACAGTTCAAAGTTAATCAATAAAGATCTGTGTATCATCTTACGTTATCGAAGAATGTACCAATTCTTAAAATGTGGACGAGCCACAGTCACAGCACAAAATCAATAATTCTGAAACTGAAAGCGTGCAGCATGGAAACTAATGGCTATTAACAGCATCCTCGTCATAGATCAATTAACTGTTAGGATTGGATGATGTTATGTCTACGAAGGCTTCCAGAAGCTCAGGTCACAGGACCCAACATGACATTTTTATGTCTGAAAATGAGTGTGGATCAGCCACTGTCAGCTAGTATGACCTTTTCTAAACTAGCAATCTGTGGCCATGAATGCACACGGTTTTGGGAACATTAGGCTTCAATATGCTACAGTGCACGAATTTAATAAAAAAAAAAAATAAAACTTGTTTCTTGCTCTATATCGTTGTTTCGTTGGGGGGTCGAATACTTGCGTCTAATCGCATTTGTAATTGTGATTCCAAGACCATTTGTTCAGCAGTCGTTCATAAACGATTTGTTCGTTTTTAACCCAGTCTTTAATGTGAATCAAAAGAGCTCGTGTTTAAAAGAGTTCATTTTCGACTGGACGCAAAATCTCCGTAGGTTATGTACAGGAAACAGATTTGAGTAGTTCCTTTCATGAATCCTCTGATCCGAGTCGTTCGTTCTTTTGTCACGTGACTCCCAAAGAAGCTATACAGTTCTATATACATATATAAATTATTGGAACTGTAGTCAAAGTTGGTGTAGGTAGACGTGTTTGGGCATCTGCTTATTGAAGATTTTATTAAACATTTTATTTTTATTTCTGATTAAAAGAACGATATGAACTAAACGACTCAAACAACGATTTGTTCGTTTTGATGAACGGGATTCAAGAACCAAGTCACTAAAATGATCCAATCGTTCCGTCCCCACAGGATTGTAGGATTTCTGTTTAAACCAATGCTCACTACACAGAGGGCTACTGTAAAATATTTTTATGTTGCGATTGTTTAGTGTTTCAATCTAGCGGTTCTTTTCATATAGGTTTATTTATGGCTCTAATAACCAAGGAACATAAAACTGGAGGTCGAAACAAATAGGCTTTTGAGGCCACTTTTTATATAAATCACCTGTCTAACCAAACTAAGCATAGATTTAGGAGCTGGGAACTGAAGGATGATCCACGGATGTGAACATCCTCTGAGATACAGAAATGCGTATGATTGTAAATAAACAGTAAATTAGTCATTAATCAGATACAGTCTGTGTGGCATTAAGTCTCCAATGATATGGCTATAGAGTTATTTCAATTCAGTACACTTTTTTTTAGGAGTGCAGATAGACTTCCCAAATACCTTTTCAATTTCATACAGGTTGATATATCCTCCCATCCCTGTCCCCTTTCCTTTAAAATGCAAAAGCATTTCTCAGCCATAAGAAAATCACACAGAATGGCACATGAGGCTTGGACTGATTTCTTTCTAGCCCTGAAAGAAGACCTGTTCCAGCCATCAAATTTAAAAGACCTTATTTTTTGCTTAAAATTGTATATATTCCCAGTTTAACCATTTGATATATTTTTATTGTGAATAGAATATGGATTTATGAGATTTGCACCATTGCATTCTGCTTTCATTTACATTTTACGCAGAGTCCCAACTTTTTTGGAATTGGGAATGTACAAAAGAGCTTACTTTCGAATCAAATTAAGTATTAAAAGTAAAAGCACTAAACTCAGATTAAATAATATTGCCTAAATAATTGATGGAGTTCAGCATTCCATTCTTAGACCTTTATTGTGAAGAGAGATTTCTATTTTTTCAGGTGTACAGTGAGAAACTCTGGGTTGCACCTGTGGTCTCTCCACAACCAGCCTCATTTAACACAATCAAAAATGCAAAAAATGAGGTGGACTATTTACTCTTCACAATAAATTAAAACCTAAAACCATCTCTTGCCCTGTGAGACACCCTACTCTCGCTAGCGGTCGACAGAGTAAAGTTGCTGTGTGTATATTTTTCTGTTTCAAATGCTTTCAAACAGCAATTTTAGTGATAAAAGCATGTCTTCCAAACGCTCAAGTATGTCTCCTGCTTGTAGGGAAAAAAGAAGAGGAAAGCCATCAGTTTAGAGCAGAAAATTTAAATTATTAATCAGCATTAAGCAGGAAAAGCTGTCACAGTCATAGTACCATCTTCCACTTATGATATTTTTGATTTACGATGGAGTCGTCGTAACGTATTTCCATCGTAAGTAGGGGTCTTCCTGTACATTTTAGTTTCCTGTTATAGGCTAACCTGCAATTTTGTAAATTCCCAGTTTATACCCATCAATTCTTGTTAATTCCCATATATATCTGTTAATTCCCATGAAAAGTTTCCAGTTTTGAAAATTCCCAGAATTTTGCAACCCTAGATTAGAACAGATCTTGTGATTAATTGACTCTTTCATAAATCCTTAATTGTCGCAATCTCATCACTTCAGGATCCGGCATCCTCCACTGCCTCTGAGGGAGACTCGGATACGAGAGAGAGCGAGCCGGCCACCCTCAACTACAAACCATCACCTCTGCAGAGGAAAATAGGTACATAATCTAGTTGAGTGAAGAAACATCTACATGTACTCTTTGGCCCCTAGTCACATTGAAAGTGTCCAATGTAAACTGAAGACTTGCACAAAGCAGCAAAGTTAACATTTTATACCATAGCACATTTCTGGAAGGAGTCTCCAGTATCATTACTGTAAGAATCTATATTCTTTCTGACAAAGATATCAGGTAGGCTTTGTGGGTTTTTACAAAAAAAAAAATTGGCACATTTCTACACATTTCTTGTTTTAAAATGAAAGCAAAAGCTAACATTGAAGTACTTTGTATCCATGTATGAACAAGCCTGTTTTTAATAGGCGCAATTGCTGAAGTACTTGACAGAGGCTTTTTTTTAGGGATATTGTTTTTTCCTAGAAAAACAGCGAGAGCTGGCCAGAAAGGGTTCTCTGAAGAATGGCACGGCGGGGAGTCCTGTCAACCAGCAGCCCAAGAAGAACAACGTCATGGCCAGAACGCGGTGAGAGCAGGAACTAATTTACCTCTGCGATTTCTCAATATCGCAGCAGGTTACATAATGGTGCGTGTGAATTAAAAAAAAAGAAATATGAAGTGACTCAGAGAAGTAGGAAGTAGATGCAGGACAGCTTTAGGAAAAACAGATACTTGGATACAGACCAAAGGTCAAAATCATGTACAAACAGGCCAGGATACACAGAGTTCAGGAAACAATAATAAAAAACAGTGGTTGATATGCAGGCTAAAGAGTTATTACAGGATAGAAACCTTCTATATAGACAAAGGTTGAAAGACATTTAGGATGTCAGATAGACGCCTATATAAACATGGAATGGAGTGGAGTGACCAGGTAAAAAGAGCTGATGATAAAGAGATGGATATTGTGTGGATACTATTATAGCTGGCTCTTCCTGTCTTTTTCTCTCCCACTTCCTCTCTACTTCTGTGGAACAACCAGTAGCCAACCAGAGCCAAAGATCCGTTGAATTCAGTTTTATTAATATAGTGCTTTTAACAATGGTCCTAAAGCAACTTTACAGAAATACAAGATGGAGGGTTAGGGGTTAATGAATATGTGAATGAATATGTGATTGGTAGGTTATTGGTAGGTTATAAGTTTAAATCCCAGCAGTACAAAGCAGCCACTGTTTAGCCTTTGAGCATAGACCTTAACCCTCATTTGCTCAGTGTACAAATTAGCTAATTGTAAGTCGATCTGAAAAAGGGCATCTGTTAAATAAGTTTATCCTGAAGGAGCAACCAAGGGTTTGGTTAATTGGCAACCATTAAGGTTTGAGTTTACATTCTAGATGGAACACATGCAGATACTTGTAATATAATTTAAACATCATAGACACTGAGATCTTCTGCTCAAACGAAAACCACATAATGTCCTACTGTCCAGCTGTACTATGGAGTGAAGGAGTGTGTGGCCAAGCAATTTCTATTATTTCCATTGGAAATAAAGTTTCAGTAAAACTGGTGAACAATTGGCACACACCCCTCTGTTTAAAATTTTGATTGTAGTTAATATACGTATAATTAGTGAGTCACGTTTGCTGTTTGCTTAACTGATTGTTCAACTCTTTTTTTTAAAGATTTCACACTTCTCTGTTTCTAGGCTGGTGGTTCCCAACAAAGGCTACTCCTCCTTAGACCAAAGCCCAGATGAGAAACCATTAGTTGCTTTAGATACAGACAGGTACGTCCCTCACAAATCGTCCCTTACCACATAATAAGTGTCCTTAGTCATTTTAGTTTACTCTTTTTCTCTCTTATTTTCTACTTTGACATAATCTTTCCTCAGCGATGACGACTTTGACGTATCCAGATACTCCTCATCAGGATACTCTTCGGCTGAGGTAAGCTCTCTAAATACACCATATTGGTAATTTTTTTTTCCACTCTTGTGGGAAGATGTTCCACTGAATTTTGTACTGTAGTTGTGGAGATTTGTGCTCCTTCAGCCACAGGGGTGTTCGTAAAGTCAGGTACTGATGTAGGGTGAGGAAGCCTGGGGAGAGTTCCTTAGAGTTCCAATTCTTCCCAAAGGTATTAAAAAAATTCAGTTCAGAGCACTATAGCAGGCAACTCAAGATCTTCTACACACTTCCATCCCATGGAAAGCATATCTACATGGAGCTGGCTTTGTGCACCAGGGCATTGTCATGTTAGAACAGGTTTGGTTCTATTCTGACCACGTGCGTTAGGACGTCTGTGATCTCATCATGGACAGCAAGTTAAAACAAAGAGCAAACGTGAAATATTGCGTGAAACTGGGCAGATCTGCCACAGACGTGTGACATGACATCAGTTTGACACGCAGCGATGCTGCAACGAGTCGTTCTCTGTGTTTTAAGTGGCATGCACGCTTTAAGAGCGTAAGAACCTCACTGGAAGATGACCAGAGATCAGGAAGACCTTCAACAAACTTAACCCCCTGAAAATGTCAAAACCATTAGGCAACTTGTTCGTGATGATCATAAGAGAACAATCCACATAATCTCACTTCCACACCCAACCTACTCGCCAGATTTGGCTCCTGGGGACTTCGCCCTTTTCCTAAAGATGAAGATCCGGATCAAAGGTCACCATTTTGACACCATTATGGAGATTCATCGCAAATCGCAGAAGGTCCTTGACACGCTTCGAAAAGAGGACTTCCAGGACACATTCCAGTTCTTGGAATACCGCTGTACAACTCTGGGAGCGCTGTATTGCTGTGCAAGGGACTATTTCAAAGGTTATAATGTGCAAACATAGATAAATAAAGTGCTTTCTTGTAAACAGAGCTAGTCTCGAAACTTGCTAGCTCAATGGACAAGGCTCTGGATTATTGAAGATCACCAGCGCCAAGCCACTGTTGGGTACTTGACCAAGTTCCTGGGGTACTCCATGGTTGCCTACACTCTGTTCCTTAGCAAGCTGGAAATCTAAAGAATATGTGCTGTAATGTACAGTATATGGACAAGTATGGAGTTACGCTTAATGAAACACGGTCACTGTCTCCTTTCCTCCACAGCAAATTAACCAGGATTTGAACATCCAGCTCCTGAAGGATGGATACAGGCTGGACGAGATCCCCGATGACGAAGATCTGGACCTCATCCCTCCAAAATCGGTCAACCCAACCTGCATGTGCTGCCAAGCCACGTCTTCATCCGCCTGTCAGATCCAGTAAACTTTTTCTCGCTTTTCTTTCCTCTTTTTCTCTGTTACTCTCACTCTCTCTCCTTCTCTCTCCTCTCTCATTCCTTCTTGTACCCTTATAAAGACATTTAATCCACGTTATGGCACGACATGTACCGGTAATGTTATGATCAAAATGGTGTAGAGGAAATCCTGAACAAAAACACACATACACTCTCGCACACACTATACATACATACATACACCTGCGATAATAATTAATGTTCTGACTATTATTATTATTATTATTGGTAGCGTTCTCCTATGGTAGGGCGCTCTGTACGCTGGTGAGCTGGGAGGAGATTACGTGTTCAAACCTCCTAGTGGACGTTGTGTAATGATTGTACAATTGGAGGTCCAAAAAAAATTTATTTAACTGTGCATTAAAACACTTGGTGATGCTAAGCGCCGATATTATCAAATGTAGTACCTGCTTCCATGTCGTACTTTACATTTTATGTTGTCGTGTTTGTTTTTTTTTCTTCCTCTTTTGTTTAGTTTTTTTCCTTTTTCCTGAATAATGTGCTTAATTGTACGAGGATGTTTCAATACGAATTGTGCTAAGGATGTTTGCCGAGACACTGTCGATTTTCATTTCTTGTGCTAGTTGTTCATTCGCAGCACTAAAACGCAGCATTGTGTAGCATGTACGGAAAACGTTGCACTTTGTTTTTTTTTGTTTTTTTTAGTCTAATTTTGTTTACACAAATGACCGTTCGATAAATTGGAGACGAATGTATCAATTGAAAAAAAGAAAATGCATATCCAACTGGCTTATACAAATGCAATATAGCCTATATTATATTTAAAAAAAAAGGCCACTTAGTTAGCATCATTTGGTCGTGTGCTGTAAAATGCTACCTAAAGTGCGTACAAACACTTTGGTGTGAATGACTGTTTCTCATTTTCAGTTGAAGTGCTGTGTGTTTTTTTTTGGCTTTTTGGACTCAAGTGGCGTCACACAAGAAGTAAACTTTCATGACTATGATAATAAAAATGGCTATTTACTTGTGTTTTGTGCGTTTTGTGTGTCCTGTTTTGTGTTTACTGCTGCTGTTGCGTTTGAAATCTCTTCACGAAAAATGTCTGATGATCCTTTGAAACTAGGGTGTCAACATGGCTTCCTTTTTCAAACAGTGGCAAAATGGTGGACAAAACGTTTAGCATTAAGTTACATAAGATTTAAAAAAGATTCAATTTCTGATTCAAATTTCAACTGGGTTTAAGGTCAGTACTTTATTTATACAATGAGAGCAGGCAAAGGTTTTGTGCTTGCTGTACTCTAATTTAATGCTCCACGCAGTTTTTGAATTGAAAACGGTGACAAAATGGAGGATGGTGTATGCAAACATTCTTGTTAATCCAATGGAATTTAAATGACACACTCAATTTATGTTTGAACCATGTAGCATGTAGGTTTTTCGATATATGCACTTTCCTATAAAGGGCCAAAAATCTACTTGATTGAAGTCTGGAGGTCTGAACGCCAAAGTTAAACACTGCATTACACCGGTATTATATTAAAATAAATGTTGCCATGGTTTCTCTTGTTTATGTCTTCATAATATTTACCAATAAATACATAAAAATACATTGATAAATAGGAAATATGGCTGCAAGCTGTTCAAATAATTATTTAAAATGTTTTCTAGTACAATGAAAAAATAGGAGCAGTCCCTTTTATAGTACAATAGAGTTCAATGACCACTATAGATTCTGAAGCTATACAGCAATATGCTATTAAAATCAGTGTTTTCTAATGAAAGATATGGGGCTGGGCCTTTTTTTTTGCAAAGGGTCCAAACTTGGCTGCAGCTGACAAAGTCATATATAGGTGATGGGTAGGTTAGTTTGGTTCTCTGTTTCCATGTGTTGAAGAAATCAGACTTAAAGTCTGGTATTCAGGGTTGAATTGTACATGTAAATTTGTGCCAATGGCATCCAGCCCACCAAATTGTCTTTCTCTCTAGTTATATATGGCATGGTGGGCTAAAACAAAGGTAGTTTGGGCATTCCTAGCATAGACATACTGTCAAGGACATTGCTATTAGCCTACTTGGAGTGGCGATTTAATAAATCGACGCCAATAGGGGGTGCTGTTTTGCAATAATATTTGCTAAGTCACAAATGGCTAAATTGCTAAAAGAAGCAGGTGATCAGAGAAACGTGTGGGCAATGAGCTGTGTGCACATGCTGTACTGACATTTTGTGGGCTAACAATGTGAAAATCTAAAATTTGGGTTGACAAATATAAAAATCTGGCATTAATACCAGTGAAAGCAAAATTGATATGTTTCTATGAATCCACTTGTTTTAGTTGGTTATTATTTCTAGTAACAACAAACAGAAAGATTTGTACTTGCAAGGATACATTCAAGGAAGGAGCCTTCAGTGTAACACTCAGTAGATTTTCTGCCACAAGACTGTCTTCGTTTTGTGGTTTCTTTGGTGACGCAACATATTTCTTTGTGAGGTAATGAATGCTTATGGCTGCTATAATTTAAGTAACAGAAGGAATGGATGTTATATAACCTTAAATCTAACTGGCTACAGATCAAAAAAAGAGAACGTATCTTTTTTTTTTTTTTACAAATAAATAATTGTTAAATATTATTAGCTAATTCATCAGTTCTGTTGTTGAAGATATATAACATTAATAAATCATGCATTGTTGGAAAATAATCAACTTCAGGTTAGTGGAATCGTGTTTGAATGTGCTTTATTTTCAGCAACAAAAAAAAAAACAACAAAAAAAACCAAATATAAGCAATTCTTAATGAAAGGATGAGCAGAAATTACAGGTGAATGTTACAGTATGTTGAAAATAATACAGCAAAATTCAAGTGAAAGATTTTCTCAGATGTTTGCCATATGTACAGATGTGGTAGGTATGCAATAACATAAAAAAAAGCATTTGTCAGTGGTTAGTTCAGTCCGTTGTACATTCAATCCAAGGATGAAGTTTACATGATGTCAGAGAAGAGGCAGTGTATTACAATCTTTACAGGTCGAACGCATAAACCATTCCTGTACGTACTGACGTAGAAAAATACATATCCATCTCTATAGAAAGTGCATGTGAATTGAGAGCCTTGGGACGGAAGAGGGGTAGTACATCGATGCAACCGTTTCTCTGGTGATTGACAGCTGAATAGGTTGTCTCACATTATATTAGTCATTACTATTGTCGGCATTCGCCTGGTGGCTGCTTGTGTTTCAAAAAGACTTAAGTCACAGCGTTGAATAGTTCAAGTAAATTATGTAAATTGGCTTGCTTCTGTGTGCAGCATGAATCTGTTACTGAAATTCAAAAAAAAGTAAGAAAAAATAGAAAAAAAAAAAAAAGCGTGCATCTTTTCACTTAACTCAATAAACCCGAATGATGAAGTTAGTAAACATGAAACAGCCCAGGATTAGTTATCATACGTTAAACAAGCTCAAGCTCGACTTCCTCTCAATGCAAATGTGATGTGATGCCAAAAAAAAATGGATTTGAGATCTTTCTACATCCTCTTCCCTTTCAACTTTGTCTAATTGTTTGCCGAATCATTCCAACTTGCTAGCTTGCTAGCCTCCAAAATATGCTGTTGACTAGCGAGGCTGTAAACTAGACAGCAGAATAATAAGGAAGTCATGTTACTTTTGGATTCAGTTGCATCAGGTTCTTTTAAACATGCTGAGCTTGTTTTTAAATGCCTAGTTGGCCAACAAACTACAGGAAACTGTGTGCTTCCAAATAAGCTTGAAGCATTTCTTTGGAGTACCCATATTCGAATCCTATATACATGTAGCATCTTAAATGTTTTTATATATATATATATATATATATATATATATATATATATATATATATATATATATATATATATATATATATATATATATATATATATATCTGTATATTTAACTATAGTGTTTGTGCTTCAAGGGCAACATCGTCCCATCTATTTCCATGCTATTTTCTCTGTCAATTCTGCTACACTGGCTAATACACTCATGCCTACTTGATTTATTTGACCCTTAAATGGCTCAGTGGAAATACAGTATCAAAATGGCGATTGTCACAAACAAGCCAGCTTTATAGACAGTACTAAATTACAGCCTGATATATTAGATTATATTATGTATGAGTAAAAACAACAAACAAAAGATCCCACACATTCCCTTCTAGAAGCAAAACGCTAGTCACTGGAAAAAAAAGATCGAGGAGTGGAAAATGAATACATAAATACATTATTTTACAGCCATAAAGATAATTGGATCTACGTAATCCACCACACGAATAGATTCACAATTGTAATGTCAGCTAAAGTCAGCTTTTCCAAATGAAAGTGGTAGATGTTTCCTACATGGAAGTAGTCTTCAGGCTAGGCTAGCTTCTGGTAACGTATATACTATTCACTGAGAATCGGGCTGATCGGATTTGTTTATTAATTCGCTGCAGAACTGGTCATCACTTTTATAGTCGAGCGCTTCCCTGATCGCAAATGTATTCAATCTTTCAAGAGGATTTGCTCTCAGGTATCGTATTAGTTTTGTTCAGGACTCGCTAGGCTACCAAGCATTCAAAAACAGCAATAATCATGAGGAACCACAAGACCTCCACCCCACCCCCATTTCTACTCAACCCCAAATAAAAGATGGCCGCCTTATGATGATGGTTATAAAATGTTCAGGGGGAAAAAGGGAAAAAAACCCATTCAAGGTTCAAGAAAGACCTGTAATCTATATTACCGTTGAAGCTCCAGTGCAAAACCGAGGAAAACAAATGTACGTATTAGCTGATTTGCTACAAGTGGTCTAATGGAGGAAACTGTGTACTTTTTTTTTGTTTGCCAGACAATTAACTGTATGAACCACCATGTAAACCCCCCTCCCCTGCATTTGATTCGTCGCTTGACACTTCGATTATCAGCACATGGAGTGGACATGTGCAGATAATCAATCCGTTCTGTAATCTACAGTTTTTGGTCCGATATTTAGAACATAGATCATTATGGTGTGCCATCCCAATTATAAAAGTTTGTCTGACTGGATTTGATGATATTAATGCACACCCATATTTGTGCCATTGCACTCCTCCACCATCTCTTGACACAAGTATACATATATTTGGTACATATACTTTCGCTGTCGGTTTGTCTGATTTTGTACGTGGAAGAGTTTTCCGCTTCGATTTGCTTGGCGCGTCTGGATAGCATGAGGGCTTCGTGAGATGGTCACGAAGGGTCCAGCAGCCCACATGTCAGAAGTGTGTCCAGATCCAATACCAATCCCGTTGCTATGAAGAGGTCCCGATGATCACTCGGGATCGCCGGAGCCGGAAGAGGACGTGGAGGAGGAGGAGCGCCGTCGCCGGCCTTTGGTCTTGCAGAGCATGCTGGGATGGAAGCCGTCGTGGCGGCGAGCATGCTTGGTCAGGTGGTCACTGCGCATGAAACACTTGGTGCAAAGGGGACAGGCGAAACGCTTTTCGCCCGTGTGTGTACGGAAGTGGCGAGTCAGCTCATCTGATCGAGAGAAACGCTTGGTGCAGCTTTGCCAAGTGCACTGGAACGGTCGTTCACCTACAAGAGGAGAGGAAGGGAGGGAGGGAGGGAGAGTGGGTCAGAGAAAGACACAGACAGAAAGAGAGAGGGAGCGAGAGAAAAAGAGAGATTCAGCACACAGTGTTCAGAACAAGGCTGTCTAGAGATTTCTTTTTTCTGGACATAGTGATTCACACTTTGGTGATGAATGCATCTGTACAGATCATTCAGTTCTGCCAGAAACAGACAGACAGACAGATGAAGGTCCCTGATTTGCTGTTCCAATAAAATGCACAGCATTACGATATAATCGAGCCACTGTTTTATCTAGAAATATAAAATTAGTAAATAAACCAATCACAGTTTATGAGCTACCTATAACCCATAAAGCACAGATTGTTATGGAAAACTCAGATAAGAAGCCTCGTGCACGTGTGTGCGTGTGTCAAAGAGAGTGACGTCACCCTTTCAGACTACCATAATGCACCGTTTATAGGGTTAGGCTACATAATATTCAATAATAATACGTAATTATTACAAACAGAAGCAAACACACACATTGGCAGGGTCACAGCCTGTCAGACCAGGATTTGTTTTGTCCCTATTTATAACGACACTGTGACGCAACACGTTATGACGTCATCACCCCACTCTTGCCAGAACCCTGTTACGAAACTGTTCCGCTCTTGGTGTAACATTTTGTCCCGTTACAAGAACACAACAACACCGCCCTGTCCGCGGCTACCGTTACCGCCCACGACCACGCCCCCTTTCCCACCTGGTTACGCCCCTGCTTTCTGTCTTCAAGCCTTTTTCCATAGCCCCATGCGCTAGAATTTTTTATTTTCTTAGTAAAGGACATTTAACAAAAATCTGGGTTTAATTTTGTCCTATAGATACAAAATAAAACTCTACCAGGACTCTGACACCATTTTCGACCTGCACTGAACGTATTCTGCGTAAAGACTCCCAGCAAGAGTCCACGCTTTCAGCACGTGGCACGTGTTGCCAGATTGTCCGAGTTTCCCCTTCACAGGATTAAGTCTAGAATGTATGTTAAATTTTACAAAAATCACATTTTAGTCTTAAATTGATACAAATAAACAGTATATCGTTCTTTTGTAGTGCTGTCTATTTAAAAAAGGTTGTGCAGGTTTGGTTTGTAAAAAACTGGGCTCTGGCAACCCAGGAGCGAACCCAAATAACACTAATAACTAATAACCTGGATAATGGAATCAATCGCGAACATCTTCGTTACGTACCTGTGTGCACGCGACAATGGGCTTTCAGATGCGAGGACTTCCCGTAGATCTTTCCACAACCTGCGTAGGGGCAGCGGTGCTTCTTCTCGGCGCTTTGCCGGCTGCGCGGCCGACGCTCGCTCCCACCTGCCCGGCACTTCTCCCGCACGCTGGGCTGCTCCGTCACGCCGCTCTCAACCGAGCTCTTGGGACAGGCTCCGCCGCACCGGTTCAATTCGAGTAGGATCATCGCCACCATCAGAAGCGTGCGGCTCTCCTGGGTCTCCATCCCCGCCTCCACATCCGTCCCGTCCGCGGTGGACAGCGCGCTCGGAGCGGCGACAACCACATCCGTCATGATCGTCTGCTGGGGCTGTTTTACTTTCAACACCGATAAGATGTTACAGAGAAACAAACCCCCAAATCCTCCTTTTCTTGCTTTTCCTCCTTCGGAGCTCTTATGCAACTCGTTTATCAGAAGACGCGAATCCGCTCCAGGAAACGTGGTGTCCACCCCACGCGTGTCCACGAGTCCCCGTGTAATCTAAACAATTTTTTTTACAAACGCGGTACAATTCGTGTGTCGGACACCAGATCCCGAAGTCGTGCCGTCGCCTTGGAACGTTTCCTCATAACTGCGTCAAAACTTGTGCGTGTGTGTGTGTGTTTGTGTGTGTGTGTGCGTGAGAGCGCGCGCCCGCCGCCGCCGCAGTGTTTTCGCCGTTCTCATTCTCAAAAGAAACAATTTCGCGGAATCCCAGGGCGTCATCGCCACCACGCGCTCTGATTGGTCGCATCCCGAACGCTGTCTCGCGCACTACCAGGAATCCCCGAGCGAACGGGCGGAAATGTGGCTCGCGACGGCCAATCCGCGTGCACTCCGGGCGGGACGGACGGACGGACGCACGGCCTTGGACCGGCGCGCACGCGGAAACCGTGGTGTAGACGCCGTGTCCTGAACCGCATTCAAGAGTGCTCAAGCAACAAGGGTAGTGTGTGTGTTTTAGTTCTATACAGGTGGTAGTATGATCTTCTGATGGAGGGAACGACCCCATTGAACCCCCTCATTTCTTTCATTCTTTAAAATCGGTGTTCTATTGACTCACCATTGGACATTGGTTTTAATATGCGTTTACATTCTAGGAATCAACTGGTAGTAAAAACCAGAAATCTACCAAGAACTATATAGATAGATAGCAGGCGTGTGTATTCACTTCTGGCGTGGGATTTATATCTTCTGCGTGCGAATAGTAATAACGTGTTGTCTATGAGAACACTGAGGAGAACGAGTGTAACCTGACCCCCTTTCACGGTAGTCCCCCTGGACACGGTTCTTGGAAAGTGAAATTATTTACATCCAAGAAGTGAGATAGGGCATGTGCAAACAAGGCCCACATTGGATAAGGGATTAGTTTTTCCTTTTATTTTTTTTTCTGCCAGTAAGCAAATAAACAATAAAATAAACAAGCAAACAAATGAACATGATATACATGTGCACAAGTGGAGAAGTTTAGGTTTCGGCACCAGATTATTTGCCTGATTGCACTGGTTTGCATGTTAGAACTAATGTTACATAATCATAATAACACACACACATCTGTATAACCCTGTTTTTCTATTTCAACAACATAAAATTATTTTCTTATGCCTTATTAAACCATGTCTATCATTCATGGAAATAACATTACACACACACACGCACTTTGTTTTATTGTCTCTTTTTCATCGCCTCGCCTCAAAAACAGGACGCGTTCGCATCCACTGAAACCCGGTCTTTTATTTAGTAAATGCCCCCTTGTAACTTTTATCAACAGCTCTAGCAGCATCCGAAACCCTTACGCCATCGCAATGCCGGGGCACGTGCAGGTCACGCGCGTTCCCGCGTCCTCGGTGCATGTCTAAGGAACAGAATGTTCTCTGATTGATGCGAACGGGAGATCTAGCGGCGTCTAGCGGGGGTGTCACGCTACTGCATGTTGAATTCGGGCAGTGGGGGTGAATGGGAGGCAATTTTGTTGGTTATCTGTCTGGTCTTTGTTGCTACTCCTGTACACACGCATGTTATGCAGTATTAACTTCAAAGTAAATGTTATTTAGTGAAAATATAGTAGTCAGTTTAAATAAAACAATAAATTAACAATTAAACTAGCCCTTTTCCTCGTTGTTTGTCTTTGATTTACAGTGTTCTATGATTAAACCTAATAGCTGGGCAAAACATTGCATACAAATGTATGACTAAAAAAAAAAGACTAATTCTATAAAATCAAAGTACAACTAGATTGATTAAAAGTGATTTAATAGTGACATCTACAGGAGGAACTACGTCACTGCAAAATAATTGAATGCAAGATAAATAAATATCAAAATAATGTTATATTATATGAT
Source organism: Silurus meridionalis (assembly GCF_014805685.1). NCBI lineage: Eukaryota > Metazoa > Chordata > Actinopteri > Siluriformes > Siluridae > Silurus > Silurus meridionalis. The sequence goes on along the minus strand of NC_060910.1, from coordinate 16,416,116 downwards.
CATATCATAATTTCTTATCCACTATTGCCATTTGCTTGACATTCAATGGGGCAATTGAACACAATCGACCTACTTTGAATCAGCCAAATAAATCAAATTGGTCACTTTGTTCTTGTGTTCTGGCGGCCACCTTTCTTTCTGACAAACCGACAGTACCGCCTCGAAGAATATGTAAAAATCAGAGATGCCAAAAATCACTCAAGTATAAGTACAGATACTCATGTTTTTAAATGCTCATGTAAAAGTTGAAGTGCTAACTATATATATTTTACTCAAGTTAAACTAAAGAAGTTTGGGCTCTGATATGTACTGAAGTAAAAAGTAGCCGTTAGTACTAACTGTTTTAGTGTTACACTGGTAACTGGACCTCAAATCATAATATATTAATACAAAAACGAGTTTTAAACGTTGTTACCTACTGAATGTATCCAGGCCGAACAACCAACATATAGAACACAAGTAGAGAAAAGATGATGATGATCAGGTGATCAGGAATGTCTCTGTTCTCAGTCATGTTTTCATTCCTGACTTTCTCTGTCTCATCGTCTTCGTAAACACGTCTACGTCTGTGATGTGTGAGAGTCAGGAAATAATACACCAGTGGTACATTGAAAAAGACAGGCAATGACAGGAAATAGGTTAATGGGCTCAAAATGACGTGCAATGAGAAGAGAAAATATTGACACTCTGCTTGTCCTTTCTTTTTTCCTCCTTTCTGGTGGCTCCATCCTTGGCATTCTTCTACCGGTATACCCCATGTCCCTCCTCTGCACATGTACAAATCATCTCAATCGGGCCTCTCTCACTTTGTCCCCAAAATGTCCTACATGCACAGTACCTCTAATAAACTAGTTTCTAATCATGTCCATTGTCGTCACTCCCAATTAAAATCTCAGCATCTTCAGCTCTGCTACCTCCAGCACCACCTTCTGTTTTTTTATTAAATGCCAGTGTCTCTAAACCAAACAACATCGCAGGTCTCACCACAATCATATAAATGTTCCCTTTCACTTTTGCAGATACCCTTCTATTACAAATCACTCCTGCCACTCTTCTCTTCCCACTCCACCCTGCCTGCACTCTTTTCTTCACTTCTCTAACACACTCTCCATTACTTTGCACTGTTGATCCCAGGTACCTAAACTCCTCCCAATCATTCACACACATGTACTCTGTCTTACTCCTACTGACTTTATTTCACTTCTCTCCAGCACGTACCTCCACCTATTCAGGCTCTTCTCAACCTGCTCCCTACTCGCACCACAAATAACAATATCATCCGCAAACAGTCCATGGAGACTCCTGTCTGATCCCGTCCATCAACCTGTCCATCACCACTGCAAAGAGGAAGGGGTTTAGAGCCGATCATTGATGCAGTCCCACCTCCACCTTGAACCAGTCTGGCATTCCTACTGCACAGTTCACTGTTGTTACACTGTTCTCATACATGTCCTGCACCACCCTCACATAGTTCTTTGTCACACCTGACTTCTTCATACAATACTACAACTTCTCTCTCCACCCTGTCATATGCTTTCTATAATTTGACAAACACACAATGCTATTCCTTTTGACCTTCTCTATACTTCATCAATATTCTCAAAGCAAATATTGCATCTGTAGTGATCTTCATCGGCATGAAACCATACTGTTGCTCACAGATGGTCACCTATTTCCCATAACTTCATGGTGTGACTGATCAACTTAATTACTGCAGTTCTGCACATCTCCCTTATTCTTAAAAATTGGTACCAGCACACTCCTTCATTCCTCAGGCATTCCAGAAACTTGTTAAACGATCCAATTAAAAACTCCACTGCCATCTCTCCTAAACATCTCCATGCTTCTACTGGTGTCATCTGGTCTATTCGACTTTTCACTCTTAATAGCTGCTCTCACTTCCTCCTTACTAATCCTATCTACTTCCTGTTTCACCATCTCCACATTATCCAGCCTTCTCTCTCTCTCATTCTTCAGCTGCTCAAAATACTCTCCTCAATAGTCAACAAATTTCCATGCTTGCAGCACATTCTTCTCTGCTCATTCCCCCTGCCTAGCCCAATCGGTACAAATCCTTTTCTCCTTCCTTAGTGTCAATCTTCTCACACAGCTCCTCATATGCCTTTTTCTTGGCTTTTGCCACATCCCTCTTTGCCTGCTGCCACATCTCCTTGTACTCCAGCCTACTTTTCTTATCTCTCTGCCAATCCCAATTCTGTTTCGCCAACCTCTTTCTCCTTATGCTTTCCTGCACTTCCTCATTCCACCACCACCATCATGTCTCTTTGTCTTCCTTTCTATTTCCAAATGTCACACAAAGTACCTTTTTAGCAGTCTCCATTATCACTTCTGCAGTAGTTGCCCAATCATCCAGTAGCTTCACCACCACCAAGACCCTGTCTAACCTCTACTCTGAATCTCAAACTACAGTCTTCCTCCTTCAGCTTCCACCATCTTATTCTTTTTTTTTTTCAGTTCACACTCTCCTGCTCTTATTCCTTACCTCCAAAGCCATCCTACAGACCACCATTCGATGCTGTCTAGATTCACTTTCCCCTGCCAACACCTTACATCCTTCAGTTTGCATCTCCTGCATAGAACATAGTACGTGTGCACCTTCCTCCACTCTTATTTGTCACCCTATGCCAAATGTAATGCTTGACAAAGGAGAGAGCAGCACACCGCCATAAAAGACCATGAGATTGCCTGCTAGTAAGTGTACCAAATGTTAAGAATTTACTTAAAATGATACTTTGTGGACCAAAACATTTATACTACTTTTATTGTTATTATTATTTTAAACAAGGAGGATCGGGTGATCAAGATGTACCAATCAATCAGGCTGACCACAGAAGTGATGAAGACCATTCTGACAGTGATGGTCAACAAAAGCCAAACATTAGCCTACTCTATAAAAGCTATAAAGCTATAAAAGAGCTATAAAAAGTCCAAAGCCCAATAAAGAGGCAGTTGCTAGTTCCTATATTAATAATATATACTAATAATATGTTAATAATTAATTATACACAACACAAAATGAAGTAATTTGTTTTGAACCATGTTATGTTTTAGAAGATTCTTGTGATATTTATTATACGCGTATTTAATTGACAGCTAATTAAAACCACTCCCTCGCGCACTGCCCGCGCATGCGCACCCACACGCGCCCGCTTTAGCAACCAGCTAACTTGAGACACCTGGGCGTTCTGAGGAAACTTCAGCGTCTGAGGTAAAAAAACCAAAAACAACGGTCCACCTTCTTACCTGTTGTTATATTTTTTGACGTATATAATGCGACTATATAATATAAAAGTGTTTTTTTGTACAATAAGTGTATTGTGTGTAATATTTGTGAAGTAAAAGAGTTATTCAATATTTAATTGTCTCATTATACTGAGCTCCGCGTTAAAGCAGAACACCTGTAGCCACCTGCTATCCTGAGGCATTCTGAGGAAACTTTTATAGGAGTAATCACACGGCCATGTAACTTAATTTTGTCATCCAAAATGGCTATAGTAAGTATATATATATTTATACTTCTATATAGGCATAAAAACCTTATGACAAGATGGCAGAGGTACGTGTTGGTGGTGCTGTTTTGCCCTTATGAAATCTGGGAATTTGATCTATAAAGTAGCTGATGGAAAAATGATAGTAGAAAATGAGCCTTTGAACAATATCTCGTGATGAAATAATTTTGTTCGTTTCAAACAATTTTGAAGAGTGAACTAAGAAGTCTAAGCAAATTTTTGTTCCTTCAGAAGGATATTAACATTGTTAAGGACTGGCTTAATATTGTATCATATAACACCCGAGGTTTGTGTGTTGGACATAGTGAAGCGCATAAATCACGCCCCCTTGTGGTAGATCGATTATTGGAGACCTGTGATGTTTTGTGTGATCATCATTTTTTCCCCCTAAAAAGGACTTGGAAAGATTGAGCTCCTTACATGCAGATTTTTACAGGGTGAGGGAATCTACCACTGATTTGAGTGCTGGAATTGGCACCAAAAGTTAGATCAGCTAGTTAAGGTGGTTAGACATTCTAGAGTTCTCAGAATGAAGTGGAATATCCTAATAGGCTTGTGTTTTGTCTTTTATTCAGGATAATGCTATTTATTATTATTATTATTATTTTATTGTAGGATATATATATATATATATATATATATATATATATGCAGATGTCTCTGGTGATAACTCTTTATTAACCGAAAATTTAAAGCAGTTTTGTCCTAATAATGGGTTAATTCTGTTAAAGCTGATGCACATGATTCCTTGGAAGCCATGAGGATTAATTATGAATTTGCTTTTTTAAATGACTTTATTGAATAAATCATATCCACAATATATACATCTTGTATCACATAAGACAATGGAACATTTACGGTATATATGCAAACAGTGAGAATTAGTTTTGGCATGCAAAACAGTTTGACAAGTAAGTACATACTAGGAAAAAAAAATATATATATCATATCATATACACATTTCTTAACATAAAAGGTGAGAATAAGTATAAACAATCTTAAATTTACAAAAACTTAATAGTCTTTCAGGCTCCTCGTGAGCACACATTTTCTACATTACAGATGAGTATCTCTGTATATATACGCACATATATACACCTACGTACAAATGTATATACACATACATATAAACATACACGAGTACATACATATTCATAAGTATCTATACTTTTCTCATTCACATTTTTAACAAGTACCAAGGATGTAATAATCATGCATCGTGTTTTCCATATTTTATCATTTACAATACATATCACCATCCAAAAGAATTCCTTTGTTTTTTTTGTCCAGATTTTTTTCAAAAATGCTGTACCTAATAGTTTTCTTATTTATATGGATATCCATATCTCCTCTGAATGTGGACAGTGTATAAGGAGGTGATCGACGGTTTCATCCTCAGTACAATTGTTTATAGGACATTCTTTAGTTGTTACAAAACGGCTCCATTTCACAACGCAGCGTACTGCTAGCCTGCCTACACTTATTAACCACGCCACATCGCGCACATTTACTGAGATATTTTGTGTATTAACGTTATGAATGCATTGTTCGCTTTCTGCCGTGTTAAGATGTTTGTATAACCCGCTGTGTTCATGTTCAGTAATTTTTTTTTGTAGATGTTTTTGCTGGATGAGTTTATCCAGTCTATATTTAAATGTTCATATTTAAATATCTGATCCCCATATGTTAATTTATAGAATGGTATATTGTGTCTTCCTTTTCCCCTCTTTTTTAGCCAAGATTTCTTTTCCCCTATCCAATCTGTGTCCCTGTTTATTGCCTGTTACGTTTTTACAGAAAGCTATTAATAATTTATTGCCGAGCTCAATTGCATTAACCCTCCTAGTTCCTTTGGTTTAAACAAAAGTGTTCTTGTCGTCACTTCTGTTATTTCCCCAGATAAATCTTACACAAATCTTATTCAGTTTTGTAATGCATTTTTTGCTGGGTGGAAAGATTGTAGCTAAAAATAAGAGTTTAGGTAAAATATGTTTTAATAACTTGAATTCTAGTTTTATAATTAGATATTTTCCAAATTTCGGTTTCAGATTTCATTTCCTCTATTTTTCCTCTTCTGTTCACATCTGTCCCCTTTCTTGTATATTAAAGTTATAATACTTTTGTACAAGGAATCGGGAAAAGTTCCCATTTGTATCCCTTCATTGTACATGTCAGTTAATATGTCTACTATTTCTGTCATACATGTCCGGGACTTTTTCCATTATTTAGTTGTAAAATAGCGTCAATGACTTCTTGTGTCTCAACTGGATCCTCTAAGGATAGTTGATCTGAATCCTTCTGAACAGTACAGGATCCCAAGAAAGTGTTAATTTTATCTGTTTCAATGTATATTTTTTAATGTAGCGTTTAAGAATTTCCTCCATATTAAGCCTCTTTTATCTTTTTCATTTTTGATAATGTTCCTTTATACCTTTAATTGAGTGACTGTCTCTATATTTCTTTAGGTGTCTTATAATGCTCTGTGGGTTTCCGGTAAATGTCGTATCGACACCAGCAGTCTTTTTTAAAGACTTGGTCATTAAATTGATTTAACTCTGATTTTATTTTATGTAAATCTTCATTGTCCTCGATGTTTTTTATTTTCTTAGATTGTAATTCTACATATTGAGCCAAAAGTTGCCTATATTTCTCGTTATTTTGTTGATTAATTGTTTTGCATTTTTTTAAGGTAGTCTGTTTATTTGTTTTTTAAATACTTCCCACATTTCTGAGTTTGTTTTTGTTAAAATCCTTAATTCTTTAATTCATCTAATCTCTTCCCTTAGTTCATTTACCACCTCACTGTGTTTGAGGCATGTTGTATTGAGTTTCCAAACCTCTTGTTTTTGTTTTTGAGTCAAACCTGGTGAATCTGTAATCATCAGGGAATTTTTCCCTAAAAGTATCTTTCATTTCGCATGTGTCGGTTACTGTTTTTAGGACATTCCCTTGTCTACTTATGGTTGTTTTGTGGGATGGAATTTTGTAATTTTTACTTGTAATTGTGTTAGTCACCACATATTATACCCAACATTTACAATTTCATATAGTTTATGAAAGATTTTTATTTTCCTGGCTCTATCTGGAGGAGTGTAGACATTGATTATTCTTAACTTTTGGTTTTTATACCAGCAGTCTACCAGGTATTATTTCCCGATGTAAAATAACTTCTGCATTCTCCCTAAAAAATATACCCACTCCAGCAGCTCGATCTTTGCCCATAGATATAATTGTACTATCATTTCTCCATTTATTTTTTACACTATCGATATCTGGCTGACTAGTTAGCCTTAATTCTTGTGCACAAATTGTCACACTTTTTTCCCATAAGGGAGGTCATTTTACTTTCTCTATTCTTCACTGATCGTATACCTCTTACATTGATTGAAACAATATTTAGTGACATAATAAAAATAATGTAATCATCTCTTAGTTTCTTTTTTTTGAATTGTTTGTAGATGGCAGTGATGTCCTTTTCGCCTTTTTGGGTTAGCGACAACTGTTGTATCAATATTGTCTGTGTTTGTAGCTAAAACTTCATACCTATTAGCAGAGTTGAAGCTCAAAGCATTTGTTGTAGCTGTTGGAAGATCTGGTGATGTGTCATCGTTAGTTGGTACATGCGTGGAGGTTGCCCCATCTATGTTGTCTTTTCCTTTATCTTTCTCTCTGTCTAATTTTGAAGGTTCTGGTAGCGGGATATATTCATCTTCATAGCTACTGGAAGATGTATCGCTTGTTGAACTTGTATTATCTGTGTCACTGTTGCTGGATTGGCTGTCCTCTTTACTCCATTCCTCTGCTGCTCCCTGTGTCTGTTCATCTGGTATGTCGTCCTCGGCTTGCTTGGCGTTATTTGGGTCGTTTTCCTGCTGTCCCGTGTTGTGTCCCGCTGTGTCTTGTCGTGGTCCCTCCTTAGGCAGTCCTCTTGTTCGGTTACTGTACGAGTTTGGGCAGCCGAAGTACGAGTGCCCTGTTCCAACGCACAGATTACAGGTCCCGTCGTCAGTACACTCTTTGCCTTTGTGGCTGAAGCTGCCACATTTCCAGCATTTCTGTTTATCACAGTCCTTGGCCTGGTGCTCTGTTGAGTTGCAAATGAAACACCTTTTATATCTGACCAGGATAGTTTATTGAGCCGTTGTATGGTCCCATGGAGATGGTGTTGGAGATTCACATCAGCTCTCCTACTTGATGTTTCTTGACTTTGACTTTGTACTTTCGCACACCATACCAGATACCGAACTGGTCTACTGGTTTTTGTACTGGTTGGATTATTTCGCAGAATCGACTGAGGTAAACCTCAGCGTCTTCATCTGCTAGTCTTGCAGTCCAGAATTTCACAACCAAGTGCTTGATATCGTGTGCAGCTGATGTAACCAGTTCCCAGTTTTTCCAGAAACCATTTGCAGAACCAGTGTTGAAAACGCTAATGAAACGTTCTAGCGTTTGTCCACGAAAAAAGCAAAGTTCATGTTCACGTTTGTTGGGTAGACTTATAAATTAATAAATATCTACAGCTTGGATCCACTCTGATTGCAGGAGATGCATTCCCACCTGTCTCCTGTTGGGGGCTTCACCTTCTCCTGTGAACTTTAAATGAGCCCAGTGCTTCCCAGCGCTCACGGAGGCATGAGAGGGAAAAGTTCTTATTTTATGCACGTTGGAGTTTTTTTTTTATAATATATAAAAAAAGGGAAGAAAATAGTTTCAGCAAGGAAAGTGATCGACCTGATTGAAAGCTGGGTTCAAATGCCGGTTTTGGCGCTTGCTTTCCCACCGGTTTTGCCTCTTCCACTCATTTTGCTGCAGATCAGATTTGTTCAATGAACAAGTCGATAATAGTTATGAATTTGCCACGACTGATCATGTGCCTTTTTTACCTGAATTTATACAGTAATTTACCTTCTCTTCTGCCAGGGAATATCAATATGCGATCAGGGCGAATAGAGTGGTCTTTTGTGACTGAGGAGGATTTTGGAGTATATCGCGCACAGCAGAGGTGGCAAAAGTACACACATCCATTACTTAAGTAGAAGTACAGATACTCATGTTTTAAAATACTCGGGTAAAAGCTGAAGTACTAATTATACCTTTTTACTTAAGTGAAAGTAAAGCAGCAATTGTGCAAATAGTGCAGATAAATATATATCATATGTGCAGCATGTGATATATGTATGCATATGTACAGTGATTAAATATAAAGGCTATATCAGTGCAGAGATGTGTGGACATCATTAAGAGCCTTTGCTATGTTTCCACACGGACAGTTAATGAAGTGATACCGGAGAAACTGCACATCTTCAAGTCAAGTCAAGAAGCTTTTATATATAAAATCATAGACATTTTACAGATTTGAATGGTGTATTGTTTTTATCTGTACGATTAATAAATACAATAATTTATGTTCGTGTCGCCATTATGAGGGAAAAACCCACAAAACGCCACCCAGAGGGTTAATATTGTGAAACATGGCGGATTTGGTGTTTGATTTGAGACTTTGTGCAAAAATAAAACAAAAGTTTACTGATTAAAATAATTTTTCGGTGGAGTTTATTAATTTATTGAATATCTAAGTAAAGAAGGGACGTCATGAATAAGTGTATGTTTTGCTGGAGGATTTAATTTCACCTCTTTTATATTTAGTTATTTATTTATGTATTTATACTTTTTATAAAAATGGTAGAAGCAGAAATGTGCACTGAATTGATAGCGTGTTAACATCTAGTGCTGTTTAAAAGAATTTAAATTTTGACAGCCATATATATATATATATATATATATATATATATATATATATATATATATACACACACACACACACACACAGTGTTGGGCAGTAACGCGTTACTTTTGACAGTAACTAATACTGTAACGCGTTACTTTTAAAAATAAAGTAACTCCGTTACCGTATGGTGCGTTACCCGTTACTTTTTTAAATGAATTAATTTCAATGAAGTGTAGCCTACAGTCTAACCTGTTTACAGCAGCGATGCATTGTAGGATTGGTGGATAAACCACTTTAAACACGAAGACGCGATGTGGGCGTGTCTCCGTTTATTCAGGTCTGTGCGGCAGTAATGGCAAGTCGAGGCGAGAGCAAGATGAGTTTCTCAAAGTGGAAATATGCTCATTATTTTACTTTAGTTGAGTATAAAGACAAAAACTGTCAAATGTAAGCTGTGTCTTTTTGGTTCGAAGCTCGTATCTACTGCGATAAACAGCAACTCCAATCTGCCGAAGCTCCTTCAGAGTCTCCATGCCTCGACGGAGCTAGAAGCTTACTGCTAACCCGGCGTTCTGTTCTACATTGTTAATAGTTTTAATACTTCAGCTGTAAAAGGAACATTTTTAAAAGCTCAACACAGCAGCAGAAGCCACTTTAGTTTTTGATTGGGAATATATTATTCAGCTTGTTTTGTTATTTATTTCAGAAATCCTTGTGATATATTCAGTTTGTGCAGGTCTGACTTTAATAAGTGTTTAAACATTACTTTGTGTTTAAGTCAGTTTTGTGTTTGTAGACCATAACGCATAAAAGGGCATTAATGGAAACATTAAAGAAGATTCTTTAAAAAAGTAACTAAAAAGTTACTTTTAACAGTAACGCATTACTTTTTGGTGTAAGTAATCAACAAAGTAACGGAGTAACGGAGTGAATGAAGTAACGAGTAACTGTAACTAGTTACTATTTTTTAGTAACTAGCACAACACTGTGTGTGTGTATATATGTATGTGTATGTATATGTGTGTGTGTGTGTATATATATATATATATATATATATATATATATATATATATATATATATATATATATATATATATATCAAATTAAAAATGTTGTTACCTAATGAATGTATCCAGGCTGAAGATCCACATATAGAACACAAGCAGAGAAAAGATGATGATGATCATGAATGTGTCTGTTCTCAGTCATGTTTACATCACTGACTCCCTCTGTCTCATCCACATTAACCCCAAACTTCTTACTGCCTTCTGCCTGCTGATTCTTATCTTCGTAAAGAGTGAGAGACAGACACATTGTTGAGTAATATTGATTTACAAAAAGATGCATCTGCATGCTATGATATTAATTGTAAAAACCCACAGCTTGGTTTTGAGTCATGCTTTTTGTATGATAATATTGTGGAATGCCTTCTTGCCTCAAGCAGGCCCTTGTACAAGAGCTAAGCCAGGTTGGAAGGATTATGTTGAAGAGCTCTGTGCTGAGGCTAAAAGGGCTTTTAAATTTTGAGTCAGGTAGACTCTGTTATTTGTTTTTTTTTGTTTCCCCTTTTTGAATCAGAGGAGACCGAAAGCAAGGTCCTTTATTTAAATAAAAGAAATGAGCAAATGCTAACTTCAAATATGCCCTCACAACGAGGGCCGACTCACTTGTGAGGAAACGATTTTCGAAAGTAAATAATAATAAAAAAAACGTAATGATTGTAAAACTTTTTTGCCGACGAATATTGATGGGTTATGCGGAGCAGAGAAGATTACTCAGCTGTAGAAAAACATTACTATGAGCTCTTTGTGTTTAAACTAACCCCTTTGTATTTTGTAATATTGACAATAATGTTTGTTTTTCCACAAGAGATTTGTGATGCAATCATGAGGTTAAAAGATGATGAGGCATGTGGTATGGATAAGTTTTATGCTGAGCATTTAAAATTTGCAAGGAGAAAACTGTCATCTGCTTGCTATTTGTTTAACAGTGTTTTTAGTTCATGGCATTTTAGCTAAATCTTTCATATATGTTATCTTGGTGCCTATTATTAAAGATAAAGCTGGAAAAATAAATAGTATGGATAATTATCGGCCTATAGCCTTGGCCAGTATTGTATCCAACGTTTTTGAAAGAAGTTGGATCAGTTTGGTTTTGAATCTAAACATAGTATGGATGTGTGTTTTTGCTCTAAAAGAGATTTTAGATTGGTATATTAGGAAAAAATCCACAATTTCTTTTTGTTTTATTTATTCATCTAAAGCCTTTGATCGTGCAAATCATGACAAAGCTACACGACAGAGGGGTTCCTAACGTTTTGGTGAGAATTTTTTTTTTGCCATGCTCATCATTTAATGTATGTAAAACAGGTAATGGAGTTAGACAGGGAAGTATTTTGTCTCCATTTCTTTTTAATATTTATATGGATGACTTATTAAAGCTGCTGAATAGTTGTGGAACAGGTTGTATGGTTGCTCAAACCATTATCAACCATTTGATGCATGCGGATGATTTGGTGAATTATTATTTTTTTTTCCGTGCTAACACATTTAGTTCAATGGTTAAATTAGTGCATTTTTTTTTTTGACTTCTTAGAAAAGAAATCAGTGTTTTCTTTAAAGAAAGGGGGATGTGGTTATATCATGATTGTGCTTATCTAAGGAAGCCTCTAGATGGCACTGTGTTAAGTGTTTGGTAAAGAAGACCTATTAGAATTATAAGAGGAAGAAAGTTAATGCACGTGAAGAAATAAAGACGGACATTTCGGTGACTGCACTGCGGACTACTTTATTATAAAACGTGCTAATGTCCACACGCGTGTTTGTGCAGGTGCATATCAATAAATTATTATATAATTAAAAAATGTATTTGATATTTTTTTATTTGATATTTATTTGTTATTTGATACAAAAAGCTGAAACTTGTATATTATACAGATTCATCACACACAGACTGATATATTTCAAACCTATGTTTATTTTACTTTTGATCATTATGGCTTACAGCTAATGGAAACCCAAAATTCAGTATCTCAGAAAATGAAAATATTACTTCAGACCAATAATAATAATAAAAAAAAAATTTAACACAAATGTTGGACTACTCAGTTTTAATTTTTTGAGGTACTAACAAATAGCCTGCACCTTTTGATCCAAGTAAGGCATGGGGGATCATAATGGTACAAAACTTCAATAGGATTGTGCGGCACGTGGTAGTTAAGTGCTTAATACTTCAGTAGTAGTATTTTATAATCAATGCGAGATTCAATTGGGAGTCAGTGTAGACTGATTAAAACAGGGGTGATGTGGTTATATTTTCTAGATCTAGTAAAGACACTTGCTACTGCATTCTGGACTAACTCAAGCTTATTTATGCACTTACTCCAACACCGACAGTAAAACATTACAGTAGTATAATCTAGACGTAGCAAAAGCATGAACTAGTTTTTCTACATTCTATATATATACAGGGAGTGCAGAATTATTAGGCAAATGAGTATTTTGACCACATCATCCTCGTTATGCATGTTGTCTTACTCCAAGCTGTATAGGCTGGAAAGCCTACTACCAATTAAGCATATTAGGTGATGTGCATCTCTGTAATGAGAAGGGGTGTGGTCTAATGACATCAACACCCTATATCAGGTGTGCATAATTATTAGGCAACTTCCTTTCCTTTGGCAAAATGGGTCAAAAGAAGGACTTGACAGGCTCAGGAAAGCCAAAAATAGTGAGATATATTGCAGAGGGATGCAGCAGTCTTAAAATAGCCAAGCTTCTGAAGCGTGATCATCGAACAATCAAGAGTTTCATTCAAAATAGTCAACAGGGTCGCAAGAAGCGTGTGGAAAACCAAGGCGCAAAATAACTGCCCGTGAACTGAGAAAAGTCAAGCGTGCAGCTGCCAAGATGCCACTTGCCACCAGTTTGGCCATATTTCAGAGCTGCAACATCACTGAGTGCCCAAAAGCACAAGGTGTGCAATACTCAGAGACATGGCCAAGGTAAGAAAGGCAGAAAGTCGACCACCACTGAACAAGACACACAAGCTGAAACGTCAAGACTGGGCCAAGAAATATCTCAAGACTGATTTTTCTAAGGTTTTATGGACTGATGAAATGAGAGTGAGTCTTGATGGGCCAGATGGATGGGCCCGTGGCTGGATTGGTAAAGGGCAGAGAGCTCCAGTCCGACTCAGACGCCAGCAAGGTGGAGGTGGAGTACTGGTTTGGGCTGGTATCATCAAAGATGAGCTTGTGGGGCCTTTTCGGGTTGAGGATGGAGTCAAGCTGAACTCCCAGTCCTACTGCCAGTTTCTGGAAGACACCTTCTTCAAGCAGTGGTACAGGAAGAAGTCTGCATCCTTCAAGAAAACATGATTTTCATGCAGGACAATGCTCCATCACACACGCCCAAGTACTCCACAGCGTGGCTGGCAAGAAAGGGTATAAAAGAAGAAAATCTAATGATATGGCCTCCTTGTTCACCTGATCTGAACCCCATTGAGAACCTGTGGTCCATCATCAAATGTGCGATTTACAAGGAGGGAAAACAGTACACCTCTCTGAACAGTGTCTGGGAGGCTGTGGTTGCTGCTGCACGCAATGTTGATGGTGAACAGATCAAAACACTGACAGAATCCATGGATGGCAGGCTTTTGAGTGTCCTTGCAAAGAAAGGTGGCTATATTGGTCACTGATTTGTTTTTGTTTGGTTTTTGAATGTCAGAAATGTATATTTGTGAATGTTGAGATGTTATATTGGTTTCACTGGTAAAAATAAATAATTGAAATGGGTATGAATTTGTTTTTTGTTAAGTTGCCTAATAATTATGCACAGTAATAGTCACCTGCACACACAGATATCCCCCTAAAATAGCTAAAACTAAAAACTACTTCCAAAAATATTCAGCTTTGATATTAATGAGTTTTTTGTGTTCATTGAGAACATGGTTGTTGTTCAAATTAAATCCTCAAATAAAATTAATCCTCAAAAATACAACTTGCCTAATAATTCTGCACTCCCTGTATATATATATATTCTGATCCTCAAAGACCTGTTAGTCTGCCTTTTAAATGTCCACCTCCACTACATTATTATCCTAAATTAGATGCACCTGTCTGAGGTCGTTAGCTGCATAAAGACACCTGTCCACCCCATACAATCAGTAAGAATCCAACTACTAACATTGCCAAGACCAAAGAGCTGACCAAAGAGCTGTCCAAAGACACTAGAGACAAAATTGTACACCTCCACAAGGCTGGAAAGGGCTATGGGGAAATTTCCAAGCAGCTTGGTGAAAAAAGGTCTACTGTTGGAGCAATCATTAGAAAATGGAAGAAGATGACTGTCAATCTCCCTCGGACTGGGACTCCATGCAAGATCTCACCTCGTGGGGTCTCAGTGATCCTAAGGAAGGTGAGAAATCAGCCCAGAACTACACGGGAGGAGCTGGTCAATAACCTGAAAAGAGCTGGGACCACCGTTTCCAAGGTTACTGTTGGTAATACACTAAGACGTCATGGTTTGAAATCATGCATGACACAGAAGGTTCCCTGCTTAAACCAGCACATGTCCAGGCACCTCTTAAGTTTGCCAATGACCATTTGGATGATCCAGAGGAGTCATGGGAGAAAGTCATGTGGTCAGATGAGACCAAAATAGAACTTTTGGGTTATAATTCCACTAAATGTGTTTGGAGGAAGAAGAATGATGAGTACCATCCCAAGAACACCATCCCTACTGTGAAGCATGGGGGTGGTAGCATCATGCTTTGGGGTGTTTTTCTGTACATAGGACAGGGCGACTGCACTGTATTAAGTAGAGGACTTTGGGGAACAACCTCCTTCCCTCAGTTAGAGCATTGAAGATGGGTCAAGGCTGGGTCTTCCGACAAGACAATGACCCGAAGCACACAGCCAGTAAAACCAAGGAGTGGCTCTGTAAGAAGCATATCAAGGTTCTAGCATGGCCTAGCCAGTCTCCAGACCTAAACCCAATAGAGAATCTTTGGAGGGAGTTCAAACTCCGTGTTTCTTAGCGACAGACCAGAAACCTGACTGATCTAGGGAAGATCTGTGTGGAGGAGTGTGCCAAAATCCCTCCTGCAGTGTGTGCAAACCTGGTGAAAACTACAGGAAACGTTTGACCTCTGTAATTGCAAACAAAGGCTTCTGTACCAAATATTAACATTGAATTTTTCAGGTGTTCAAATACTTATTTGCAGCTGTATCATACAAATAAATAGTTAAAAATCATATACAGTATTGAAATTTCTGGATTTTCTTTTTAGATTATGTCTCTCACAGTGGACATGCACCTCGATGACAATTTCAGACCCTCCATGATTTCTAAGTGGGAGAACTTGCAAAATAGCAGGGTGTTCAAATACTTATTTTCCTCACTGTATGTATATATGTATGTGTGTAATATATATATATATATATATATATATATATATATATATATATATATATATATATATACAGGAGTGCAGAATTATTAGGCAATGAGTATTTTGACCACATCATCCTCGTTATGCATGTTGTCTTACTCCAAGCTGTATAGGCTGGAAAGCCTACTACCAATTAAGCATATTAGGTGATGTGCATCTCTGTAATGAGAAGGGGTGTGGTCTAATGACATCAACACCCTATATCAGGTGTGCATAATTATTAGGCAACTTCCTTTCCTTTGGCAAATGGGTCAAAAGAAGGACTTGACAGGCTCAGAAAAGTCAAAAATAGTGAGATATATTGCAGAGGGATGCAGCAGTCTTAAAATAGCCAAGCTTCTGAAGCGTGATCATCGAACAATCAAGCGTTTCATTCAAAATAGTCGACAGGGTCGCAAGAAGCGTGGAAAACCAAGGCGCAAAATAACTGCCCGTGAACTGAGAAAAGTCAAGCGTGCAGCTGCCAAGATGCCACTTGCCACCAGTTTGGCCATATTTCAGAGCTGCAACATCACTGAGTGCCCAAAAGCACAAGGTGTGCAATACTCAGAGACATGGCCAAGGTAAGAAAGGCAGAAAGTCGACCACCACTGAACAAGACACACAAGCTGAAACGTCAAGACTGGGCCAAGAAATATCTCAAGACTGATTTTTCTAAGGTTTTATGGACTGATGAAATGAGAGTGAGTCTTGATGGGCCAGATGGATGGGCCCGTGGCTGGATTGGTAAAGGGCAGAGAGCTCCAGTCCGACTCAGACGCCAGCAAGGTGGAGGTGGAGTACTGGTTTGGGCTGGTATCATCAAAGATGAGCTTGTGGGGCCTTTTCGGGTTGAGGATGGAGTCAAGCTGAACTCCCAGTCCTACTGCCAGTTTCTGGAAGACACCTTCTTCAAGCAGTGGTACAGGAAGAAGTCTGCATCCTTCAAGAAAACATGATTTTCATGCAGGACAATGCTCCATCACACACGCCCAAGTACTCACAGCGTGGCTGGCAAGAAAGGGTATAAAAGAAGAAAATCTAATGATATGGCCTCCTTGTTCACCTGATCTGAACCCCATTGAGAACCTGTGGTCCATCATCAAATGTGCGATTTACAAGGAGGGAAAACAGTACACCTCTCTGAACAGTGTCTGGGAGGTTGTGGTTGCTGCTGCACGCAATGTTGATGGTGAACAGATCAAAACACTGACAGAATCCATGGATGGCAGGCTTTTGAGTGTCCTTGCAAAGAAAGGTGGCTATATTGGTCACTGATTTGTTTTTGTTTGGTTTTTGAATGTCAGAAATGTATATTTGTGAATGTTGAGATGTTATATTGGTTTCACTGGTAAAAATAAATAATTGAAATGGGTATGAATTTGTTTTTGTTGTTGCCTAATAATTATGCACAGTAATAGTCACCTGCACACACAGATATCCCCTAAAATAGCTAAAACTAAAACTACTTCCAAAAATATTCAGCTTTGATATTAATGAGTTTTTTGTGTTCATTGAGAACATGGTTGTTGTTCAAATTAAATCCTCAAATAAAATTAATCCTCAAAATACAACTTGCCTAATAATTCTGCACTCCTGTATATATATATATATATATATATATATATATTACACACATACATATGTGTGTGTGTGTATATATATATATATGTATATATATATATTCTGATCCTCAAAGACCTGTTAGTCTGCCTTTTAAATGTCCACCTCCACTACATTATTATCCTAAATTAGATGCACCTGTCTGAGGTCGTTAGCTGCATAAAGACACCTGTCCACCCCATACAATCAGTAAGAATCCAACTACTAACATTGCCAAGACCAAAGAGCTGACCAAAGAGCTGTCCAAAGACACTAGAGACAAAATTGTACACCTCCACAAGGCTGGAAAGGGCTATGGGGAAATTTCCAAGCAGCTTGGTGAAAAAAGGTCCACTGTTGGAGCAATCATTAGAAAATGGAAGAAGATGACTGTCAATCTCCCTCGGACTGGGACTCCATGCAAGATCTCACCTCGTGGGGTCTCAGTGATCCTAAGGAAGGTGAGAAATCAGCCCAGAACTACAGGAGGAGCTGGTCAATAACCTGAAAAGAGCTGGGACCACCGTTTCCAAGGTTACTGTTGGTAATACACTAAGACGTCATGGTTTGAAATCATGCATGACACAGAAGGTTCCCTGCTTAAACCAGCACATGTCCAGGCACCTCTTAAGTTTGCCAATGACCATTTGGATGATCCAGAGGAGTCATGGGAGAAAGTCATGTGGTCAGATGAGACCAAAATAGAACTTTTGGGTTATAATTCCACTAAATGTGTTTGGAGGAAGAAGAATGATGAGTACCATCCCAAGAACACCATCCCTACTGTGAAGCATGGGGGTGGTAGCATCATGCTTTGGGGTATTTTTCTGTACATGGGACAGGGCGACTGCACTGTATTAAGTAGAGGACTTTGGGGAACAACCTCCTTCCCTCAGTTAGAGCATTGAAGATGGGTCAAGGCTGGGTCTTCCGACATGACAATGACCCGAAGCACACAGCCAGGAAAACCAAGGAGTGGCTCTGTAAGAAGCATATCAAGGTTCTGGCATGGCCTAGCCAGTCTCCAGACCTAAACCCAATAGAGAATCTTTGGAGGGAGTTCAAACTCCGTGTTTCTCAGCGACAGACCAGAAACCTGACTGATCTAGGGAAGATCTGTGTGGAGGAGTGTGCCAAAATCCCTCCTGCAGTGTGTGCAAACCTGGTGAAAAACTACAGGAAACGTTTGACCTCTGTAATTGCAAACAAAGGCTTCTGTACCAAATATTAACATTGAATTTTTCAGGTGTTCAAATACTTATTTGCAGCTGTATCATACAAATAAATAGTTAAAAAATCATATACAGTATTGAAATTTCTGGATTTTTCTTTTTTAGATTATGTCTCTCACAGTGGACATGCACCTCGATGACAATTTCAGACCCTCCATGATTTCTAAGTGGGAGAACTTGCAAAATAGCAGGGTGTTCAAATACTTATGTTCCTCACTGTATGTATATATATATATAGTGTGTGTGTGTGTATATATATATATATATATATATATATATATATATATATATATATATATATATATATATATATATTACACACATACATATGTGTGTGTGTGTATATATATATATGTATGTGTATATATATATATATATATATATATATATATATATATATATATATATATATATATATATATATATATATATATATATATATATATAGTGTGTGTGTGTGTAAGAGAGAGAGAGAGAACTGAGTACACAGTGAAATGATAGAATGTTGCTCCAGAACCCTGGTGCTATATTAAACAACATAGAGCTACATCACACAACATAAAGCTACATCACAGAACACAAAACAGCATGTAAACAGTATAGTATGATTAAATACAAATAATAAATAGTGGTGGAATGGATTGAGATGAGTAATGAGTGTGTTTTGAGATCAGGTTGTACAGTTCAGTAACACACAGTTGAGTGAGTGTGCGAGTTTCAGTTCAGGTATGTGTGTTAAGGAGCCTGATGTCTTGAGGGGGAAAAAACTGTTGCACAGTCTGGATGTGATGGCCCGAATGCTTCAGTACCTCTTTCCTGATGGCAGGAGGGTGAAGTCAGTGTGTGTGTGAGTGGGGCGGGGGGTCATTCACAATGAGTGTACGAGACTCTGATGATCTCAGCTGTCCTAACTATCCTCTGTAGGGTCTTGCGATCTGAGACGATGCAGTTTCCGAACCAGGCAGTGATGCAGCTGCTCAGGAAGCTCTTGATAGTCCGTCTGTAGAACATGGTTAGGATGGGGGGAGGAAGATGAATTATCCTCAGCCTTCTAAGGAGGTAAAGATGTTACTGGGCTTTCTTTGTTTTGACTGGTGTTGAGTGACCAGGTGAATCTCTGCCAGATGTAAACCAAGAAATTTGGTGCTCTTGACGATCTCCACTGAGGGATCCATCGATGATCAGTGGAGAATAGCAACTCTGTGCTCTCCTGAAGTCAGCAACCGTCTCTTTAGTTTTGTCCATGTTTAGAGACAGGTTGTTGGCTTTACACCAGGCTGTTAACTGTTATCTCTGTATGCTGACTTGTCGTTCTTGCTGATGAGACCCACCACGGTCGTGTCCTTGGCGAAATTGATGTGATTCGAGCTGTGCATTGCTGCAGAGTGAACAGCAGTATGCTGAGCATGCAGCCCTGAGGGGCCCCAGTGCTCAGTGTGGTGGTCCTAGAGATGCTGTTCCTGATCCGGACTGACTGAGTAACCAGTCAGGAGAGAGTTGTTCAGGCCCAGCAGGCTTCACTTCTCAATCAGGTGCTGAGGGATGATTGTGTTGAATGCTGAAGTCTATAAACAGCATTCGTACACAAGTGTCCTTTTTGTTCAGGTGGGTGAGATTTGGGTTGGTAGTATTTCTGCTGGTAGTATTTGTTGGTGTTGCTTACTTTTTGTTAGTGTTGCTCGTATTTGTGTTGGTAGTGTTGGTTTGGGAAAACGTGTATCAGGTAAATGTAGAATAAAAAGGAAAAGCTATTTACTTGTAATTGGAATGTTCATGACAATGACAGCGCAGAGACGAGGTCGGATTCAAACCGGGAACCTCACACATGAGAGGCCAGGCTCTTACCACTAAACCACCAAGTCCTGCCTGAAACACTACATTTCTGGGCAGGGCTTATCTTCTAAAATCAAACCCTCTAAAAACTTGTAATAAACCTCAAAATTAGAGCCATCAGAATTAAATGTAAAATTCACTGAATATTCGAATAGCTGCAGTTTTTTAAACACAGATCACCACAGATTCCAAACATTTATACAGTATATATGTTCACCCTGATCTGGAAAAGTTCTCTATTCTGAAGCATAAATGTAGGAGAGTTGTAGCTCAGTGGTTAAGGCTCAGAGTTACTGATCGGAAGGTCAGAGGTTCAAGCCCTGGTATTGCCAAGCTTCCATGCTTGGGCCCTCAACCATCTGTGCCATACGAAGCTGAGATATGTGAAGGAATTTGACTATGCTGTAATTCTTATGTGACTATTCTAAAACAACACTAACAATACTGATAACTGGGGAAAATTGTTAAATTGGGATAAATGGAAAATTCAGCCCACCCTTTACATGATAACATACAGAGGCAGCGGAGTTCATTCTCCAACAGACTGATTCTGTCACAAAGAACGGTTCAGCAAATTATTCCTACCATATACTATTGCACTGTACAATCACTCACCTCTATGTAACGGATGTTAGTATCAACTTATATACACATTATATTATTCACTGTCACTTTACACACAGATTCTGCACCATCCATTTAGTTTCTTTTTGAATTGTCAGTTGCACTCTTTTAGGTAGAATCATCCCCCCACCCCCGACTGGTGTTTTTGTAACCACCTGTAATACAATAATTTCCCCCCACAAGATCAATAAATTATATTGAAATAAAATAATAATTGAAAGTTAAACTGCTCCCCTCATCCCCTTACTCTTACATCACAATTATCACTCACAGAAATGCCATTGCACCCAAGGATGTGTGGGCCAATTTATCATAAAACTAGCTCGCTAACAGGCTAGTTGTTTAGTGTCCTAACAAGTGAGCAGGCCATTATCTATCAGTTGTTATCTCTCACTCTCTCTCACACACACACCCCTCTCTCATGGACGTTCCCTCACTAACCCCTCTTACAAGGCACCACTTTATCAAGAGAAGTTTATGAGACGAGTGCGTATGGCTGGAGAGCACTTCCTCCTCATTGTTGGACAGAGAAATTAGTGCAATTTAATGCGTTAAAATAACGAGGAATGTTTGATTTGTTATGAATGTCCTGAGAGAAGGCGTGTTCTGGGTGATCATCATATCTACTTCTGGTTCTGCAAGTGTCCAGTCTTGAGACAGGGTTTAGGGTCTGACTCTGAGAGACACTCCCCCTGGTGCACAGGAACAGAATAGCAGTGGAAGAGAACAGGTGAGAAAATACATATTTAAAAGGCTGTACCAGACCTGCCACCTTCTACAAGTAACTCTACTGTATTAGGAGCAGAAAGAGAGAGGAAGAAAGAGAGGGGGATAATAAGAGAGAGCCCTTGTTTACTAGATCTTCAAATGAAGATAATGTAGGTGTGTTGAACACTACTAAAACAGAAAAAGCTGATAAAAGTAATTGCAACGTGTGCGTGTGTGTCTCTCTCTCTCTCTCTCTCTCTCTCTCTCTCTCTCACTCTCTCACTCTCTCTCTCTCACCCCTTTGGAGCATTACACAAGTGAACAAAGTGAAGCAGAGTGTGATAAAGCTTCTGCCACACACAGATGTTAATTTATTAAAATGCCTGTTAATATTAAATTATCTATAATATCTAAAAATATAGAACAGTGAGAGTTGCTCTGAAACAATCGGATGAATTTGAGAGATCAGACAGAAGTTGACGCACAATCAATTACACAAGAAACCTTGATTTGTGATTGTAAAAGGAATCTAAATTGCTGAATCAGGACATGTGAAGGCTGGCGAGATGTAAAGCATTGGAGACGTCCAGTGCTTCAGCAGGCGAGATCTCCAGATCCAGCTGCTGATTAAAGTTCTCCGGATGAGGGGCCGAGACTCTACTACACACAGTGAAGAGCTGAAGGGAGCACGCTGGAATCAGACACGCCCGAGCCGTCACACACCACATTCTCACCTCGACCGGGAACCCGCTCCAGCTGCCAGAACCGTCGGTCCGCATATACTGTGTACACACACATGCACAAAATCTCACACAAATAAGTACACCCCGCACATTTCGGCAACTGTTTAATGTTCTCAAGGGACATTACTATAGAAATAAAATGTGGATATAGTTTTAGCTTGTATAGCAGTACTGTCCTCTGAAAATAACATGCATTCATTATTGTAAAAATAACTGCCTACGAAAGTGAGTACACCCCAAGAGGACATGTAAAAAAAATGTGTCCAAAGTGTCTATATTTAGTGTGAACATTTTTATCTAGCACTGCCTTAATCCTCCTGGGCATGGAATTCACCAGGAGGTCCATGTTTACTTCAATGAATCACAGCTCCCCAGGACGAGCAGTACTCATGCAGACCCACCCCATTTATTTTATAAAAAAAAATAAAAAAAATAAAAATCATTTTTTTTTGCCTTGGGAGTAAAAATGTCAAAATTGACCCGTAACACCATAGATTTTAGTACTGTATAGTGAATAAAATAAAAATAAAATGTATTTATGAGTTGCATTCTAATACCCCTTGGTAATAGTCAGGCAACATAAAATTTCAATTATTTATAGAACAAGGTGATATCAGAGAAACTGTACCTCATAACTTTTATATTAATTAAATAATCACATTTGTTTTCTGTTAATTGGTTTATTATAATTAGTTACTTTGAACGTTATGTTGCTCTTATCTGAATGTGAAACTTTTACTATGTATTTATTTATATTTGTAACAAACAGTGTCAAACAGAAATGCTGCATTAATCGCGCGTTAATAAAGATTTGTAGCGTTAAAATGAATTTGCGTTACTTAAATCAAATTTAAAGCTTTAACACTAACCAAAAAAAAGTGGGAAAAATTGGGCAAATGTGATCATTAAACACTAAATCACTCTTAACAAATATGAAACAAAATAGTTTTTCAAAAAAGTCCACTTTGGACGAGAAATTAACAGTTGCATTGTCATGAACTAAGAACGACTCCAACCTTTCACCTATTAACATTGAAATTAGGGCCAAATTAAACGAACCACACTGACAAAGTGATCATTTAAGAGTCAGATTAACAGCATACGATAAATATATAAAATTATTCAACAACAGGTAAAAGGTTAAAGTTTATTTATTATTATTATTATTTTACCTCAGACGCTGAAGGTTCCTCAGAACGCCTCGAGGTCTGAGGTGGCTACAGCGCGCGTGTGCGCGCATGCGCGTGCAGTGGGCTGAGGAGACTTTAGTTACATGTTAAAAAAGCAAACAATAAAATTAAAAAAAGCTAATACGAACTATTGTTCGCAAACAAACATTAATTCGCTTTTATATTTACAAATAAACACAAAAATAATCACTGTGAATAACAAATGAATTTTGTGTGATGACTCGTACATTTTCCCTGTTAACAAAAAAATATTTGAGGTAAATTTAACACACTGTGAAATAAATCTAAACTTATTATATAAGATAGTCACATTATTTTCCTGTAGCGAACGTTTAATAATAGTAAAAATAAAAAAATTCATAACAGGTAAAAAAAAAAAAAAGTTTACCTCAGACGCCGAAATTTCATCAGAACGTCTCGAAGTCTCGGGTTAGCAGGTGGCTACAGCACGCGTATGTGCGCATGCGCGGGCAGCGGCGGAGGGAGGCGGGAGGCAGTTGAATAATAATAAAATAAAATAATTACAAAATGAATTAAGCTTAAGATAAAAATAAACAAATATCCTTCTCAAATGTAATATATTTCAAGAACATAATGTTCAGAGGATTTTCTTGAAATCAAGTAGCTCTTAAGAGATGATATGATAGCAGATGATACAATAAAAAAAAGGTGTACCATTTCAACACACTTCATTTCGATTTGGTTCGCAAAACCAATTTAATTTAGACTCAATTCGAATATTTAGTTCAGTTCAGATTATGGTTTTCATCATTGGAAAAGTGTTGCAGAATTGTATTTCCCACAGGGTTTCACTGTATGAATCCTATAAGGTTCTTGCAAAACAAAATTGTTTCATTTACAGTCAAATCTGTTTTTTTTTTTCTTTTTAATAATTTTTTTCAAGATTCGAATGATCAGCATCGTATTACATCATAGCAGTATTCTATATACAAAATATTCTTTTTTCAAAATAGCATGGTGAAGATAAAATAAATTCTAGAGCTGGGGTCCCCAATCATTGGAGCTGCCAATACCGGGCCACACAGAAAAATAACACACTTTTGATTTTATATATTGACATACTATTGACTTTTGCAATCTGCACAGTGTTTTATTATATAAAAAAGAGACCATTTCTGTTTATGCCAATTTCTAATTTTGCAGTGTTTTTTTTTTTTTCTTTTCTTCTATGCATTGATAATTTTAACTCACATTGATTCTCTTTTGCGGCGAGTTCAGTTACATTTTTTATATTTATTACAAATAATAATTAGAATTATTATTATTATTAATAATAACAAGTATCTTGATACAAATCTTAAAGGTCTATTTGTCTCTCATCCAACCAATGACTTTAAGGCATGTTCAAAATGCATGGAGAGGCTTGGAAAATATTGTTTACACTATATTTTAAATAAAGCCACTAGCAAACTGCATAATCTAATGACTAGGACACCAGACAGCATAATTGCTTTAAAATAAACATACCCTAAAAAGACAAAAGTATGTGTTCATCCCCACACTTTTACCACAAATTTAAAGGCACCAAATTGTATAGAATGTCAATAGATGTGGTGGCGTTAAATATTCCCATCACTTGGAAATTCGAACATGTTCCTGAATTACGATTCCAGTTGTTTACAAACCCAGCTGTATGAAGTTGGAAATGTGTGGAAGATCTTGCTATAGAACTCAACCCTATTAAATAGCTTTGGGATAAATTGGAATGCTGACTGCATCCCAGGCCTCCTAATACATATGTACCTGACTTTACAAACCCCCTTGTTGCTGAATGAACGCTAATCCCTAGCAGTGCACTCCAAAATCTAGTTTAACATTGTCCCAGAAGAGGGTTATTCTAACAGCAAATAGGGTCTAAATGTGCAATGTTTAAAACGCACATACCAATTTAATGGTCGGGTGTGCATAAGCTTTCTTCATATAGTGTTTTTTCAAAAGAGTTGGGTAAAAAGAAAAAGTTACTTTCAAATGAAAATATGACCAGTTAATTTTATCATTTAAACACATTTTCTGTTTATTTGTTTATACTTCAATACATTAAAAAGTTTTCACTTCGCTCAGGCAATCTTTCGCACAAACCTTTGCACAAACTTTCACTTGAGCTTATTTTAGCTGGATATTTTTTATTTCATATATGTTTATTGTAGCAAGGTATTTCAGTTTGTCATTATCTCAACTATTTATTTAGTTATTCAACTTAATTGACATTTTTACTAATCAGTTATCATGCAGGTGTAGAATCGCTACAGTCATAGGGTTGTAAAAAAAGTCATTTATGCTGATACATAGATCCTTTATGTTACGCTAAAAGAAAAAAAAAGAAAATCCAGACCAAATTCACTTAAATATTAATTTATTTAATAATACATGCCAAACATCCTATTCACATTGAGGAATATTACAGAATACATCTTTGTATTTGCATTCAAATACTTAGCCTACTACAGTGGGAGGACGGGACTCATCTCATCCTTACAAATTTTCTCTCATTTCGCAGAATTCATTTCACATCCTTCTGGAAGAACGACATGCAATTATTTTTAAGGACACTAAATTAACTATGACCCCTTCTGATAAAATTACAATATTATTGCAGAAAAAAAACATGTGCTTCGTCTCATTAGCATACAAGTGCTCACAATATAAAAGTAAAAATAAAAGTAAAAGGAAGGGTTTTGGAAAATGTGGAATATAACTCGTAAACCTGCACGCTATAGTGTAGGAAAAAAAGATTAAGAACACGTGAAGTTTCCTCATTGATTTGGCACGGCACATGTCTTTTCCTTGTTTGGCCCCTTTCTCAAAATGTAGTGACCTTACCACAGCAACATTTATGGAACACATACAGTGCTTTTACATGTGACAACTCGATGCCTAAGTGATGCTCACTTATATTTTAGGACATCAAACAACTATGTTTAGCTGAAATGTGTAGATTAAGTTAACAGGCCCTGTTATCTAGCCATACATATCCCCAGACCACATGTTGGGGTGAATCATACTTTACACGTGGTTAAAGAATGGAGGACTCAATTGTGTTATGCCTATAAAAGCACTGCCAATAGTGCCAGCAGCCAGAAATTGCTTCTCAATTTTTTTTTAAGCAAAATTATATTTTAAGCATTGTCTAGTAGGCAAGTTTTCACATTTCACTTATCAGAGACATATTTTCTCACGGTCCTGTACAGCCTTTGATGGCAGGATGTCATATGATTTGATGTTATTCAATAATATGAGTGTCTGCATTATTTTATGAAAACCACAGTAATCTGAATATGCAGAAAATGTTTGCATTTTGTACTTTCAGACTGTAGTATTTATTCCCTTTACATTAACACATATTTCTGTTTTCTGAGTGTCTGTTAGAATCTCTTGGTTTTGTCTCTTGGTGCTATTGCACATAAATAAGACAAAAGAACAAGACTGATAGTAGAAGTGGGCGTAAAACTCATGAACTAATTATACTTTCAACATCTTGATTTTAGCTGGCAAATAAATCACGAAATGTTTCTTTTATCTCATATTGCTTTGAAATCTTAGTTTCTACTTTTTACATTAATGTTAGGGGCATTCATGTTTCCTTTTTCTGGAACATGAAATTATAATAATATATTTGTTTTGAATTCGATTGATTCCTTACATAATGCCTTCGTTTAAAGAAAAACGCACAACTCCAAAATTGAGATTCAGTTATTTAAAATCTATTTCAGATTCTCAAAACCAATATGTGTAATCACAAATAATTAGTAATTATGTAGAATAATGCAAGAAAGTTTGTATATACATGTAGTAATAAATTGCAATTAAGTTGCACAAGCCATAGTGCCGGTCTCAAGCCCGGATAAATGGGGAGGGTTGCGTTAGGAAGGGCATCCAGCGTAAAAACATGTGCCAAATCAAACATGCGGATGGTCCACTGTGGCGACCCCTAATGGGAGAAGCCGTAAGAAAGAATAAATTGCAATTAAGTTAATACTTGTACAGTATAATGATTTGGAATATAGGATTAAAATCTCTCAGCCAGCCTTAAACACAATGCTTATAGACGTGCATACCTGAAATCAACACGTTCTAAAGTGCATAAGAATCACTCCCTATCCCCTGCTGCCCTGGCCTCTTGCATAGCAAGTCTACATCGATAATCTTGAAAGCAAAAAAAAAGCTTGGTTCACTCATTTCTGAAACTCCAGCTGATCTCATGAATTTACTTTCAAAGTCAGGGTTTAGTAAATTACAACTTAGATCATATGATTATTAATTAAAATTGTGCTAAATGAAGGCCAACTCTATTTTAATATCATGACCATGTGTACCATGTGTCGTATTATGTGTGATTGGAAAACATGATGTTCGACATGACATTGGACTAGTGTCCACACATGTGACCAAGAGATATTGGGAACAATATGAAATAAAGTAGGGTAAGGTCAGGTCAGGAGAGCTGTGGTTGCAATTGCACCATAAGGGTGTCTAAGAGCAAATGTCTTGTGGGCTGAAAAAAATTTATAATTACATGATAAAAGCTCTTTTAAAACTACAGTAGACATCTTAGAAAATATATTTGCATTTTTTTTTATTATAAGCGTGTCTATGCATGTGTGACGAGGCTAATTATATACAACAAATGTTAAATGCCATCTCACATCTGTCTGGCTCTTAAAAATATTTCCCTTTGCATTTTTTTATTCTTAGATTTGGATTTAAGTCATCACTACAAAATTGGTAACGACTACAACATGGATAGTAAAACTAAAAATATTGAGACAGATGTTTGGGTTGATTAATGTAGAGAGGGGGAACTCAATGTTTAAAAGAAGTCTTGCTAATCTACTTATTAATGGTAATACCCTCAGTCTGCTCATTTGATACATATTCCCCTATTCTATTTCCACCTGAACGCACAGAAAAGAATAAACATTAGGAATTACCAGTTCAAAAAGAGCAGAAAACTATTTTTTGCCAAATGGCAAAGTTGTAATCCAGATTTGTACTATGGTGCTAAAGGTGTCAAAGTGTGCTAGTTTGCTGTCCAGAACAGATTACAATGTAGAGCACATAAATTTACCCAGACAGTGCTAACTGCTTAATGGACAGGCCTTTGGACATCACATAATTTTTGCACTTTTAAGCTTTTCCATCCTATGCATACTACAGTAGATTTACAATGTCTTCTGCCCATTTCCCTTATTCTCCTCCACCATCACGTGTAATTGTGTCGGCCATCAAAGCTTTGGAATGCTGATGGCTTGGCCAGTCGCCTCAAGGAGAGTGTGTCTGTCTTGCTGTCAGGCCTTATACCAGACTTGCTCCTTTGAAATGGATTCCTCGCACGCCCCTTGTCCATGCGTTCACTGATAGAAAAGCTCTTTTTGGCATAGACATTGGAATGGGAGTCCTCTGATGAGGAGCAGCTATTTGCTCGTTCCAGTCTAGATGCTGGAGAACAGAAGGGGCCCAAGGCTAAGCCCAGGGCCAAATCAATCCCCATACCACCACCACCACTTGAACAGGGCTTGCTGGTCTCAGTTAAACCCTCAGGAGGTTCCTCAGGATCAGATTCAGCATGGCTCAGCTCAGCATCACGCTCTGGGTGTGAGGCACACACTTCCTGGGGCTTCTCAAAGGTGAAGGAGCCCCCAGGTGAATCTGAGCGCTCGGGCACTGGGTATGATGTTGAGACACAGCGTGTGTCAATGCAGTCTGTGATGCTGGTGTACTCAGCTGCCTTTACTTGCATGCCAATGCCACCATAGTAGGTGCGTGGCATGAACACCAGGCTGTGGGACTTGACCATTGATGTCTCATCCAAGAACAAGGGTCCAGCTGCTGATAAAAAGCGACTGCTCTTAGAGCGCTCAAGGATGCCTGCCGAGGGTGGAGGGGATGGTTCAGTGTCCCACGAAGGCATGGAATCTGGTGGTAGATGGGTGGTGCACAGTGATAGGTCTGCAGCAGCGCTGTCCTCGAACAAGACAGGGCCATCTGACTGTCTTTCACTTGTCCCTGCCCTACCACGGTAGTCAGGTTCTCCAGATAACACTGCCTCCATGATCTCGGAATGAAGTGATGGGTCTCGAGCAAGTGTCTGAGGCATTCGAATTGGTTCCAGGAAGCTCTCTTGCGCCTGTACCTCTTCTGTTGTGGACACATATATATCAATGCAAGATGATGGTCGGTGCTGCTGTTGTACAGACAGTGTATTCAGAGGGGCAGGTTTGCCCTCTTTCTGGGCAGCTCCTGATGCAACCGACTGTGAGCTATTGGCACGGTGTAAGCTCAAAGAGCGCTCCTTGAAGAATCCTTCAACTCGGTCTGTCCCACACTTGTCTCGGGATGAATGGCCTATGTAGAAGGAGTGGCTTCTTACCCTTGGGACCAGTGCGGTAGGTGATGTTGGAGAAATTGACTCCTCCCCACCCTGTTCCAAAGACTCTTGCAGCCGGTAGGTGTTGCCTTCCTGGCTGTTGAAACTGCTCTGACGGAGGATATAATTAGTGTCAGTGCAGTCTGATGATGTCCTTGAGCGTGCCTTGTTTACTTCCGTCCGCTCGACACCTGTAACCCGCTCCAAAGCTGCAGCCATGCGGCCAATCACTTCCTCCATCTGTGCCAACCGAATGTCCACTGTCTGTAATGAGGCCTTCATAAAGTGCTCCCGTTCGTTTACCTCCTCCAGCCTCATTGCCATGTTTTCTACCCTAATGAAAACAAGAATTTAGCGTTTAAAGAAGCCTGAAAAAAAGGTTGCAAAGGTTTCCATTTCTTCAATATTTCTTCAATATTAGCACAGTTAAAACCAAAAAAGTTTTTTAAGTAGAAACAACTTTAAGGAATGTATTTGAATATTTGTACTATTTGTAACTGTAATATTTTTACTGCTACAATTGTCCGAATATGGTTAATCTGAAATTTGTGTACGTTTTGCAAACCTTTCAGAGGTTACTCGGATCCTCTCATCATTGGAAGAGTTGAAGCGATCATCTTTTTCTCTGAAATATTCTTCAATGCATTGTTCTTCAAAATCATGGACTTTTTTCAGCTCGTCTTC
Source organism: Silurus meridionalis (assembly GCF_014805685.1). NCBI lineage: Eukaryota > Metazoa > Chordata > Actinopteri > Siluriformes > Siluridae > Silurus > Silurus meridionalis. The sequence continues at coordinate 16,385,425 of NC_060910.1, read as the reverse complement.
TGTGATGAAGAGCTCTAGTAGTATAAAATAGATAATTTATTAGTTAATTTTATGTCAGGTAAGTTTCTGGGCTGCATACAGTACAACATAGCAGGGTTATCACATATATAGTCCTATATACCTTGATAAATAGCTCAAAATCAACTTTAAAATGAACTTATTGGCTATAATGAAAGGTTGCAATATGGGGCACTTACTTAATCCAAAGTCCCTTTCATCATCATCATGCTTCCTCCAGCGACAGCACAGGTGCTTAAGGACCATGGTCATGTGACTGAAGATGATGAGAGGAGGAGGAAGAACAGGGCGCTCATGAAATGTCATGATCAGCTGATAGCGCTGAAATTTCCACACCTGGTTGGAGATAGACTTCACCTCGAAGAAAGTATTGCTGAAAAGACAACATACAATCTTAGTAGTTTACATTTTTGTAGTTACGCCAAGCACAGAAATGAGATTGAGTTACACTCAAGTTGAATTTACCACATAAGAAAAACTAAAAGGCCTGAAAGCACTTTGTAAGTTGCTCTGGATGAATTGCCTTATTGTATTTCTTGCATAATTTCCCAAAATATTATCAAACATTTTTAATTAGCAAAAAAATATGCACCGATAAAGATTAAAATTCCTTCAGTTCTATTTTGTGAACTCCATTTTTGGATTCCATGATACATATTGTTTCTAACTTTTCAGGACTATCTACAAATACCTTGTTCTCTTATACTCATTGTAAATAAAAATTTTTAAACGGAAATCAATTGTCATATGCTGACATCAATGTACGTGCACATTCATATAATAGTCATAGACGTAATCGGCCATACTTGAAGACAGCAATGAGGAGATTGACCAGAAGAATGTTGGCAACCAATAAGTAGCAGGCCATGATGGCTGGTACAATCCACGCGCCAGTCTTACACGGGGGCAGGGGCACAATAGCACCGTCCTCTGTGGTGATGTTCTGCCCACATGGTGCTATGGAAAGATTGCATTAGTTGTCATCAAAAGAGAGCTTCGCATTCATGAAACAAACAAAAAAATGAAAAGCGAAATGAAAGACGAGCAGAACCCACATCTGACAGTCCTTATTGCTCTAACCTTGACTAGCACACAATCCAAAAAATGATGAGCAATAAGGAGTGAGAAGCCAAATGGCAAGCCTATATGCATAGAGATGTGGATCGAAAAATACCTTTTAAAGCATATTCATTCATGTTCAATTGCATTCAATTGCAATATATTTAAACATGTCCTCAATGTTTAAAATATATTGTTATGTGAGAGTGTAGCAATCTCGAACAAGATGATTGGGCAGAATGTATCAAAAATACATTGTTCGTTTTTTCCGGTAGTGATGGTTCAGTTGCTGTGGATTTCGACAAGAAGACAGTCATCACTCTTGAAGCTGTTTGTGCTTGTGGATATCCTTTGTTTGCTGTGGTCAATCACACGTGGAAGCCCAAAGATAGAGAACTGAAGTAACACCAATTTGTGTTCAGAACATTTTTTTATTTTTTTTTATTTTGTACAAAATCTGTCAAAAAAAACTCTGACAACTGAACCACATGAAAAAACATTTGGTGATGAGGATAGGTGGCAAATGTATGGAGGATTCTGAAAAGAGGGAACCTCTATTGATTGTATCAGTTTTTCTCACATATTATACACACAATGTATTTGCTTCCAAACTTTTCACAACAAAATATTTTTGAAGGGTTCATGTTTAATTGAGAACTATTTCTAGATCTAAGGTTGTGTATGTCGATATCTGCAGCCTAAACAGACACTAATAGTATTTCCAATTCATTGCTTGTGGTTTTGGATTTTCAGCCATCTGAGTATGTGTGTTAGAATGCATGGCGGTAGCATTGCATATGCCCGTGTGATTGGTGTACCATGCAATGCCACAATCGTTAGCATGGATGGGCAATGAAGCACGCATTCAGGATGATCAAGTTTCCATGACAGAGATTAAAAATAAAATGCTGACCTTTTACCTCAGCCCATGTTTCAATTGCACAATATCTTATTTGCATGATTAATGCGTTGATCGTGTTTTAGTTCACCCCAAAGGAAGAATTAGAGAGGTCAGCAAAAACACATTTCATGTTGGCAGCAAAAACATTATTGTTAAAGTGTTTTGCTTAGGCCAGTCTTCAGATTCTATAGGCTATTTACTTGCTACACAGAAATGCATTTGTGCGGTTTGCTAGCAGAGCAATGTAGTAGTTTTTATGCTTCCTGTTTTCCCTTTATTGTTTTTTTGCCGTTAAAAAAAGAAAAACCGCATCACATCTTGTCCCCCAAGGTCATATTTGGAAAAATGATCATTAAAATACCATCAAGATTCTCCTATGGGAATATGTTAAATGGAAAATGTAAGAGAGAAGACCAATGCTAACTAGAAGCTCTGGCATGGAAACATTTAATTTGTCAATTTGACGGTCATACGTGTCTTGGTTACTAAAGGGAATATGGTGACGTAGATGGCGTGATAGTGAAATTGGAATGGAACTGGCAAGGAAACTCTTGTTCAGTAATATAGATTTGGATTTGCCTATATGGGATGGACCACTGTTACGCCCAGTTCCTTGAGTTCGAACGTAATATTCGACCGGCCAGAGTTTTTCATTCAGCCTGTTCTGTAGCTTCCTACTATTCACATCTGCAACAAAAAATGACAGTGTTATTTCAGCTCTCTTGTCTTTGGGCTATCCACCTATGAGCACACACACACACACACACACACACACACAGACACACACACATACACACACACACACACATGCATACGCACATACAAAACTCCCAAATAATACAAACATGTACACACAAGCATACAGTACCAATCAAAAAATTTAGACACACCATTGTTTTTTAATTTATTTTTTTTTATTTTTCAACATTGTACATTAGGCTGAAGGCATTCAGAACACACAGAGAACACACAGAATTATGTAATAAACAAATGCATGTTAAATAACCCAGAATATGTCTTATATTTTCAGCCACCTATTGTTTTGATGACAGCTTTGTACACTCATGACATTCTCTCAGTCAGCCTTATGAGATCAGCTGGAATGGTTTTTCAAAAATCTTCTGAAGTTCCCAGAGGTGTTGAGTGCTTGTTGGCTGCTTTTTTCTTTACTCTCTGATCCAGCTAATCCCAAATCATGTCAATTGGATTCAGGTTGGGTGGAGGCCAGGTCATCTGATGCAGCACTTCATCATGCTCATTTTTGAACAAATAGCTCTTACATAACCTGGAGGTGTGTATGAGGTCACTGTCCTGTTGGAAAACAAATGATGGTCCCGCTAAGTGCAAACCACATCGGATGGCATGTCGGTGCAAAATGCTGTTGAAGCCATGCTGGTAAAATGTGCTTTCAGTGCCACCAGCAAAGCACCCCCATTCCATCACACCTCCACACTTTACAGTCAGGAACTGTCCGTTTACTCTCTATGTCTAACAAATCATGGCAATTAAAAACAGAAATCTCAAATTTGAGCTCGTCAGACCAAAGAACAGTTTTCCACTGATCTAATGCCCATTCCATTGTGTGTCTTCTGCATGTTGTTCCAAATTAATGGTTTCTTTTCTGCAATTCAACCATGAAATCCTGACTTAAGCAGTCTCCTCTGAACAGAGGATGTTGAAATATATCTGCCACTTGAAGTCCAAGAAGCATCTAAACCTGGTGATTCTAATAAACTTATCCTCTGCAGCAGATGTAGCTCTTGGTCTTCCTTTCCTGGTGGTCTTCATGGTCTTCATGAGAGGCTGTTTCATTATAGCATTTGATGGTTTTGGAGACCGCACTTAGGAATACATTTAAAGTTCTTGAGATTTTTTCAGATTCACTGACCTTTTTTGTAGTAGCACCAATAGGACTTTTGACTCTGTACCTACCCTTTCCTCTGCACAAGACAACTGATGGTCTAAAGTGCATTAAAAAGGCAAGAAATGTCCCAAATGACTACCTCATGAATCTGATGAAAGAATGTCATTTGTTTGCCAAGCTGTCGTCAAAGTTTATTTCGGACAATCGGAAACCTGAAACAAATTCTGGGTTGTTTAACATTTTTTGTTTTGTTTTGTTTACTACATAATTCCATACGTGTTCTTTTATAGTTTGGATGTCTTTAGAATTAATGTACAATGGTGGAAATTAAAAATATATAAAGAAATACCACTAAAAGAGAACATGTGTCCAAACTTTTAACTGCATGCCTTGTTGCATAAGCCCCGATTGAACTTGTCTACATTTTGTAGTGTTACAACCTGGAACTGAAATTCTTAAATGGACTTGTATGTCATGAATATTTGCGAAATATTCTCATAAACGGTGGGCTAAATTATTTGCAAATAAAACATATTTTATTTTAATGTGAAAAGGCCATTAGTTAGAGAAGCACCCAAGCACCCAACAAAATTCTGTAGGTGCTGGAGAGATCAGCAGCACAAAATGGAACAGATGTTTACATGACAACCTTAGCACAGAAACTCACACAGTGGAGGTAGAGTCATGTTAGGGATATGCTTTTCATATGCAAAATCTGGGCAACTGGTCAGGGTTGAGGGAAATATGAATGGAGTCAAATAGAGGGCAACCTCATGAACACTGTGTTTGTGAAAAATGTGCTTGAACAATAGTCTGAATTAGTTTCTTTGGAGAAATGGGCAGAAAAATAGCAATAAGTAAATAATAACAATATGTAAATGCATCTGAAGGTGATTCTGCTAAATATTGACCTAGGTGGGGAATACTTATGGAGCCAAAACATATTTGCTTCTTGGTTTGATAACTCTTTGTGTAACAATAATTAAAAAAAATAGTCACCATTACATGTTAAGGCTATTGTGTGAATTAAATGTTTTTTAGCTCCACCTCGTAACACTACAAATTGTATAAAGTAAATCAGTGGTAAATCGCTTTGGTGGACAGCCTCCTCTATATTATGGTTGTACCATATTTCTTTTATTTAATTATTTAGATAGAGGTACACCTCATTTTTATCCCAAACCCTGAATGGTACATTTCTGGAACTTGGGCTTGTCTTGTGCATATCTTGGACAATTGTCTTTATAAAGCTGTTGGGCTTTTCTGGGCATTAATATGCACATTTAATGTTATAACATTCTTCAGTAAATCTTGAAATATTTAGCCACAAAAAGTTAGCTGCTAATGTTGGGCACTAAAGCCTGGCATGTAGTTGGTGTTCCAGCCCATGTATCTTGTGTGATTGAGGTTGCTCTGTGCAGGCTGCACATGTTCTTTCAAACCAACTTTGGCAAATCATGTCTCCATGGACTTCACTTGCACACAGGGACATTTTCATGGAACAGTAACAGTTCTGCCCTGTTATATTCCCATCAGTTCCAATGAAAGAATGTCATACCAAAACCATTCTAGTATTTTACAATTGTGCACTTGTACTTTGTCGCAACATGTACAAGTGTGGAGGTAAAGAGTATGGCCCACAGAGTATAATCTCGTGAATTTATTTCTGTTTTAGCTAGAAACCCTAAATAAGTATGAAAATCTAAGAGTTGCTGAAAGATGCTAGCAATGAATAGTTATCTAATATTAAATTCTATATGTCAAAGGTGTACTAGTTTTATAGTACAGTAATCCCCCATTTATCGCCGTGGTTACGTTCCAAAACCGCCCCGCGATAAACGAAAAATGCGCTAAACAGATACCACCCCAAAAATTGCTATTTTATGCATACAGTACTGTATTAACATTTTACTTAATTTTAACATAAAACTCCATAAGAACAATTCCCTATTTGTTTTTTGATCTATCGTGCTGTCCGCGATAAACCCGAGGTGCTAGATTGGAACCGCGGTAAAGCGGGGGGATTGCTGTACCATCTTTGCCACTTTTGTGGTAATCTCTAACATTGCACAACAAACACCAACTAGTTCATCTGTGTTTCAAATATATTCTGGTCAGCCATGGTATGAAGAGTGTTAAACTGTGCTTTTAAAAGTTAAAAGTGTAAAAAAACCTTTTCTTTAAAAGATCAGCTCACATTTATGCTCCAATACCAAATTATCCCTTAACGCACCATTTGGAAAACTGCAGGTGGTAGACCAATTTATAGCACTTCAGCTGCCATAGCTGGGCCTTCAAGTTCAAGTATTTTATCCTTTTGTATTTACTGTTCAAGTCAACAAATCTCCAGGCATCCTTGTTTATGGAATACCCAATGAACCCTAAAACAACACCCCCAGGCTGATTGTTTTATTATACACTTTTAGCTACAAAAATTTTTAAAGATGACTTTCATTCAACTGGCTATTAAAGGTTATCTAGTTTAAAATGTATTTGCTACATGAATAAATCTAGATTGTGTGTTCTAATGGAAGCAGACCTAGCTTTTTTTTGCTAAGGGAGCCGTACACTATGGCATCTCAGGTTTGCTTAATAAGAGTGTTAAACCACTGGCTCATATGGCACATAGATTGACAGAACAGAGGGCTTTTTAAAAAGTGGGCATTATGACCCCACATCAGATGGACAGCTGCCCACACGTAATAGCATACCTTCAATTATAGGAGCTAACTGTGGGATCGTATTTTATAAATCACATAGATATTTATTATTTTGATTCCACCTTTATCTCCATTTTCACCATACTTCAAAATCCATTTTGCCACTGTCTAATACCATGAGTGCTACTGCTGGTATCCCAGAGCCACTTTTTGACAAATTCATGCTTACTGAATCAAATGATCAAATGATGAGATGTTTTTTTTTACTGGATCAAATTTCCTGTCCTCTAAAAAATAGTAATAGCTACTGAGTCACATTTGTGACAGTATTTTAGCTTCAAAGCTTCAGTGTGTTTTTATTACAAATAATCATCTGTTGGTTCTTGGTACCCATCTTAATTGAATTCTGGTATTGGAGGCTTTCTGCCCAGTAGTGCTCAAGAGTTAGTCTATATATAAGGTGTGAAGGGGCAGGGTAATTTGAAAAGGTGCAGGAGTTGACTGGAGATTCAAAACCATGCTCAAACTTAAAGCTGTTGATTATTTGAAAGGATCTTTAAAATCTGGTAAAAAAAAAGATGTCTTACGGTCAATCTGGTCAGCAAATACTTCGCCATAGATCATCCAGTAGGGCATGAAGAAGATATTGCGAGCCAGCATCCACGATGGATCCTCATTAGGGTTTAGAATGGCTTGACGTGCTACACCGAAACTCATCAGCACGACCAACATGATTATCACAAAATACATCATGTCAATCATCTGCACAAAAAGAGAAATTGTTAAAGCAACATACATCGTGTCCTTCCATCTTGATACTGGCTAATTAATAAGACCGTATTTCTTACCATCTTGCCAATCATCATTACGTAGGGTCCGAGGTATTTGTTTACCCCAAAGATGTCAAGAAGGCGGATGTACCAGTAGATAATGTTGACGCAGTAGATGACCCGACCATAGCTCATGAGGGGTGGCTCCTGGAGACGGAGCACCATGCCAATGGAGAAGATAAGGATAGCCATGAGGTCTGTGATGTTCCAATATTCCTGCAGCCATACTTTAACTTTCTGCAGAAGTTTGCCAGGCTCTGACATCAGGATCTGAGAACGAGATTAAATAAAGACATTTTCAAATCAACCATCATACAATTTTACGAGTTTAAGCTTTTAATCACATGACAAATACAATAATTGCAGGTTTTTAATATATAAAAACATAAATAAATGTCAGACTTGTTACATCTTTAACGTGATCTTACAACAAACAAAAATCCAGCAAAGAAAGTCTCAATCCCTTCCCAACTACTACTTTGTGGAATTACCATTTGCCTTTATTACAGCATCAAATCTTGTGAATAAGTCTCCATTAACTTTACACTCTTTTTTGCAAAAAAAAAAAAAAAAAAAAATACTTAAAATTGTGAGAGGATCTGGATTTTTACTGGAATTAAGAGCTCTGGCTGGGCCATTCCAGAACACTGATTATCCCTTTCTGAAGCTATTTGTTGATGTTTATGTGTGCTTTGGGCCACTGTCATGTTGAAATTTGAAATTCCTCTTCATTCAACTTTATGACATAGGGCAGAAGGTTTTTTACCAAAATATCTTGGTATTTGCTGTTCATTTTCCCACCAATCTTCACAAGTGCCCCTGGCTCAGCTGAAGAGAAGCAGCCAAACATCTTAATGCTACCCCCACCATGCTTCCCTGCTTTGCACCAAACATACCTCTTAGAATTATGGTTAAAATGTTCAACTTTTGGTTTGGGGTGAATGAATCAATCTTGTGGCATAATTCAGACTGCCTTGCATATTCTTCTTACCACCATATCTTGCAGCCCAGATTTGTGCAGAATACAGGAGATGATAATCACATGAAAGACGTCACTCGCACCTGCCAGAAATTCCTGTAATTCATTCAGTGTTGCTGTTGGCCACTTGGTAGCCTCCCTGAAGTCCTCTCATCTTTACAATGTCTTTGTGGTGCCACAATTTCTCCACTTATTGATGTAAGTTTCGACAGTGCTTCATGATACATTCAGTTCTTCTGATATTCTTTTCTATCATCCTCCTGATTGGTAGCTTTCAACAATTAAGCTTTGCAGTTTCTTTGCCAAATCTCTGTGGCTCATGGCTCTTAATCACAGTCACTTTAATTGATGGCAGGTGAATTTAATTCACCTACAGGCCTAATTGTGACTAGTTAACTACGAGGACAGTTAGAGCCCATGTTATTAGAGGCTGTGTAGACTTATGCAATCAGGGTGGTGTTTTATTTTATTTTTTATTAAAATGTTCCCAATTGTTTTTTTTATTATAATTTAATATATATAATTCATATATATGAATATTCTATTTAAGTAATGTGTGTTCAGATAAAACCGATCAGTTACAGAATTTCCGATTGTAACTCTGTAATACAGTAATCCCCCATCCCCGCAATAAACGAAAAACCGCGATAAACGGACACCACCCCAAAAATGCTATTTTTTATATATACAGTACTTTAAAAAAACGTTATGTGGCAAATTGAATTTTGCGATAAACGGGGGGCACGAGATTCGAACGGCGGTAAAGCGGGGGATTACTGTATATCGAACGGACTTCATGTGTATTTTACAAAAGGGACTTGTAGGATGCAGCTAGAGTGTGCATGAGTTTTGCGTCCAATATGGGGCAGTGTTAGCCTTCTCATCACAGAGAGAGAGAGAGAGCGAGCGAAAGAAAGCGAGCGAAAGAGAGAGATTGAGAGAGAGAGAGAGAGAGAGAGAGAGAGAGAGAAAGATCGAAATTTCCTCGAAATAATAAATGTGCGTTCCAAAAACAGGGCTGTGTGGAGAAATCATGATTTTCAGTATGTTACATGAGACCAACATTTCTGTCAGATTTCTAATAATAACAACTATGGGAAAGTGATTTTTTCAATATATAGGAACATAATTCATATGCAGTATTATATAAATCTGTATAGGTAGAGAAGGCATTACATTGGTACTCCTTTACAGTGGAGTTAAGAACAATATTGCAGGAAGACTTTAAGCCTGACATTCAGGAGCTCAGCTTGTCTGATCTCTCCCAGTGAGCTTCTACTCAGCCCTGTCCTATTTAAAACCCCAGCTGGGATTTTAACACTTGTTTGCGCATTTGAAGTTGCTGTAGGCATGAAGATACGTTTTCTAATCAGTTTAAGTCATATAAGTAAGGGAGAAACAGTTGTGCCAAGAACAAAAATGTGTATAAAAGGTGTAAGGACGTGTGCATAAATCACTATACATTTGGCCAAATGTTTGTGGACACATGTTATACCTATATGTGCTTTTTGACCTGTATTTGGGCAAGACCCTTTAGTTCCAATGAAGGGAAATGTTCATATTATTTTCCAACATTCAAAGCAGTGAAGTGGCTCTAATAAGACATGGTTTACTAAGGTTGGTGTCCAGTGACATACAAAGAGCCCTGATCTCACTCCCATTAAATATATTTGGGCTGAAAGAATGCATACAGGGGCGCTTTGAGGATGGGAACGGGCGCTTTGAGGATGGATTGGACTGTAGTTAATGTCAACAGTCTCCTACACTGACTCAGGACTACAGTTCGCTTCTGATCATCATCACTGCACCCCACAACATTGTATATCTGCTACAAATGGACAGTCGGTGCAACCCAGATGAGGATGGGTTCCCTCTTGAGTCTGGTTCCTCTCAAGGTTTCTTCCTTATGCCGTCTCGGGGAGTTTTTCCTTGCCACAGTCGCCACCGGCTCACTCATCAGGGACAAACTTACTCATAAAGAACATATTCACTTTTAATCACCACATTATCTGTGTAAAGCTGCTTTGAGACAATGTTCATTGTTAAAAGCGCTATACAAATAAAAATGAATTAAAATTGAATTGAATACAGGCCTTCCTGTCTGAGAGTACTGCCTGACCCCTCAACTCTCATGGTTGAAATCCCCACATCCATGCTGATTAGAAATTCTTGCCATAAAAGTGGCAGTTATAACAGCAAATTGAAAATTAAAATTGGATTTTCAACAAGCACCTTAGACACAATGGTCAAGAACCCACATACTTTTGCCCATATACTGTATACCCCAAAAATCTTTCAGATCTCATCCAGTCTTTGATCTCACCTCCCGCATCTTCTCAATCCCATTGGTGAAAATGTAGGCGATCACAATCCACTCCTGAGGAGAAGGCCAGAGGTCCATTTTTACCAGCACAATGTAGTTGAAGAGCATTAGGTATCCCACATAGGCCATCTGGGAAAAAAAAACAGAGTTTATTAAAAGTGATTCTTCTTTTAAAAATTGAAAGATTCTTTAAAGTGAGCATTGCTATGCCTGCAAACCACTTAAAAGAACAGTTGTAGTAACTAATTGTACTCGTTATTTTATAGGGGTGTAACGGTACACAAAATTCATGGTTCGGTACTTTACCTCAGTTTTTAAGTCACGGTTCTTTACAAATTTCGGTACGGTAAGGGGGAATGCGAAACATAAAATTGCTTATAGTATTTTCTTAACACAGTTTATTAGTATTAACATTTGTAAACATCAACAGTTTCCATTTTTAAAACAATTTTCAATGCCTGCTTGGTTAAATAATATATAAAATATTATTTTATAAAACTAAAATAGAATAAATCAAATCAATACAATACACTTTACTATTATATTGATCAAATCAAGTAATCAATTAAATGTATTAAATAAAATTAAATAAATGTAAACAATCAATAAACAAATTTACTCAAAGTGCAAGGAGGAGACTAAACAAACGTGCGGTTCGCCACTTAATATGTTCCTGAGGGAACTCAGATTTAAACTATGTTCCACACGTATACAGGATTATGAAAGCTCTGTACCAAAAAATATGGTACAAATACATGTTACACCCCTAGTTATTTTCATTGAAAATGCACAATTTCCAATGCTCTAAAGATCTGCCAGTTTATTATTTATTTAATTTTGTAGAATTAATGGTACCTTGGAAATAATGCTTACCTTGTATTATTTTAGTGGTAAATCTCAGCACAAATTGACACTGACATAGTAAATCCTGTACCTAAAAAACTGGCCATTTTCCCCCATTCTAATGTTGGATGTAAACATTAGCTGAGGCTGTTGCCACACAATTAGCTAATCATATAACTCCATTAAAGTGCATGTTAGAATCTCATTCAGGTGGCACATTACTCTCTAAGAATGTATGACTAACCTCAATTCTGGACAACAACAAAGTTCATCTCCTGTCTTTTTTTAACACCATGGCTGAGTTATTTACACTTCTCTCTTCCTCCTTTCATTTCCTGCATTATGTCTTTAACGACACATGCTGGCTTTCTCCAGTCACGCTGCCGATTAAATTGATGCTTTGTACAGAACACAGCATGAGATCCCCCACATCAGCCCTCGGGGTGTTTTCACACTGAGATAAACACACTTCATGAGGAAAAGAAGTAGACTTTCAGAGAGATGGTAATGCAGATGATTAAAAATAGGCACAATACATGTCTATGTAAGGAAAAAAGAAGCTCCAGCTGAGTCTTCTGATTGTACTGTACAAAAATGAGCACAACCCTCCTAGTCATGTTTCCATAATCTCTGCAAAATTCAGAAACAATATTGTAGTGTCAGACATTTCAGACAGTAGTGGGGTTGACAGGTTTCAATGTAGAAGTGGGTGTAATGGAGCAAGCCAGCATCTTAGCATATAGTTTTTTTTTATTCATCATGGAGTTTTCTAGGAAAAAACAATACACCACTATCATACATCACAGTTTTTTGTTGTCATTTAGGGCCTTTTGGTGCTCCTGTGCCCTTTCTTGGTTGATCTGGCAATGTATAATGTTATCTTTGCATTTTATGATGTCTTTGTTTCAATATTTAGCCTAAAGACTCGCATCACTCACAGTGATGGGACTTGGAACATGTGGGGAGTGAACAGCAGCAGATTCCAAATTCAAATGCCACATTCGAAATCAATACTAGACTTTCTATCTGCTTACTTGTGAGTAACATAAAGTTGGAATAACACACACTTGGATGCTGAGTTACTTTGGTCCCTCAAAAAATGGAGGGGAGCAAATATACATTGTGAAGGTGCCATTCATTGCTCCATGTTCCAGTTTTGCTGTTCATTTGCCTATTGTAGGTGCTTTCATTGGCGGATACGGGTCTTCATACTTTTACAGCAAATTGTGCTACAATGTTCCATTGCTGTTCTGTTCAGACCAGATGGACTAGCCTTTGCTTTTGTGTGCATCCATGAATCTTGAGTGGCCATGACCATGTAACTTTTTCACTGGTTGTACTTACTTGGACCACTGTTTGGTAGGTACTAACCACTGCATACCAGGAACACTCCACAACACTTGTTTTGTAGATACTCTGACCCAAATGTATAATCAGCACAATCTGGCCATTGTCAAAGTGCCTCAGCTTGTGTGCCTTATGTTTACTCAATGCTTACCCAGTGCTTACTAAAGAAATTTGAGAACCAATTGCTTACTTGTTGCCTAATATATCCCACTCCTGGCAGGTACCATTGTAAAGAGATAATCAGCGTAATAGTGAGGAGGCTGACCAGATTGGTCTGAACTGATAAAAAATCAGTAGCAACTCAAAGAAGCAGAACAGAACAGAAAAGCATCTAACACACAGAACTTCAAACTGTATGATGGGTGAAATGGGCTCACCGACACTGGACATTCAAAGACTGATCTGTCACTCACTTAGTGAAGCTCTTAACCTGTATCTGTGTGGTTTTCATATATTGTCCTTTTTCCCGTATGATTGGCTGAGCAGATTTAAACAATTAAACAATTTCAAAACATTTGTATATGATCTGTACCATGCATTAATTTTTATTGGGTTCATAGGTTCTTATGGCACTGTTTTTCTCTCATCCTCTCATCCATCCTTTTTGTTTATGTGTCTCCAATTTCTGTCTGGACTAGACTACTTCAGCAAGAAGTTCTCAATTTGAACCGAAGCACCCATGTTTTGATAAAAATGCATAACCCGCATTATACAGGCTCCCTATAAATAGAACCACTAAGTTATTTATTGAAGAGAAAAACAAGAAAGGGCCAACAAACTTTAGGGAGGAGGAAATCCAAGTGCAAGGCATTCACTAGGTTTCTCAGGGAAAAAACTGGCCTAGAGAGGATTTACACAACAAAAAGGCCCAGAGGCCAATGAGATAAGGTACAAGGCTGAAAGAACATTAAAACAAAAACTATTTGGGTTTCCTACTGAGGCGTCCTTACCTGGGCGAATTCTTATCATCTGCTTTATCTAATACTGATAATTACATAATATGTCTGTCCAATCTCTGTTCCATGTTGCATGCTGTGTACTATGTTACTCTGTGTTAGAGTAACTATCTCATGTTCTTAGCATGTTTTTAATCACATCATTTCAATGACGTCTACAAAGCCATTTTACAGGGGGTTGCTTCTCCCTAATGCTCTGTTTTTAAGAGACAATAAACTAGAAACTTATTAGCTTGTGTTAGCTTCAGAAAAACTGCAATGGCTTTGGAAAGCATTCAGATTCCTAATAAGTTTTAGACACTGACAACAAGTTAGTGGGTGACTGAAACAATATATACAAACCCACCTGTGCAATATATTGGTAAAAAAATGCCACAAACATATAGAGCATGCATAGTCAAATATCTGCAGCATTCAGGCGGGGTTTAGGTTTCGGTTTAGTTTGGGGGATTGAGCATCATATTAGTTGGTGAATAATGCAGGATTCAAAAATACATCAAGTGCTGTAGAGGGCTATGTGACTCTAATAGCACTAGCTGACAGCAGACTGTGACTAGCCCTATGCTTCATGCCCCCTTATGAGTTACACCACCGATATCAGGTATGGATTCATTTTGTTACATTTATAATGCACAACTTTTGTTTGCTATTTGTTAATATTGTTTGCTATGATTATATATATATATATATATATATATATATATATATATATATATATATATATATATATATATATATATATATATATATATAGTTACAGTACATGCCTAATACCAGGAATGCTGAACAGATCAGAACATTTTGGGCCAAGGCTGGTTTTGTAACACACCAACAGATGTCAGCACAAGGCTACACTCACAGTCACAGGAATCACCGGCCTTCATAAGTGAGTGTGTTAAAAGACATTGTACTGTCCTGAGTTCATAACAGAGAGAAAAATGCAAGGCAGGTCCACAGCTCAACCAAGTGCATCATATTTGTCGACATTTGACACCATTGTGGAGATTCAGTGCAAATCGCAGAAGGTGTTTGGCAAGCTTCTAAAAGGAGACTTCCAGGACACATTAAAGAAGTGGCAGGAACACTGAGTGCTGTGTATTGCTGTGGAAGAGACTATTTTGAAGTTGATTGTATGTAAAAGCAGATTAATGAAGTACTTTTCTTGTAAACAGAGCTAATCCGTAACCTTTTTGATACCATCTCATTTGAAGATAAGACTATCTTCCTCTATTCTATATGAAAGGAAAGCCTCCTGTTTTCTAGTTGCCTTGTGGGATGGTACTGTATGCCATACCGTCAGTGTAGACCACTTGATTCTATGCACTTACATTGAAACAAGACTTGAAGCTCATTTAAAAAATTAGTTTTTAACGCAAGCGATTGAATTGTATCCTTGTTAGCTGTGAGAAAACTTTTTTCCAACTTGGGTCATTTAGCTGCCCAATGTATATTTATTATAGTGCGATCTTCTCAGGTAGTTTAATATCAACCCAATAAATAAAACAAATGTAGCTTTGGAAATGACAGTACAATAACTCAAACTTGTAATCTGTCTTGCTGTAATCTGATTATCAGATTGTGCATTAGCTAAACTGTTAAAGCCTGCTTTATGGCAATATTTTAAAAAATTCAACTGAAAATATAATAAACTAAAAAATAAAAAAGAGTGAGAATAAAGGCAGTAAGGTGTAACCCAGAGTTGTGACTCTTAAGAACCATTGCCTGTAACAGTTTACAATGTCTGCTTTGCAGTAATGTATCTCTCACCGTATGGAACCAGAACTTGACGATGGGGGCATTGTAAAACTCATAGATCTTGCGTCCCAACGGAATTAGGCGATGGCGGTTCTGGGCTTCATTTACTTCCTTTTTCCGAGACACTTCTGAGCTCACATTCCCCAACATAGCCTTAAAGAAGAGATGAGAAACAGCGAGGCAAGAAAGAGGGCACATTTTGTAAAGCAAGTCAGACAGGAAATGTTCTTATCAATCAGAATTGTGTTAGGCAGTTACAGAAAAAAAAACTGCCAATCAATTCTGAGCACTCAGGCAGGTGGCACATGTAGCAGCTTGATGATACTGCTGTAAAATGGTAGGGAAAATGGAAGAGAGAGGGTAGAATTTGAAATTAATGCAATTTCTATGTGCCAGAGAAACACATTGTTAAGCCAAGAGTGGGGACTTAGGAATGGAGGACATGGTACACTCTTTGACGTGTCTCAATTGTATTGCAACCCTTTGACTGTTTTATTATTAAACCTGTCAGCTAAAACTTATATTAAATGAAGCATTCAACAGCCCTCCCAGGCGCTATACCAAATACCAAAAAAAACAAAAAGAAAAAGGCAAACCCCTGACTAATACATTAAAATCTATGCATTTTATCTTTTTTTCAGTGGCACCATTAGAAACATTCAGAGGCATTTAATTTGCAATACAATTGTTGCCATAACCTTATAAATCTGTAATAGATTCATAGTAGCAAGTGAAAATATGAACTGCAGATCAGAGTTTAACAATGTCACAGTGATACAAATATACAATAGGGCAAAAAAAGGTCCTTTTTAGTAACATCTAGCTGCAGCCACGCCTATTCAGCCATGTTTTGTTTTAGGCAACACATTGAGCAAAGTGTCAGAACATTTCAGAAAGTTGAAATTTGATCACTAAAGATGGAAAAGCTACACAATGATTTGGTATGTCAAATGGATTCTTTATTTTAATGTTAGCTAGCTAGCCAGAAGTAGCTAACTAGATTAAGTATTGTTTGTATCATAATATTAATGTTACATGAACATATTTTTTTTTTTACTTATGTTTGGGGTTTTTCAGATTAGCATTTTCAGCTCATGCTTATTTAGGTTATATGATACAATTAATGATAAAGGAGAAATTCCTTTTGTAAAAAAAAAAAAAAGTTCCTTCCACCTCACGTGGGGCTTCATGTCGTGAGCTGAAACTAGATACTACCAAGTCAAAAGACTGTGTCATATACTGTGTCTGCACTTCATTTCGTATGGGTCATTTGGGATGACTTCTTCTTTGAATGCAATCATGACAAGAAAGAGATCAGATGATAGCTATTCGTGTGAATGAAAGGAAAAGGAAGAGTACTTTTTTTTTTTTTTGCATACAGAAGCTTGCACAAAGGGTTTTTGGGTATGAAGGCACCAAACAGAATGCAATAAAGAGCTCATTCGCATAGCATGCGCAGAAATGACAGGAACCGTGTTAATGAGTGAAGGAACAGGCAGCAATCTCTCACAGTACCGTACTTCGGACGAGACCGTCGCTAAAAGGAAGAGACAAAGAGAAGACGAAGACAGACACCCCAAAAGACAAGAAGATAGACAAATCGACACAGAGACACGCTACAACTCCACGACCACACATCTTTGCTAGGACAACGAGGAAAAGGGGAGAAGCAGTGGCGAAAGAGAGGGTTGGGACATACAAATATTCTTCAAAGGCAGGATCCATAAATTGGTAAAATAGCAGAGAATCAAGGCCAGATTTTGGGAGGGAGGGGGCAGGACTTCTTCAGCAGCATCATGTTGGGTGTGTGTGTGAGCTGGACTACAGGCTAATGAACGGAGCTAAGGTGGGTGCTCTCACCACGGAGTTGTACTGCGCCTCACAGTATGCTCTTACGGTGAACTCCATGTCCTCCTCTTCCTTGTCCTTGGCTGGCTTGTCAGCCTCATCCGAATCCTTCTCCTGCAGGTAGGCCTCCTGCTCCTGAGGCATGTATGACATCTCATCCTTGTTCTTAAACTCCAGACTCAGGATGGAGGGAGGCAGCAGTAAGCCCAGGATTACCTGAAAAGAAGCAAGTGCACACACCCATTTGAGGTAAGCCATCTGTGCATTCCAAGCATGTACAAGGGACTTTAATCTCTTTAGTCTGATTTTTCGAAATAGTGCCAAAATTCCTGAACGACTCAGACAACACTAGTGTAAACACTGCACATTTTATGGCATTCTCCAGTATGTGTTTTCTATGCAAAAACTTCGGTTGAAAGTAGATCTTAGGCTCACAAAAAATTCCTTGAGCTTCAGCATCTGATGAATGCATGTTTAAAAGGTTTGTGTCATGCTGTGTCTTTTTTCTGCTAGGATGACTAGCTATTATTCTCTTTTTAAAAAAAAAATGAAACAGTTTATTGATATGGAATGACAAGACAACAGAAAATAGTGTGGTGAATACAAATGGATTGTCAGTAAAAGAGAAATAAAACCCTTGGGGAGAAAAGGGGTCCTCTTGCACCATATGAGTTATCCGTTTTGTCCATGAGGGGTTACCTCTGGATGTTCTACGCCTAACCCTACAACAAATGTAGTTCTATATAGCTGATGGTCAGAAAGAGGTCAAAGGTTTAAACATTACTGACATGAAAATCCTAGCAGAATAAAACCCTAGTATAAGATAACTCTAGTAGTCCAGTGCTGCCTCAAAGGGTCCTAGATTTGTTTCGTTTTATTGTCTAACAACGAAAAGAGAGGTGAGTTGACTACTTTAGATTGCCCAGGTTGTGTAGCATCATGTGCTTGAATGATACCCTGCAAAGGACTAGCATTCTAGCTGGGGGTGAATTTTCCTAGCCTGCACTAAGCGTTACCAAGATTTGGCACTAAAACCCTGACCCGGATAAAACAGTTACTGAATGTCAATAAATGACTGATAATATAATAACATGCTGAATTAAATATATTTGGTGAGACAGATTCATGTTAAGAGCATAAAATATCTTTATTCTCTTGTGTTTTGATGTTTCACAAAATTGCTGCTCACAGATTAAGTTAATTTAGATAAATTTGTCATGGTTGGGCAGTGGTGTCTCAATAAAGGCTTTGCGCTACTGATCAGAATGTTGAGGCTTTAAACCTCCAGGTGTGCCATATCATAGCTGAACCTGAGATTAGCCTCCAGGCTCATAAAAAGATTGAATACGTGAGGAAAAGAATATCACTATACTGTTATCACATGTGACAAACACTGAATTTTTCAAAAAGAAGGAACTGCTATCAGTAGCAAGTTAAGGCAAGTATACAAAAAAACCAAACAAACACAAAGATGATGGAATTTGTCAAAAAACTTTTGGTCTAAATGATACTCATAACGATACAATAATGCTACTTGAACCTTGAGGCCGGAGTTTTTGCGCATGCGAAGACGCCCCATCCACATGTCAGTGAGCAACATCTGGCTGCAGGTGTGGGCGATGAAGTCACGATGCTTGGCGGCTACAGCCAGCTGCAAGCAGGTGGCGTTGCTCCAGTTCTTTAACTCATAGGTAAGGAGCTTCATGGCCATCTGCTCATCCTGCTTGTAGGACTGGTCCAGGAGCTCCACCGCCAGCTGGCCGAACTCCCTGAGAGAGAATTACATTATAGAATAAAGGTGGATGTGAGATAATGTGACAGACAAATGCATGTCTGCACATACACACTTCAAAATACTAAGACCAAAGTGCAAATTAGTTGAGAATTGGATTAGAAATGGGCATGTCATAGAGCTGTATAGAGTCAGATAAGATACATGACAAATGATCTACACATAGATACACAGATTAGCCATAAGATTAAACTCAGGAATGAAGGAACATTGACTTGTTACAATGGCACCTTTCAATGGCTGGAATATAGTAAGTAGCAATTGAATAGGAATGTTTTAGAGTTGATGTGTTGGAAGCTGTAATGGCTAGACAACTTCCGTATTACAGGGTGTTCCTTTTATGCAGCTGTTATTACTTTGGTTTTGTGTTATTACTTAAAATAGATATGCTAAAGGATGGGGAGCAATTGGAAAGGAAATGGACAAGAAATCAGCCTATATAACACATAAAGCCACGATCTGGTAAAGTAATAAAGAACAAATAGGTCAAATGATCTGCTCATGCAGATCCATTCCAGCACCTGGAGTTATGGTTGAGCTCCTGAGAGATGTCATCCACCATGTCATTCTCAGAGGCTTCATGAGCCATGGCCTTGCACAGCTTGCATGCCACCAATGCCTTGGCCATGGCCTCCTCACCATGCTGCCAAAAGAACAGGGCCATCTTCTGCCTCTTCATTAGCACTGCCCACACCATCAGCTCGTGAAAGGGGAAAGGGAAGTGGTTGATTTCAGGGTCGTCCAGATCAATGTCCACCTCCTCTTCTCTTTTTTTCGTTGTCTTCTGCCGCCCTCGTCGGATTGGCATGTCATCCTGTCCCAGCAAGGAATTTTAGTCAGTTTATTATATGAATTGGCTTAGACCTCAAAGTTGACATTTTTAATAGCAATCATGTGTAGACTAATCAGTGGCAGTTAAATAAAGAATCTCTTCTGAGATAAGGATCAATCCAATTGCATAGGAAACTGGTATGAAAATGTAATTTACCCTGTCTAAGAATACAACATGATTGAACAATTTTATATACAGTTAACATAACACCGAAAATGTTTAAATTGAGGAAATGTGTAATTTTAAGAAAATAATAAGGTGAATAGATTGTGTCTACAAATTGTGTAACAATTTCATACTTGCAAACAGTATTTGAGCGAGCCCATACTAACTGCATGCTGCATCTATTACAATAGCATGACTTTGTAATAGAAGAGTTCAGAACTGACCTGCATGCAGTCTAGACTCTTTCACTATTTGAAAATATTTGGTGCATCATGAAACAAAAAACACAACAAAGGAAACCCAGAACTGTTGCACAGTTGTATCAGACTCATATAGGACAACATTACACTCCAAAAACTTCAGCAACTTTTTTAGATCTGTTGCAGCGATCAAATTCAAAATAAACAAATGTTTTCCTTAAAATGGTATATATTCTCAGTTTAAACTTTTTGGTTTTTGGTTTTATTGTCAATAGATTATGGATTTGTGAGATTTGCAAATCATTGAATTCTGTTTTTATTAACATTTTGCACTGAATTCAAATTGGAGTTGTAGTTCTAAAACTAACTATTTATATTCATCATATCTAGTATAGGTTGTATTGTTACTTTTATTTAAATTTTGTTACTTATGTGTTACATCTGAATAATTCTGTCACGTTTGCAGATTGTTACATTTGATTAAATTTTTTTATCAGTGGCCTGTAATTATAGTATGCAACCTAAATTCCAAAGTTTCACCAATATTTATATAGAGATAAGTTAAAGATTTTCAGAAATGTATACTTACCTCCATTCCAAGCAGCTTTAAGGCTTTTGGCTGTGAATAATGACAAGACAGTATCATTTAGTAAAATGACATGTGCACACATGCATGCAAACATATGCTTTATATTACCCTATTATAGAGACACTAGGGCGGTTGTGAAGACCAGTGTGTGTTGCTGTGTGAGGGCTAAAGTGAGATACATTTGTTAAGTAGGTGATTTTTGCATAATGATCAGAAGAGCTGGAAATCTGGAGCAGCTCTCCCGCTCCACTGCTCATCCTTCTCTATTTTAGGCTTTACCTTCTGCACTGCCTGGGTATATGTTTTTTGCTGGATTTGCACTGGTAGGACAAAGCGTTCTCATTCTGATCCAAATTCTTCTTATCTGATCCCTGGTGCAGAAGATATCCACATACTGCTGTACAAGCAGATCAAATATCCCCATACCATCACTGAGGTGTTTTATCTTCGCCTTGCGAATCTCATCTTCTTTAATCTTAGCAGTTCAGAGTTTTGGAAATAAATCTATAGCCCCTTATGTTTGTTTATTTGATTTACTACTTTCCTGCTTTGGTTAGTACAAACACACAAGATAACATACATCTACTCACCTGGAAGAGGCGTCGTTTTTTTTTTTTTTTTGATTAAATCTGTTTTTAGTGCTTAAATTTGTTGCGATGCAGAGTAAATTCTCTCTATACACTCTATCACTGATCAGAACTAGTGTAATAGCTTAGTCTGCAAAAATGTTTTAGTATGTAAAATACTTGTGGAAGGATGTTCTGTGATCTTGAAGAATTTGCAGACTATTACTTGGTTATGGTGGGATGCCAAGGTTGGAAGTAATTTCTAAAACTAGCACTGTAGCAATCATGTTAAAAAAAAATTCTACTGTAAACTTTATTTTTATTTTGGAAAAAAATTTTCCCAGTTTGCTTTTCAGTTATTTTGTTCATTTGTCAATTTTCACTCACCAGCCAGCTCTCCTCATTATACAAAAGCTACCAGATGGGGAAGGATAAAGGCTCACACATGCTTTCTCAAAGACAAATGAAGCCAGCCAACTGCATCTTTTTTGATCTGCTGCCAATGCTCTGTCACAGGGTAGCATAACGTTCTCGGAGGAAAGCCCTATTTCCCCCCTTACCCCGATCAATGATCTCACTGATTCATATGATTGACTTTTGTTGCTGACATTGACAGGGAACATCTGAAAACACTTTTGGAATAATTAAGGCTACATCTACACTAACTTTCTTTCGGCTTCTCCCGTTAGGGGTCGCCACAGCGGATCATCCGCATGTTTGATTTGGCACATGTTTTTACGCTGGATGCCCTTCCTAACGCAACCCTTCCCATTTATCCGGGCTTGGGACCGGCACTAACAGTGGCTGGGGTTGGTTCCCTGACGGGATCGAACCCGGGCCGCAGCGGTGAGAGAAGGCTACATCTACACCCATATGGATACATTTACAAACAGCATTTTCATCTATAAATTCTCCGTGTCCTTTTTTTTCAGTCGTTTCCCAAAAGTTGCTTATACATACTGAAAAATCCAAAAACACTTACCTCCCTGTAGTGTGCATAAGCAAAACGTAAGATGCTTGGACGCGCTTAATTTCCACATGGTGTTTAATTACTTTCCTGCTCTTTGTAACATCATGGCAACGACTAAAAATGTGTCATCGTTTTCAATAGCCTCCGTAATTACATGCAATGCGAGATCTGCATTTTTTTTTTAATGTTTCCAGTTCGGAGTTACACTCTACATTTTCATTTACTAAGAACGCTATCTCGGTGTGGAGAGAAAACCAAAATGAAGAGAAATATATGTGTTTTCAAACCAAAATTTATTAGTGTGGACATGGCTTGAATTACTTACTCTCTTAGGCCCAAACAAATTGTGGTACAGGGTTCGGAATCGTTTCCGTGTGTAGTTGCATCGATAGGCTCCACCCATTAGGTATTCAATTACTAATCCGATGTCGATCAAGCTGATACGGTAGTCAGGTGGCAGGTTACCCTGAAGGCAGTAGTTATAGTGTTACTTGTGCAAAGTTTTCATAAAAGGTCGGCTAAAAAAGGTAGAAAATGTATGAGAGATTTTGCACATTCACGCTACTTACATACTGTACATACATTCTTACATACAGACAGACAAGTACAGACACTGTTGTAATGCTAAAAGGACTATAAAGAGAAGTGACTGGCTGATTCACCTTGAGGTAGATCCAACTGAACCCTGGATATTCTTGCTTGGAAAGAACACACAAGGTAAGTGAGAAAGGGTTGCACGAGTGGGATTTTGGTAAGGAACACACACTGAAACAGTGGTATGCCAAACATACAACAGTAGTCAGCTAACATACACAAAAGACAAAGCACCCTGCTGATATACACTGAGCTACAATACAAGGACCTTGTGTAAGGACAAACCAAGCCAAAACAATCAAAGCACAAGGGTCTGTCTCATAGCAGCACATTGAAGTTTTCAGACTAATACAGAGATCTTGGCTCACACTGCTGCATGCTTTAATTAACTATACCACATCTGGCCTGTTATTTCATTCATTGCATTATAAATGAAACATTATTGTAAACACACATGACGGTAAAGGGAAGAAAAAGATCTAGTTAGCCTGTTTGATTAATGAATGAGACTATAAAATTGGACCATACTGTAAATTGGGCTAAAACCCGCATCCAATCTGCGTCCCATCAGTGTCACTCCAGGCTTCCTGTTTACTTGATTATTTTCAACAGTTTCCACTACCTTCTCCAGCTGTGCCCTAAACACACCTTCTGGTCATTGTTTGCAATTGTCTCTTCTGATTAGTCTCATTATGTCTTGTTAGTGTGTTTAAACTATATCCAGAATTACTATGTCCTTTTATAGAGACGCTGCACACACTGTATTAGTGTCCGGACAAATGCTAAAGTCATAGGCTAAGGCCCACATTTAAAAAAATGAAATGTGGCTGCTGTTGGCCCAAAGAATATAACTATGTCTAAATTAAATACAGTGGAACCTCGGCGCTCGCGGCCTCAGCGCTCGCGACCTCGCATGCTCGCGACTTTCATTCCGACCGGCGACTCTCATTTAGATCGGCTCGTGAGCAACCGTGAGCTGGTCAAAACGCTAGTTTTAACATTTCTAATCAAAATTTGAGTTTAACACAACTAATTTAAGTAAAACGAATGAAACAGAGTTGTGTTGCTTCTGCAGTACCACACTTTGGTCAACAGGTGGAGTATCTATTTAATATCTGCACATGCGCAGATGAAAAGCAGATTCAATGCGAACTTTTTTGCTCTGTTTTTGATCGGCGCCATTTAATGGGAATCAATTTAAACAAAGTTCACAGTGCAAAAAGAGAAAACAAGCAAAGACTTTTCCTTGTGGCCAAACAAGTTGGTTAATCGCAAATAAGTGATCGGATATTAGTAGGCCATTTCAGGTTCCCTGGTGGTGTAGTGGTTAGGATGCGGCGCTCTCACCGCTGCGGCCCGGGTTTGATCCCCGATCAGGGAACCAAACCCAGCCACTTTCAGTGCTGGTCCCATGCCCGGATAAATGGGGAGGGTTGCGTTAGGAAGGGCATCTAGCATAAAAATTTGCCAAATCAAACGTGTGGCGACCCCTAACGGGACAAGCTGAAAGATAGGTTTTTTTTTAAATAAAACTAAATTAAGAATGTTAAGTTGATTTAACTAAACAACATTACATTAACTTTATGTAATTAACTTAAGTTTACTGAAATCAATATTGTTAATTAAATGCAACCTAACTGAGTTACGTGGAACCTGTTGACATAAAAAAGTTAAGTAAGGCCAACATATCATTTTTTTGAGTGCAGGAGTTGGAGTTTGACTAAAACAGTTTAGAGTTTAAGAATGCCTGGGGAGGCAATACCATTGATATTCCTCTCCAGCTGGCATTTCTTTTGCCCTGCTCTGGCATTTAGAAGGGCAATTTTGTTTCACTCATTTGAGTATACAGTTATTAAAACGTGTGTCCACCAAACCAACGTTTATCTTAATGATCTAATGTCTTCTTGGGGAGGTTTGTGAGTGAGCAACTTCTTCTGACATCATGGAACATTTTCTGAAATACTACTTGCTCAGTTTGGAGGATTGTGTGCTATAGGAAACCCTTTTTGTTAGAGGTATAAACAACATTTGCTCTGCTACAGGCAAAGGTTCCAAAGCCATTTTAAGGTGTTTGTGAATGTGAATGCTGTAAATGTGTGGCTTTATTATTCTAGCCCATCACTGTGATGTTCTGCTGTCACTGGCTTTCAATAGTCTGGATGGGCAGTCTTGAAACTTCAACACCCCTTTTCATGCAGAAGGTTGGATTTTTAGTGTTTCCTCTATAGGATTAGCCATACCACCAAATAACACAGAGGTCCCAGCGATATATAATAACACCCATAAAGTTTCAAGACAGTTTTAAGCTATTCATTTCCATAACTTAGTATTTACTCAAAGGTTCTGTCTGCTCAAGGGTCTGATTCTGACAGTGTCTGTTCCAGTGTCTATTTTGGACTTAATGTCATTATCAGCTCCTATGTAAGTATAACCCCCAGAGCCTTTGCACTCGTCAGTTGCAGACCACAGTGTCAGCCTTAAATCTAGCACACATTACCATGGGCAAGTTTCAGTATGCTTCCAAAAAGGTTACCATGCACGATGAAAGGGGGAATCGATAGAAAATAGTATGCTGGGTATGCGCATTGGGGTTCTGACCCATAAAAAGTAATAAAATCAGCTTGTATACTAGGAATGTAATCAAATGCACATACTTTCCTTGGAACAAACACATCATGAGGGATACAAATAGACAAGCCCGCCAAGCTAAGGTTAGAGGTGTTTAAATAACTGAGAAAAATGATGTGGGAGCATGCTATATATATATATAGATATAAAGTTAGCAGGATAAAAAATAGCAGTGCAGGGAAATGCATTGACAAGGTCGGGATTGTCGAGTTGGAAATTTGTTTGGTGGTGGTGTTCTTTCGGCTTCTCCCGTTAGGGGTCGCCACAGCGGATCCTCCGCACGTTTTAAGTTGAAAATTTGTTTATTTATTTAAAATACATTGCAAGCAGGTACTTAGAACTTGACCAATAGTGAATTTTACTGATACCGATCAGTTGGATAACCAGTCAACCAATAGTTTTTAAAAAAGATACTGTATAAAGAAAAAGTAAAGTAGTACTGTAAAATAGTACTGAAATTTATTAGAAAGATAAAACATTTAAAAAAGAGTAATGAATTATGAAAATGTGCTAAATTAAAATAAACATAAAAATATGAATTAATACATTGAATTATATAACTGATAAATTGTATATTCAAATGATGAATATAATTATCACGTAAAACAAACATGTGTCGTCAGTGAATTGCCTCTAGGGGCTGCTCTCGTAATGAAAGCAGACCTTCGCGGCCGTTCCAAAAACTGACACAAGCTGGAAAAACTGATAAATCGGCTGACCTCTACTGGTACTATTGGTGAGAGCAGAAATAATAATAGAGCACACATTTCTAGTTCTAGACCAATTATGAACTGGAGTGATGAGCTGAGGATGAGGAGCTGTCAAAGCCAAAATTCACACACCATGCTAAGAGTGTTTCTGAATCCACCTCTTGGGTCGAAGGTTTCTGGTGCATAGTGCGATTTGTATTTAATTTGAGGAAAAAAAGCTTCAGTATTAAATTTAAATAAAGATTTATTTGAAGATTTGAATAAAGAATTGAAGATTTGTGATGGGAAACAGATAAAAATACAAGAGTACTCCCTCATGCTAACGTTTCACAACAAATGACAGACTAATAGAGATTCCCACAAAAGTTCACACATTAGCAAGCAAAGGCAACGAAAATACCCATACACTAGGTACCTAGATACAAGCTGTTTGCCAGTGAGATACTCTAGAACAGCTACAACAAGCTTCTTCAGCTTGGGGAAGCCAAAAAGCAAAGATACACTGGCTTGACTCCCACTGCTAAAAAAAGACTCTAAACAACTGACATACTGTAACTGACAGAGACAGACTAGGTGTCTACCATGCAACACTGCTTGGAAGTAAAGTTTGCAATCCAGCTACTGTGCGAAAGACATAATAAGAATCTACTCTGTACTATTCTACCATCTACACAAACACACACACACACACACACACACACACACACACACACACACACACACAGGCATTCACACAATTTCTCCATTTAACACATACAAGCATGCATTAAGGAGTCTCACCTTTTTGACATCTCGGACAAGATGATACAGCGTGTTGGATGGTCCATGCCGCTGTTGCAGGGGAAAAACATACATTTGTTTAGCATTTATTCCAAGAAAGAGGTATAACCCACCATAGCACCGATGGCATTTTTCCTCAAATAGGGTCAGTTAGTGAATAAAGTCATGTCAGCTTTTTACTGCATCTCAGTCTAATTTGGGAACTTTATATATAAGAGTTTATTACCGTGTTGTAGAGCTCCTCTAACCGAGAGAGTGTGAGGAACCGGTGCATGCTCACGCCGTTCTCAATCAGCAGCTTCACAAAGTCGACACGGTCCAGCACCAGGGCATCCAACATGGCCTGCTCAAGAGAGCCCACCTGGAACACAGACCACAGTCTGCATCATAGACTACATCATCAAATGGATATACTGTTTTTATATTTTTAACTTGTTATTTAAATGTTTTTAAAGGGGTAGTGGTAGCTTATTGGTTAAGGTATTGTTTAAATCCCAGTACCACCAAGCTACCACCACTGGGCATTTGATCAAGGCCCTTAACCCTCAGCTGCTCAGTTGTAAGTGGCTTTGGATAAGGGCGGCTGTCAAATAGCAACATACTGAATTGCAGAGCATCATATTTTTTCCATTGCATCATTTTGTATTGAATCACATTGTGTTGAATCAAATCGAAATTGGATCGCACTGCATCGTAATAGATGTGAATCGTATCACATCATATCAGTAGCTGCTTCATATGTATCTTTATTGTTGGCTGTACATTGAGATGCAAACTTAATTATAATAAAAATAAACTGTTCAATGGATACTTACGGGCCATTGCTGCCCGTAGATGAATATTTGGCTACGGGCAATGTCAACACGATTCCAGGCCAATGCCAGGCTTAGCTGGTCAGGAGCTGATGCATTGGCACCTGAAAGAAGAAGAAAAATAGGAAAGAAAAAAAAGAAAAACAGAATCTTACTCAGAAGTAAGTGCTGGTAAAAACTGTAGAAAAATAGGATGTGATAAGATGACAGGTGACAAGCCACTTGCTGAGCATTATTTGTCTGAAAGGTACTCTGAAAAGATGAGCTTGGTAGTTGAGAGTGTGATGGTTTTGCTACACAGACTGTACAGTATAATCTCCAAGTATAAGATTCGTCCAAGGCTGCCCCGTCTGTGACATCTCTAAGACACCACAACATTTCGCCGCAGGGAAGCTAGTCCCCCCTGCCTATCACGCAACGGCCGTGGTCACACCTGGGAATTAACTTCATCACCGATCTCCCCCGTTCGGACAGTAACACCTGCATCCTTGTGGCCGTGGACCACTTCTCTAAGGCCAGCAAGCTGGTCCCCCACCGTGGCTTGCCCACAGCTCTAGAGACTGCCATTGTTCCATCACGTCTTTCGGAACTTCGGGCTTACCCGAGGAAATCGTGTCGGACTAGGGACCCCAGTTCAGATCCCATGTGTGGAAGGTGTTCTTCCGGCTCCTGGGAGTCACAGTCAATCTGTCCTCAGGATATCACCCTCAGACCAACAGACAGACAGAGCAAGATACAGGAGCTCGGATGCTACCTCCGGTCATACTGCAACCAGGACCAAACGAGCTGAAACTGTTTTCTCCTTGCTGTCCACCCTAGATTTACAGCTCCAACTACCCTGTAAGAAACTCAGTCCCCGTTATATTGGGCCGTTCCGGTTCATCATTGACGTGGCCTATTTACTCGACCTGCCTCTTTGGTACCGCATCCATCCAACCTTTTACGTGTCTCTCCTAAAGCCCTTTACATCCCCTACCACTGAGCACCCTGGAGTCGTTGTAGATCCTCCTCTGCGGGAAATGCTGGGCCATCCATTGGTGTACCCCATCTGGGAAGTTCTAAACTCACGACGTAGGGGTAGCATCCTGGAATACCTCGTGGACTGGGTATTTTCATAGCACGCACTATCCTCTGGAGGTCGAACTTTCTTCGACAGTCAACAGTGCTGACTGGATGGGAAGCTATTAATCTGATATAGATGAAATCAACTAAAGGCTCTTTAAGCTGTAGAGCCCTGTTAAATTAGGGTCTAATAATTATTTGGTTTTTATTTTCTTTTACACTACAGAGTTCAAACTTGTTCATTTAAAAAAAAATATATATATAACTAAGAAAAAAAACTGTTATAAAAATTGTTGTTTAAAGAATAAGGTGTTTTCTGACTGACCTCTGAGGTCAGAGGTGAGAGGGGGGGGAGGAAGTGAAGTGTGAGAGAGAAGGACGACACGAGGAGTCCGGGAAAAAAAAGAGGGGTGTGCTAATCGTTCGGTGCAGGTGTAAAGTCTGACTACTGGGTTGTGGACTATATACAGGAACACTGAACAGAGAAAAGACTGTTTAGAAACAATGTGGATGAACTCTATGTAGAGAGTGTGAGTTTAAGAGTGACGGGACTCAGGTGCACGCGTTAATGTGAAGGACAAACCTGACGCAGTTATCTTAATCACAGGACTACGTTAGCTTCACGTGAGTCGAACATTTTGCAAAGTCATAAAGTTTGACTGTTCAAACGTGTGGAACGATTTGCAACGCGAATGGTCATGCAGCGAGTGAACAACGGAGACGGTGAAGGCCGCGCGACTTTTCCGGAGAGACCGAGGACACGTGGTGGCCTATGCTGCATCTCTGCCATGTTCAAATCATCGGATGTATGAGTCGTACAGTGCGTGTTCGTGGATAAACACATGGGAAAACTGAATCGAGTGAACGGATAATCCAAGTGTGTGTGTCGTGTACAAGTTTCACTGTTCCATTGGATTTCGTGAGTACTAGCAACTGCACACATTTTCACATGAGCTCCAACGTAGCGCGCCAACCAGAGATTTAAATCCCAGCTGGGTACTATTTCTTTTGTGGGGTTTTCTTTTCTTTTGTCTTCTTTACATTTGTTTGTGTTAATAAATGTTTGTCCATACAATATATTCTCAAGTTATTTCTGAATGATATGTCTGTTATTTCTGAATGAAGAGAATGTCTAAAAGAAACACTGAAGTCTGAAGCCCGAGGTTAATAACAGTATTTTGGGGTTACTTTGGTAGCAAACAGATTACACCAAGTAAATTTAGATGTGCCTCTCACGTGTAAAATTACCTATACCTTAGACATAATTTGAGCCAGTGAATCAGTGAGAGGGCTACATAGCTTTGAGGGACTGGGTGGATAGGAGTTCTAGCACCGATTATGCCAAACAACATTAGACTTCTCTTATAGGTCTAATAGCTTTTATGAGACTCAGTGTTCCAGACACAGTTCATTATTCGTAGCAGTATTAGCAGCGGCACTCGAGTGCTTTGCGAAAGCTGTTCCAGCAAACTTAGTATTTGTTTCAGAAATGTATTACCTTTGGAGTTGCAAGTCTGTAGAATGGTGGATTTGAGCTAAATACGTACTGTTGTCTTTTCAGGAAAATCTGATGTCTTACCCTCCTTAGTACTTATTGGTCACTGCTACATAACAGGCTTTTTGAAACCAGGTTATCAAATGCAATGCAGTACTGAGGTGCAATCACTTCATCTCAAAGCTGCACAATCGATCCTAAGCAGAGAAGCATAAATCTCTTGCTAAAGAGGCTTCCCTTCCAAATCTTTTAGATAAGCAGGAAGACTCCTGCATTATTCATACCAACTATCTAAAAAGCAATTTTCTTTTTGTCATTCTCTAGTTCACTTTTTCTTTCCTCCTTAACTCTGTCCCTCTTCCTTAGCCAACCAGATCCACTTAAAAGTTTGGATATAGTCTGCATTACAGTTTTATCAAAGGCGTTGGTTAAATAACAATGAAACAATGAAGCAAGGCTGAAAGGCCTTCATTTAATATTCATTCCCGTAGAATTTATTAGAATATTATTAACCCTCATCTTCAGGAGCACTGGTACCTTTTGAATGGATTTGAAAAGGGATTGGTTGAAAACTTTAGAGAAAATTATGTTCAGGAGCAGCTTACAGAGGATTTAAATGGGGGCAGTAATAAGTACTTTGCTCAATGAGAAGCAGTCAAGAGACCAGGCCATACATTTCTTTAAGCAGAAAAAAGACATTCATGGACTTATTAATTAGCGATGACAATTTTATGGCCCGTTTTTTGTCATATGAATATGCAGTATTTCTTCAAATCAATACTGATAAATACAATAATAACATATGGCATGTCTATCAATTAAATAATTCTTTGAGTTGGACACGTATTACCTTTCAGTAAAGCTGTGAGGATGGCCAGGTCAATGTCCTGGTGTCCTTCTGAACCCATCCGAAACACTGTGATCTAAAAGGGAGAGGGAGACAGCGAATCATATCACATATCACTCTATTCTTACACAGAGTTCATTTTATATACTTGTAACTTGGTGGAAAATTATTTGAACGACACTGTTGGGACACTGTGTAACGTAAATAGAAACAGAATGCAATGATTTGCAAATCTCATATTTTAGAGGAATAGAACATATCAAATGTTTAAAGTGAAGAAATGTGCCATTTTAAGAAAAAAAAGGTAATTTGGAATGGAATTAATGAGGTTAATTGACAACAGGTCAGATGATTGGATATAAATAGTGTATCTTAGAGAGGCAGAGTTTCTCAGAAGTAAAGCTGGGCAGAGTTTCACCAATCTGTGAAAGACTGTGTCTACAAATTGTGGAAAAATTTCAGAATAATGTTCAACACAAAATTGCAAAACAGTAAAAACAGTGAATAAATGTTTAAAAGAATAGTGAGAAATCTCTGTGTACAGGGGTACAAGGTTAAATATCAATATTGGATACCTGAGATCTTTGGCCCTCAGGAGGCACTGCATTTAAAGAGTTCAGGTTTTGACCTGGCCTGCCTGCAGTCTGGAATTTTCACCATTAGAAAACATTTATGCATAATGAAACAAAAAACACAACAAAGGACACCCAGAACTGTTGAGCAGCTAGAATCCTGTATTAGACTCATAAAGGAACAACAGTCCTCTCCCAAAACTTCAGCAAGTGGTCTCCGTTCCCAGATTTATACGGATGGAAGACATGATGCTATACAGTGTTAAACATGGCCCGGTCCTAACAGTTTTTGAGATCTGTTGCAGAAATCTAATTTAAAAACTATTTTTTTTCCTCAAAATGATATACATTCTCAGTTTAATTTTTGTTTTAGACATTGTTCCAATTATTTTTGTAATTGTGGTCAGCACTGTTCTGAAGACTTTTTCTTATGAATAAGTGTAACTGCAATAACGCAGTAACGTGTGGCTGTTTGTTTTGTTTTAAAAGGCACCTTGTGGGGTCGCAATCCCAGAATGCTTAGCATGCAAGAGATCATCGGCGCAAATCTGATGGCGCTGATACAAATAACCCAAGGTCTGGTTCCTGGTTAAAGCTAATGAGGAAGAGCGTGGAAGGGCCGATTTGACGAGGCGTGGCCACGACCCGAAGGCACTTTCATTCTCTAAACACAGCATGAAATGAAGGCATATTGAGGATGGGTGTCGGTGTTTGGGAAGAAGGAAATGAGAAGAATAAGTGAGTCTGTGGATGTGTGGATGTGTGTGTGTGTGTGTGCGTGTGCGTGCGTGCGTGTGAGTGTGACAGAGAAAGAGAAAGAAGAAAGAGTGAGTCTAACAAGAGTTTGTATGGAAAAAAAAGGTCTGTATATTATTATTGGAACATTATGGATGTTGTGTTTTATATATATATATATATATATATATAAATATATATATATATATATATATATATATATATATATATATATATATATATATATATATATATATATATATATATATATATACATGTGTGTGTGTGTGTGTGTGTGTGACATTTTGCCTAAACTTAAACCTGGCGAGACTACATACTCAGGATCATTACTGATAATCTGCTGTGTATCTGTTCCATAAGCGCCGGTAGCTGTGACCTTCACAATATCTCTCTGATTAAACCTCAGTCACTGCAGCCAACCTGTGTGTGTGTGTGTGTGTGTGTGTGTGTGTGTGTGTGTTTGTGTGTGTGCGTGTGAGAGAGAGAGTGAACAAGTGTCATTTGCTTTTAGCCTTTCCAACATTAATTTCACATTGATGCTAAATGTCACATCACACACACACACACACACACACACACACACACACACACACACACACACACACACACACACATACAAATATGTTGCCTGAAAATGACTGAGTATGCTGGCTCTACACTGTAAACACTATAAGCAGAGAGAGAGAGAGAGAGAGAGAGAGAGAGAGAGAGAGAATGAACAATAGGATCTGATGTGTGGCAAATCATTGGATCAATAGATGGGTGGAATAATAGATGGATAGATGGATGGATGGATGGATGGATGGATAGATAGTATACTAGAATACTATATACTATATACTAGAAAGAAGAATCTTTTGCAAGTTAATGGACAGACAGATGGATAGATGGGTGGAATAATAGATGGATGGATGGATGGATGGATGGATGTGTTTGGCAAAAAACATGCATGTGCTGACCTTGACACAAGGAGAAATAGATAGAGTTAGCAGATCAGTGTCAGTGGATGGATGGATAGATGAGTGAATAGGTGGATGACTGGGAAAAGGAGGAAGGAACGATGAACTGGAAATGAATGGAAAGTGGGGAGAGGAGTGAGATGCTCAGACCATGTTGGATTGAATGGAGCACTGCAGTCAGCGCAGAGAAGCTGCAGTGCGGTAGATCATGGAGTGCGGTAGATGGATGGTGCAGTGCGGTACATGGTGCAGTGTAGTCCAGTGTGACACAATGTGTGTGTTGGCTCGTAATGCACTTGTCGTTTATCGCCACGAATCTCAGCCACGTGTTTCAGAGGGTCACACTGAGAGGGAAAGAACATTTAATCTTCATTTGGTAGCAGATGAATTCCTCCCTGTCAATATACACTGTATATGCATGCAAGCAAATCTCCATGTCTCCTCATACCTTCGCTCTGATTTATTCCATATTTATTTTTACACTCCAACCCTTTTTCCATCCCTCCACTTGCTTTTACATCAATTTACATGTGGATTACATTTGTAATTTTTTGGCAACCTTTAGATTTAAATGATGTAATATTTGGGGGTTTGGACAAGAAGGTTTGGATCATCACAAGAAACTTCAGGATATACCTTGCATTTTTTTGTCTCCATCTTGTAGTCATTATGAATTAAATGATCGTGCATCGAGATAAAAACCTTAACGATATGATGCATAGATTTAAACAAAGTGAATTTGGCATTTGCATTGTTTTGACCATATTTGCATTGGGAAAAAAAAAATTATTTATAATTTTTAGTAGAAGCGCTTTACTTTTGATATATTAACAAATTAACCAATAAAATATTTGTGACCAACATTTTATATGTACATTGATTTCTTTTTACCACACTACATTTTAAGCGAATATATATATATATATATATATATATATATATATATATATATATATATATATATATATATATATATAGCTGTATGGAAAAACAATGGTTGTTTCAGAGACAATCATCAGACCGGAAGACAAAAAGAAAGAAAGCAGCACGTCAGGCTTGTGACATTATTCCATCTCGGCTGACTCTCTTGGAACAAATCGTTTTACAGTAATGGACAAAAAGCATTATGGTCAGATCAGAGGTTAGTTTGCCTCAAATAATGGGCTCTGAAATGCTTTTAACCCCTCAAATAAGAAAATGAAGCAATCAGTAGTTGTAAAATTACGAGTGTAGAGACATCCAGGCGAGCAAACATCCTGATTTGAATTAACATCCGAACATTGACCTGATCATAATCAAACAGATTATAAATACGAAGTAATAAACACATACTATAAAACTGCATCTATTATTTTTGAATGAACTAGTGTCTCTGTAAATAGAGAGAGAGAGAGAAAAAGAGAGAGAGACAGAAAGAATGGACTCTCTTCCTTTCTCTGACAGGTTGATGAATCGAATCATCACATTCTTGTGGTTTCCACACAGAGCAGGCTTGAGAATGAATGAAATCCAGAGCTGATCGTACACACTCTTGTTTGCCAGCTCTTGCATTTTAATGTACAGAAAATGTAAATATTTATCACCATTACAAACACAGGGTGTGTGCGGATAAGCTGATCTGATTTTTGTTTCTTAGTCTTTATAGTGGGATGTGATAAAGTCATAAAAATCTAACTGCACTGTTTATATTCCACAAGTCAGCAATTTCCTCTAGTTATATTTCTCGGGCAAGGTCCTATTTTAAATCCCCAATAATAGTGCGACTCTGTAGATAGCTCATAATAGTGCATAAGGGTATAATTAACACTAAAATAGGTCATGTAATTGTTAAAAGACCATTTCGACCCGGATATGTACAGTATTTTTAATTCTGTATTTTCACCCTCCAAAAGCCAGGGCTTTTTGACCATCACCACACACTTCCAACACATATAAAGCATAGTGTCATGGGGCTGGCTTTGTGCACAGGGGTATTGTCATGCTGGAACAGGTTTGGGCCTTCTAGTTCAAGCGTTTAAAGACAATATACAACTGTGTACCTTTAAAATTGTAGGAAAAGTTTGGGGAGGAACAAATTATGGCTGGAAATAGTCAAGTACCCCATATACAGTATATATTATAAGATATATAGTTTGTCCACATATATTTCTTTTAATTTCATGTGAACAATCCAATTTAGTAAAAAAAACAAAGATTTGAACATGTTTAGAGTTCGATTGATTGCAGAAACTATTGACAAAAATCCATACCGATAGTTTTTCCGGGTTCTGGTCTGCTGTTACGAAAGAGGATAATCACTGATGCCACATGGTGTTTGTTTTTACACGTGATGATGCACGCTGCATGAAGAGTGCTATATTATATGTTATGATATTTATTAATGAATGCATTCATATTTATTTCATTTAGTAATTCTGTTTTCTTTTTATGTTTGGAATAAAATTGTGTACTATTTTACATGGAGTGTTATGCTTGTTTGTTTTTATCCAGTGTCCATCAAAAAAACTATTGGTTGATTAACTAGTCAGTCTTCAGTCAACCTCTAATGTTATTAATTGGTGGGTTTTTAAGGTGGTAATTTTTAAATTGCACACCAAATAAATGTCTATCTGAGGCGGAATATTGAGCTTTAATTTTCACACCTCAGATTAAACAAATGATATATGAATATATAATTTGTCACATTTATCACATAATTTTCACATCATTTTTTAAAGCATTTCAACTGATTTGTTGATGCATGTAGACTATTATTTACTTCTGTATTACATACACACCAATGAACGTTCATTCCTTCAAGGTTGAATTAACGAATACAGTTAATACCCCACCTAAAGCCATGGAGAGCCCGAGACACACTCTGCATTACACTTTAATGTGAAAAGGTCAATAGAGGACCGAAAGAGAAGTCTGAACTCTGCTGTGTACGTTGAAGATGAGCCTCGGGACTGAAGAAAAAGATGTCTTTCGGGGGCCCAATGCTGTGTTTATACCGCAGTTTATAATTTAATAATGAATATTTTTTGTCTCACAAACAATCCATCAATAAGAGCAAACCTTGGGGGTTATTTTAGTCAAGAGGAGTTAAGAAAAAAAAAATGCTGAACCCATAGTTCTGAGGTAGATGCCAATAATCAGGCTACACAAGAAAAATTCATATGATTCACTGAATTAGCTAGATATCCTGTGAGCCATTTAATGATTCCTATTATTTTCCCAGGAATGAACCCGGCTGTAATTTCCTTTAAGGCTGCACTGATTGTCCTGTTATCTTTACACTACTACCCTTATATGGAATTTCCTGTGCTTGGAAGTTATTCTCCATATGCGTTTCTCATTAGCCCATGTATTTCATAAAATTGTTAAAAGGGATAAAATGGATTCCATTATAAACGAAAAACATTGTTGTTGATTTTTGATTTTCCTTTTTAGTTTTTTTTTGTAATTGCATTTTATAGTCTGTATTTATGTGATCTCTTCATCATGGAACCTGTTAGTGGGTGTTATATATTAGGGAAAATGAGTGAGTGTAAACTTTGGAAGGAACAGTGGTGAATCGGCGACAGGGTCATAGGCGACCAAGGCTCACTTATGCATGTGGGGAGCAAAGGCTGGACGTGTTGTCCGATCCAACAAATTAGCTACTGAAGCTAAAAATGCTAACGAATTTAATGCTGTTAATGCTCCATGGGTCAGGACTGTTTTAGCAGCAAAATGGGGATTAACACAATAGGTGGCAGGTGGCCATAAAGTTACGGCAGATTGGTGTTTATATAAGTGTCATAAAGGTACAGCGTTTCCACTTTGATGTTAGAATGAATCCTGCTTCCTGCTCCCTTCAACTGTGCATCCCTGATTTCAAGCATGGAGAACAAAGTTTTGGAGCCTAATCAGCTCCCTGTTATTATTTCCGAATTTAGCATCTGAGTGTTTCATTAAATTGGCAGCTGTAAGATTTTGCAATTTAATATGAATTAGATCAATATTAAAGCACTCAAGAGCTGGTCGAAGTGAGTCAGTCCATTGGTCACAGTGATACCTGAGAAATGTATCAGACATATTGTACTGATGTTAATGTTGTGACTAGTAAAGATTAACTAAACCTAAATACTGGCCCACACTCTACATGCCTGCTGTAATATCCAAAGTGTCAGTGATGAAGGTCTAAGTCTATAAAGTATAGAAATTCAAAGATAACCTTTTTTTAAATCCATGGCTATAGTAATAAATTCACACCCTGAACAAGACTAATACATTACGCTCTATTGCTTGTTATCGCACACTTTGGTAGTACAGCCTTTACTACCAGTGAGTGTTTAGCTCTATGATCCGTTCTGGTTTCATATATATTTCGGTCTACCAGCAGTTTAGTTTAGAGACGTTGGATTGGGAAACTTTTATAACAAGGCATAGTGAATCTAATTTTGAAACCTTAATCTGAGACATTATCTATCTCAAGAACCTTATATTTAGGAATACAAATGATTATAAAATAAACTGTAACAGGTATAACATCTTGTCTTTGTTTTTACTTCAGGAGAGAATCAAATTCACCAAAATATTACCATAATGTTATACATTTAACGATAAAGGAAAATGCAGGGGTGTTAAAAAGCTGTAGTTGAAATAATAATGAAAAACTCCTGTGCTGAATCCATTCACTTATGGCAACCCAGTAAACCCAAAATATCTTAACGGTTATGTGTGTAACCCAACTCTGAAAATGCATAACCTTCTCTGAGTATGTAAGAGGTGGTATCAAAAAAGTTTCCTACGTTTTTTTTTCTACGTTTACACACAATCAACTTGCACAGCGACACATTGCTCCCAGCGTTCATGGCAATTCTGGAATTTGTCCTGGTAGTCTTCCTTTCGAGGCATGTCAAGCACCTTCTGCAATTCGCTCTGGATCTCCACGACGGTGGCAAAACGGCGACCTTTGAGCCTTATCTTCAGGGAGAGGGCGAAGTCCGCAGGAGCCGAATCTGGGAAATAGGGTGGGTGCGGAAGTGAGATGGTGTTGTTTCTGGTGAGAAACTCATGTGTGAGGAGAGCTCGGTGACAGGGTGTTCTAACTTGCTGTCCATGATGAAATCGCAGACTTGGTAACGCACACGGTCCAAATAACACTGTTTGAACAGCTCCTGATATACACAGGACGATTTTTCTTTGGCACTCTGACTTATAAAGGCCGGTGCTCCCTGTGACTGTGCATGCAGCCTTGTGCTGCCATTAAAACCAGTTACAAACCTTTTTGATACCACCTCGTGATGAATAAAGTTTTATTTGAAAATGTTCATAGAATGAACACGGGGCAGCGTGATTCGCACCCCAGTGGGCCTTGTTGCAGGTGCAGTTTAAGTTTTAACTCTAGAACGGGAGCAAAATGTAGGAGTAAAACAATTAAGTAAATGGAAAACACACACAAACACTGAAAATAATAAGCAATTAGTGTTTTAACAGAATTTTAACTGTATGAAGTTGTATATAAGAACAAAATGAATATTCAAGCTTGACATTTCTTAAATGCCTGGTAAATATATGTGCCTTTCTTTCCTGGTGGAAATGGTAAATGAATTCTATCTTACACAGGAGATCTATTTTGGAGCGAATTCAACAGATGCAGCCAAAATGTCACAGTGTGTCTCTTCACTTGGCTTTAATCGCAAAATAAGTGTGAATACTTGTTTCAAGTGTTTAGCCTGAGGTCAATTAACTTAAATGCAGTCCCATCTGTTTTGTTCATTGCAGGATGGAAGATAAGTGTTTGTGTACCTGTGTTTGTCTGTGTTTGTGTCTTTAAAACAGCAGCGCCGCCTAATTCAGCTCACATTCAGTGTGCGACAGCGGCAGCAAGAACAGTAGGTTCAATGGTCATAAGAGGAAAACACTACAGTTTACAGTCAATGTCAATGTTCATTATAAACCATATATAAACTTCTGAACTAAAGTGGCTACATCAGATTTTTTTTTTTTTATTTATTTTAATTTATGCTAAAATGATATCTATATGGAAAAAAATATTGGGACTTCTAACTTTTCCAATCCATATGTGGTTCTTCCCCAAACTGTTACCACAATGTTGGAGCCACACAAATGTACAGATCTTTGGATGCAATAGTATAAACTTTTCCCTTCACTTGAACTAACAGGCCCAAACATGTTCCAGCATGACAACACTCTTGTGCACAGCTCCATGAAGATATGCTTAACATGGTTTGGAATTGGGTGGAAGATCTTGAGTGGTCTGCTATAGAGCTCTGACCTCAACCATATACACTATTTACAGTATATTTGGACATTTGACTTTTCCAGATATATTTTGTTCTTTCGTAAACTGTTACCAACAGTAGTTTTGAGCCGCACAACTGTCTTTGGATGCTTGAATTAGGAGACCCACAACTGTTCCATTGTAAAAGCAAATGGGGACTAAATGTGGAATGAGATGTTCGAAAAACACATACCAATCTTGTGGTGATGTGTCCACAAACTTTTGTCGATATAATGTATTTCTGATCATTATAGGAATTGAAATATTCTTGGTATGTTAAATGATTACGGTACTTTGAAAATGCAACCCTGTACCTTGAATTATACACTAGATTTAAAAAATAAGATCACCATTAGAATGCCATTTATGCTTTCAGCATGTTTCTCAGCAAAAACAACCTGGTCTGACATAATAAAAATGATTAATTGTTTAAAAATTTTGAGTCGTAAATAAGACCTACAGTATATCAGTTTATCCAATATTCTTTTTTAACTCTATAGGCTAAATAAAGCCATCATTTAAATTTACTCAAGACTTTTATGTGTTTGTTCTTCATCACATTGACTTACAACAAATCACATTTTATTCTCATTAGATTGCATCGATTCAAACAGTTCAGGTTTGATCAGTTCCCTGATTTATACAGTAGCAATATCAAATCACATGCAAATCACGAATCACAAATGGCGAATGATTGTGAAGCACAAAACACAATGGTTGGATTCGAAACAAATAATAGACACAGGAAGCAAAGAAAAAAATGAACACACACAGAAATCAGTCAAATGAATGATTTAATGGTCAAACCAATCGCAACACACCGACACACTGATTTACAATGCAATCATAGGATGTAAAAAGTGAAGCTGAAGACAGAGGATGGAAATACACTATACGGACAAAAGTATTGGGTCTTTTTGGGTGTTTTTTTTTTTTTTTACCAAACTGTTACCAAAAAAATTGGAGACACCCAATTGTATTTGTCTTTGAATGCAGTAGAAGGATATTTTCACTTCTTTGAAATAGGAGACCCAAAACCTGTTCCAGCATGATGGAGAAAGCCTGCTTCATATAAATATGCATAAATATTTAAATAAGCAGATTTTCTGCTATTGAGCTTTAACTCTCTTGAACACCTTCCAAATAAATTGGACATCAGTACCTGAATTTACTTTGAATGAAATCGCAATGAATCTCCAAAAAACACACTCCAAAATTTAGAGGAGCATCTTCCCAAAAGAGTGGAGGTTATTCGAACAGGAAACAGGGATTCATTGTAGAATAGGATGCAAACAACCTTTGTCCATATAGTATATGTAAGCCATTTTAAGTTTATACCACAGAACACGGAATTGAATTCTCGATTTTTGGTTGTTCAGAAGGTATTTTTTTTACACAGAATTGTTAGTAATTGGCCTTTGCTGTGGTATAAGGCGAATGTAAAACATTGGCACATGATGTTATAGGAAACAAATTAAACAAGCTTCATCACAGTGCACCGTTATTGATTATTGCACTATATCTGCATCATCCCAAGGGCTTTTTTCCACACTTCCAGTACTATGAGTATGTAGGGTACATCCTCCTTTCACCCAATTCCTTAAAACAGCTTAAGTCCAGCAATTTATATAGTTTGGATCAAATTTATTGACAGGTTACCACTGTTGAACCTTGTATTTGTTTTGTTTTTTTGTTGAGTTTTTTTAACTTGTGTGTTTGTGGTTCGGCGAGTGGCACCGCACTCACCAGCTCTTTTTTCTTCATGCACTCCATGAGGATGATGAAGAGGTGCTGAGCCTGCGTGCGGCTGTACGTGAACGTCTTCTGGATGGTGACGAGCAGCTGGTCCCGCAGAGACTCATTTATCAGCCTGCACACAAAGGTACACAGATCAGGGCTCGAGCTAAATCGAACCAATCGTAAAATCAAACATTCCAGAATGCCAGAAACGTTAACAGCTGTATTTAGACCACCCGATTCGCAGAAACTCCATCCACTTACACCTTGATCATTACCCTTTGTAAAATTATTACATTTTTTTGTTGTTGTACCACTTCCTCTTCATCTGGCATTGCCACATGGTGTTCCCCATGCGCACCTCTCTCAGACCACTAAGTCACGTCCATCACAGAGACCACTATAGTGTTAATCTCATCACTCCACCACCTCTATCTCAGTCACATTTACTGGTCCCAGGTGGGTTCTCAGGCTGCTAATCTGCTGTCCAGAAAGCCGACTTTATCTCAGGTTGGCTTTGAAACACATCACATCCTGCATCTGACACAGACCTGGATCACTCTGGAGAATGAGCACAAGCTGCAGTACAAGCTGCTATACCCTCTGTTTTTTTTCTTTTTCTTTTGCATTTTCTATTGGATTGGTAAACAGGTCGATGGACTACTAAGAGTAAATCCTGCGACTTTTCTGAAAATGTTACTTTCTAATAATTTTTTTTTCAAACCAAGTACTTACCATATAAATATACTTTACTATTACTTGAAGTGTGTATTCATGTATTAAGGACACCAGGCTCATTCTTTATAATGCTATGGTACTTGCATTCGATTGCACAGATCGACTAAAGGGTTTCGTTTCACTCGAGAAAAGCTCTCGAGTGCAGCTGTAAGTAAAACGACTTGGATGTCTTCGCTGCATTGAGCTCCTTCGCGGTCAAGCGCAAGAACTTGCGAATCGTCAAGGACAATTTTCTTGGTACAAACTGTCACTTTTGTAGACATCTAACCAACGTTTGGTGTAGACACAGTTGCGCTCTTACAATTTCTCACAATTTTACCCTCGGTTGCTAACCTGGGGTCCGAAGGAACGTCATCCAGTGAAGCCCAAGAGCTGATTTTTGAAGAGAAGGGTCACAGGATGCATCAGGTTATTTCTGTCTGTCTGAACCTTCTTTAAACTGTGTTCTACAAACTAAACAAACTAAAACAAGCCACTGCAAGGCCTCACACCATATAACAGATTGCCCTTTATAAATATTTAAATGTACATATATGCACTTTGCATATACATTTATTGATCCTACAGGGAAATAGTTATCTCTTTATATATCCTAGAGACGTAGGAAGCTGAGAGCCAGCCATGTTACAGCGCCCCCTGTATGGTGATACCGGAGATTGAACCCCTGACCATCCGATCTTAACCACTGAGCTACCACTTCCCCCAAATCCCTCCCTTATCAAGAGCAACTTACAACAAAGCCATTGAGGGTTAAAGGCCTTGCTTAAGGACCCAGCTTGGTGGTGAAACTTGTGACCTTCTGATCCAGAGTCTGATCCTCAACCACCTCCATATTTATTACTTATTACATAC
The DNA here is from genome assembly GCF_014805685.1 of Silurus meridionalis. NCBI lineage: Eukaryota > Metazoa > Chordata > Actinopteri > Siluriformes > Siluridae > Silurus > Silurus meridionalis. Next base: position 16,342,115 of record NC_060910.1, on the reverse strand, counting down.
GCATACTTATACCATTCACTGCACCACTTGCCTCTTGTTTGTCTTCCACTGTTTGTAAATGCAAATGCTTCAATCATGATGTCACTGTATTTGCGGAGCTGAAGCTGGTAAAATGAAGCAGATGACCCATATGAACCGTGCTCTAATTAAGTATATGTGTTCATGTAGTTTATAATCTCCAATTGTATATATTTAGCGGTACCAGTTTGGGAAAGAACTGCATAGGTCTGAAAAAGTCAGGAATCCCAATTCTTTTGTTCATATGATGTAATAAATATGCTATTTCATTACTTTAGTAATCAAGTATTCTACCAATAAGTCCATAGATGAATCAAGAAATTAGATAAGTTCTTTTTCTTCATCAAATGCAATACTAAATATACAAGACAAAATTAGACAGGTCTCTAAAAATGAGCAAGTAGCTTGTTTCATTTTTTAGAAAAATTAGCATTTTATTGCTGGAATTGCAATCTGTGCAAACTAAACCTATTGCCATTTTAATTGCCATATTACATTAAAATGCAAATACAAATATATCAATTAAAAAATCATTCATATAAATATGGAAATGGCTTCCTCTAGAACATTCCGCCGCTTCCCTTACTTACCCTCCCTCCTCGGAGTACTTGTGGCCAAACGCCAGGATGTCTGACGCCCGGCCGCTCCCGTCACACACCACCACCGGCACAGGCGGCGTGTCCCTCAGGTACTCCAGCACGATGGAGATAACGTTAGGGCCACCCTCAACGATGAGCGCCACCACAGGCACCCCCTGCCCGATCCCTAAACGCACATACAAGTTGTTTTTTTTTTATCGCATAACATTCAATGGCTATCAGTAATAGTTACTGTAATAAATAAAATTCCAACAGTTATAATTTATTCCACCATAATGGTTTTCATCCTAATGGTTTTAAGGGGTTGATTAATGTACTATAAATGCAACAAAGCAGTTCCAATGACAGTCGTTCCATCCGGCAAGCCACAGGTTTATATTATATGTACGAGTTCTAATGGATTATTATTTCTGGATGGATTATCAATGGATTAGTTGGGCAAATTCTAATGAATTGTTAAAGAGTTGTGGAAAAATGTGGAATTTAAAAGGATAAAACAACAGTACAGTGACATGGCCAAGAGCAGAAAACTCCATCATTGAACATTTCCCCATACTTTTATTGGTTATTTATTTTCTGGATTTCATTTACATTTGGCATTCACCATTATCTATACCAGTTATACAGCTAAACAATTGAGGGTTAAGGGCTTTGCTCAAGGGCTCGGCAATAACGGCTCGGTGAATCTGTGATTTGAACCCATGACCTTATCCATCATCTTCTCTACTAACCTACATTCAGCACGTTTCTCCCTTTGAAGATCGACACTGCAAATAATAACTGTCTAAATATACAAAATAAATTCATGATTCAAATAATCTGCCAGCGCAGTAATATAATTACACATTGTAAGATTTCTTGAATCTAGGCTTTAGAAAAGAACATAATGTCTTAAACTGAACATTGAGATATTTATTCCAAGAAGTTGATTTAGTCAAATTTACTGAAACTAGCTTAATTCTTTTTTTTTTTTAAAGACTTTGCTCTTCTTAATTTGTGTAAAAAGATCTTAAAACCAGAACTACTAAACAGGAGAATTCCTCTTAATTTAAAAGTCATCATCAAATAAATTGAGACATTTAAACTTTAAACGAAAGTATTATTAAAATCAAGATCACGCATACATGCGTATCGTCAACATGTATTTATTCAAATGAAGATTGTATAACACTCAGATACGAGGCAAAAACAAAGCTAAATATTCAACATGAGAAACTGAAATCAAACTACAGAACAACTTAATAAAAAGCCATTAAATGCTTTATATAAAGAACAAAGTTTCAAAATATTGTACGCATACTGTATAATGTTTGGAAAGAGTATGGTGACTTAATGCTGCAGACTCTTATGATTTGTAAATAGGTTGTAAATAAATGTGTTGGCGTCGATACGAAACAAGCAATTCGAATAAAAAAATACTATAATAATGAACGTGTAATTGTTTTTTAGCAATTTTCTTGGGCAAACCATATTTATTACAGCAAAAATAAAGTCTTAAAAGATACAAGAACCGTAAATGTTGTCTCTGAGAGTAATTAAGCTCAATTTGCAGGTAATATATTCAACTTCAAAATTTAAATAACTGAAAAAGAAAGAAAAGATAAATAATCATAAAACTATCATCTGCTTAGTATTTTATTTTTAAAAAATAAGATCAAGGCAAGAAATAAGTCCAAGTCTTGACCAGATGATTTTTTTGTAGTACACGCTCCTTGCCCCCCGAATCCCAAAAAATTTAAACCCCATAGCATTCATGTGATCGTGTTTTTGAGAGAGACAGAGAAAGAGAAATAGAAAAGAAAGATTTAAATGAAGAACAATGTGACATCATCAAATCAAATAATGATTTCCTCATTCTTAGTTAACGATAAAAGCTTTGTTAATCATTCGCTCTGTTCTGTTGGCATTTCTGCCCTTGGCTTTGGTTCACGTCGGCATTTGCATTACAATGTTGCGCTGTCAAAGAGAGGATGAGATTCTAAAAATGACAGAGAGAGAGAGAGAGAGAGAGAGAGAGAGAGAGAGAGAGGAGAGTTAGAAAGAGAGAGAAAATGAGCCTTGGCACACACAGATTGACAGTTGGCCAGTTTTCTGCAGGTGACTGCCTTTTCACATGGCTTCAGTGGGATCCTGCTGTCAGGGTCAGGCACCATGCATGCGGATACACACACACACACACACACACACACACAAACACAAAGAGACACAAACTCAGTCGGACCCTATAGCAAGTAGCTTTTCATCTGCCTGGTGAAGACAGCGTGAACACTTCCTCTCTCTTTCTCTTTCTCTTTCTCTCACTCTGTCTCGCTTTGTGAACAATTAGCTGTGATTGTGAGTTGATTAACAGGTGGCGCACAAAGCAGCTGCGTCTAAAGGACAAGAATGAACCCGTCAAACCTTCCTCTCTCTTTCCCTCTCTGTTTCTTTCTCTCTCTCTCTAAAACATCGACTGTCACGCTGTAACACCGTGGCTGTGGTTCGAACGGCGTGCCGCAGTGGGATCCCACACCGAGCACATGAATAATTCAGGAAAAAGGGAGTGCGGGAATAAAAGAGACCGATTTTAGAGAAAGGGGAATAGACCGCAGGAGGTGTATAGGAAAAACGTCGAAAAAAAAAAAAGGTGAGATGATGAGGAGGGAGGAGAATGACTTGGACAGACAAGTAGAAATGCAAAAGAAAGGAAAGGGAAAAAAAAGGAAAGAGAGAGTGGGGAAGACTGCGGCTCCCACATGTGCCTGTCACTGTGCCTAAAACGAGATCAGTTACATAAAGCGGCTCTATTTATAGCCGTTGCTCTCTTCAAAGCCACATCATTACATGACTCAAGTGTTGTATATAAAAAAAAAGTGAACAAATATGAATCCCTCTCTTTTTTATTTTCATTTTTTTTAGCTACCAGGAGGACCAGCTTGTTTAGACTCATGTAGTGTAAGTGGATTTTATTTACAGCTAAAAGGCTTTTGTGCTTTCCTGTAGGAGAAACACCACCTGTTTAAACACATTTGCATATCGCTGTAAGTTTTTAAACCAAGTGACGCTCTGAGAACCCAAACCTGTGTAATAGGAGCAAGTGTACGCCTTTTTAGCAATGCATAAAACCATGCAGCTATACACCATATGGACAAGTATTGAGATTCATGACTTTACCAAACTTATTAAGGTTTTTCCAAACCTTGAGGGACCCCAGATTCAAATAGGGAACCAGACCTTATCAAGGTGAATGATGTTCTATCCAGGCACTATACAGAAAAAAGTTTGGGGACACCTGACCATGAATATTTCTGCTTGAATATCCAGATATGTAAAGAGTAGTGACGGGTCGTTCATTAACGAGTCGTCTCAAAAGAAATTCGTTCATTTTCTACTGGACGCGCTCGAGCAAAGCATCACAAAATCTCCCATGGTTACGTACAGAAAACAGAATTGAGTAGTTCATCTTTCCACTCTTCTAGAGGTGTTCATTCTTTTGTCACATGACTCCCTTAGAAGCTATGCAATTCATTACACAGGAAACAGAATGGAAGTTCATCTTATGGGTCCTAATCATTAATCATCCCATGGACACTACACAATGCAAAAGATCAGGGATTTTTTTTGGTTCGAACATTATTATGGTTCGAACATTATATTACATTATTATGGTTCGAACAGTAATAATAAGAGACGTGTGACAAACAAACCAACAACACATACCAGTGGTTATCAGAGGTGACCAGCTTATTCTGTCCTTAGCTGCATTGTCAGATTTTCAATATTGGAAGTTTGTGTAAGTAAACCTGTTGGGATCTGCTTATTGGAAATGGAACTTTTTATATGATTTCTAATTAAGAAAGGAAATGAACTGAACGACTCATTTTGATGAACGAGATTCAAAGACCAAGTTACTAAAATGATCTGATCTTCACATCTCTAGTAAAGAGTACCTGAAAATGGTACTTGGGAAAAAGTATACAGAAGATACCCTAATGCAAGTCTTACTTCATACTTCGTTACAAGTTCAAGTCCGACAATTCCAATATGACGAGTGAAAGTCTTACAGTATCTGATTTAAACAGTACTTGATTTATGAGTATTTGACGTATTGAACGTAGGCTCAAAGATGCACTAGCCCTCAACACTAAGACACGTTAGTGAAAAGCCAAAAAAAACCCGTTTGATTTGTGAGGTTGTATTTCCTATAATGCAAATCAAATTGTGCACCTCAACACTGCATTAACCATCAACATATCAACCTCTCCAACATGCCAAAATGAAACAGTAAAAACTAATATCCTGACTATGATTTGATGCACCTCTTAGTTTTAGGGAGTATTTTTATTCAACTTCAACAAATTCTGGTTCTTAAAGTTTATGTTTGGTTCCCTGGTGGTCTAGTGGTTAGGATGCGGCGCTCTTACCGCTGCAGCCCGGGTTTGATCCGCGGTCAGGAAACCAACCCCAGCCATTAAGGTTGCAAAAGTCTTAGTGCCGGTCCCAAGCCCGGATAAATGGGGAGGGTTGCGTTAGGAAGGGCATCCAGCGTAAAAACATGTGCCAAATCAAACATACGGATGGTCCGTTGTGGCGACCCCTAATGGGAGAAGCTGAAAGAAAGTAAGTATGTATGTTAGGTGAGAAGGCCTGGGTGCTGTACTAATTTATCCCAAAGGTGTTCAATAAAGTTTAGGTCAAAGCTCTAAAACAGGCCACTCCAGATCTTCTACACTGTTCCAACCCATGTTATTTATATAGACTTTGTGCACAGGGGCATTGTCATGCTGGAACTGCATTCAAAGACATCTGAAAACCAACTTTTTACCTCAAACTGTGTGTTAACAGTTTGGTATAGAAGCACATATGGCTGGAAAAGTCAGGTATCCCAATCCCTTTGTCATAGGTTTATTTCTCAGAGGGTCCTATATCAGTCTCTTCATATTATATTTCCAAAGCAGCGTCGCCTGTAAACCTTTTCTTTCCTTAAAACGTTTCACTGAATTACAACATTACCTTATCTTTATTGAGCAGTGTTCCCATGGTTGCACTCAGCTTCCAGGGCTACATACTATCAAGCAGAATTGGTTTGGAAGGGTTGTGATTAAACACGTGATGTGATCTACATTACAGATTGCAGGGAAAAAGAATGGTGCTGTGGTATTCTGCAGGCTTGCATACCTGTATTGAATTAGCCCAATATCCTGATTTAAATACGAAGAAATAGCATCATCTGGAGATTTGAAGAACACCACATTTTTTAAACAATTAGATTTAATAGCATAATGTTTGAAAAAGTGATGGCCAGTGTACAGCAGTGTGTGTGTGTGTGTGTGTGTGTGTGTGTGTGTGTGTGTGTGTGTGTTTTTATTATTATTATTTCTTGCAAGGTGTTAAGCTGGTGCTGCGACACCAGGAGAGAAAATGAGACTGTGAGAAAATGAGGTCCGAGAGTTTCTAATTTTACACTTCGGCTCAGAGTGAGTGTGTGTGAGAGTGAGATGCCGAGTTTAAACTGTAATAGGGGTTAAACTTGATCTTTTATTTACCTTTTCCTGTGTTTTCCTGCAATATATAATTATTTATCAATTACATACAATTTATTTGATTGGCTAAAATTAATTAATTACACCTTTGAAATACAAGTGAATATGAATGAGTTGTTACTATAGAAATAATAACGGATTAAAAAGTTATGTCGCACCCAGATATGTCAGAACCCATAAGAAATTGTCGAATTACTAATCCATTTACTACAGAAAGGCAAAAAAGTGAAAAGAGACTGTAAAGTACCAAGGACAGCAGCGGACAAAGTTCACATACCATGTACTTGAGCAAATATACTGTATAAATACACTTGGTAAAATATTACTCCAGTAAAAGTGCTTCCATTAAACTTTCACTTAAGTAAAAGTACAAAAGTATTTGCCTTCAAATGTACTTAAGTATCCAAAATACTAGGATTTATTATGTCTGTAATGTTTCTATTATAATTTTTGTCACAACTCTTTGCTTAATCAACTCAGTTTATCTAAAACTACAGATTCCGCAAAAATGGAGTTGAGTAAAAAGTGAAATTTTTGACTTAAAATGTAGTGACGTGAAAGTAAAATTCTCACCAAATGGAAATACTTCAGTAAAGTACAGATGTGCAAAAAAACTACTTAAGTACTGTAACAAATTACAACAAATTTACTGTTCATGACTGACCAAGGAGTATAAGATAAGCTAAGATAAGATACAGCTTTATTCCAAAATAGATTAAATTCATTATTAATATAAAGCCCTGTGCATTAGCGATTTATATTACATTTCAATAGCAGAACTGTATAAGGACAGTGTAAGGAGTGTAATTTATCATACTGTAACTTTGGAAAAACAATTTATAGAAGAAACTTTTGTTTTGAGCTTGTCATCGATCCACCAAGACTGGATGTTCGACTACCCAATAAAGCGGAATAACCTTAACATGGCAGCGTTTACATTTCCGAAGGACAAGGAAAGTTACAAGAAATCCTTCAACATTACTAAAACTTGTACAAGGCTCCAAATTCTCTCAAATGTGCTTCTTTATAGACATCCCATTACACATTTACTCCCTATATGCCCTTATAAGAACCACCACTCTTCTGGGAAGATGTTCCACCAGATTCAGAGTGTGCTTTTGGATATTTAAGCTCATTCAGCCAAAGCGAAGTAAAGTGAAGTACAGTGTATCCGAAAAGTATTCACAGTGCTTTACTTTTTCCACATTTTGTTATGTTACAGCTTTATTCCAAAATGGATTAAATTCATTATTTTTCTCAAAATTCTACAAACAAAACCCTATTATGACAACAGGAAAGGAGAAAAAACCCTGAAAAAAAACGAACAACAACAATTACATGTACATAAGTCACAGCCTTTGCTGTTACTGAATGTCACTGAAAATTGATCTCAGGTTGTTTCTACACCTTGATTGGAGTCCACATGTAGTAAATTCAGTTGATTGGACATGATTTGGAAAGGCACACACCTGTCTATATGAGGTCCCACAGTTAACAGTGCACGTCAGAACACAAACCAGGCCATGAAGTCCAAGGAATTGTCTGTAGACCTTTGAGACAGAATTGTATCGAGGCACAGATCTGGGGAAGAGAACAGAAACTTTTTTTGCAGCATTGAAGGTCCCACTGAGCACAGTGGCCTTCATCAACTGTAAATGGAAGTTTGGAACCACCAAGACTCTTCATAGAGTGAAGTCGCCCAGCCAACCTGAGCGATTAGGGGAGAAGGGCCTTAGTCAGGGAGGTGACCAAGAACCCAATGGTCACTCTGAAATAGCTTCAGCATTTTTCTGTGAAGAGAGGAGAACCTTTCAGAAAAACACCCATCTTTGCACTCCACCAATCAGGCCTGTATAGTAGAGTGGCCGGTGAAAGCCACTTCCCAGTAAAAGACACATGATGGCCTGCCTGGAGTACCTGAAGAACTCTCAGACCATAAGAAACAAAGATTAAACTCTTTAGCCTGAATGCCAATTGACAGGTCTAGAGAAAACCAGGCCCCACTAATCACCTGGCCAATGACATCCCTACAGTGAAGCATGGTGGTGGCAGCATCATGCTGTGGGGATGTTTTTTAAAGTCAGGAACTGAAAGATTAGTCAGGATCGAGGAAAAGATGAATGTCGCAATGTACAGGGATGTCCTTGATGGAAACCTGTTTCAGAGCGGTTTTCTCTGGACCTTAGACTGGGGCGACAGTAACAACAAAACTAAGCACACAGCCAAGACATCAAAGAAGTGGCTACAGGACAACTCTGTGAATGTCCTTGAGTGGCCCAGCCAGAGCCCAGATTTGAACCCTATTGAACATCTCTGGACAGATCTGAAAATGGCTGTGCACCGATGCTCTTCATGCAAACTGATGGAGCTTGGGAGGTTCTGCAAAAAAGAATGGGAGAAACTCTCCAAAAATAGGTGTCGAGATTGTAGCATAATACTGAAAAAGACTTGAGGCCAAAGGTGCTTGTACATGTGATTTCTTTTCTTTTTCTTTCTTTTTTTTTTTTCAAACAAACTTCTTTCACGTTTACATTATCGGTTATTGTTTGTAGGATTTTGAGAAAAATAATGAATTTAATCCATTTTAGAACAAAATTCGAAAGTCAGGCAAATACATTCCAGATGCACTTTATGTCTACTAATCATTTTGTAAACTGTCTGATTGTTTTATTAAGGATTTAAGCATTTCAAATAATCCACAGTGGCGCCAAAATAAAAAAAAGTTTTTAAAGGCTAGAGTTTTATTACAGTTTAATCACTAAGACAGGCACATTAATGAGGCTTAGCTCCTAAAGAGATTTTGAGTGCTTTATTGAAGGAAAGTGAATTTCAAATAACTGATCGAGAGCTTTGGGCCTTGGAGAATCTGGAGAAAATCTTCCCTAAAGCAATTTGTATGTCCATAGATTGTTTAATATTGAAGACTATTGTGGTATTTTGCTTTTTGTGTGTATTATTTTTTATAATGTTCTCAGATTCGAGGCTCCTGATGGTTGGTGAGATAGAAAATGAGAAAGAGACATAGTGGGATTATTAAAAACAGATCTCTAAAAGGTCTAGCTGCATTATCCCCACAGACAGGTAGGAGAAATATTGAGGTTCAACTCAATAGAGAGAAAATGATGACCACAATAAGTTTGCAAGGACAAAAATAAGCAAGGTTCAGTTTATATTTTCCAGCAGTTTGGTGGATCATAAAAAAAAATTAATAAAAAAATTTGGATTCTTCTAAACCTAAAATTATACTATTGACAAATCTATTTTAAGATCTACAGAAAATACAGAGCATTTTTTTTCCTTACATTTGCAATAATAACACTGTGCTGCTGTAAACCAACTAGGTAGAGGACAAACAAGGAGGATAACATGTTTTCTTCACTCTATAAAGGCATAACTCTTTTGTCATATCTTTCCTCTAATTAAAAAAAAAACCCTACATTGATTGACTTTATTTACATAGGTTCTCTTTGTTTTGGAACTAAAATTTTAATGGACTCAGCCCAGGTTACTGCCAGGTTTTCTCCAGGTTCTCCACTTTCCTCCCACTTTGCAAAATAAAAACAAAAAAAACACCAGTAGGTTGGTTGGTTGTTCCAAATAGCCCCTAGGTGTAAATATTTACGCATAGTGCCTTGTGTCTGGCATCCACTCTATGGAGTATTCCTGCTTGAGGCTACAGGTGAAGAAATCAATGGTTGGTGCCAAAGTACATTGAGATGGAAATCTAATCCAATATTCCAAGTTGTTTCTTTGTCTACTTTTTAACACAGCATTGGGGGTAGGGGAAAAACAAAGAGAGACTGGGAGAGATGTGTTGATAATTTGCATTTATATATTAGAGCCACAAAGAGAGAAAGCGAGAAAGAGAGAGAGAGAAAGAAAAAAGAGAGAGAGAGAGAGAGAGAGAGAGAGAGAGAGAGAGAGAGAGAGAGAGAGAGAGTATTCAGAAGGCTATCCCCATATGGTACAGTGGGAACTACGCCAATATGCCATAACCCGCTGAGAAGACGTTCAAAGGAGGTGGCAGGAAATTATATCCAGAAATAGTCCTCTAAAGCCAAGGGAGCAACAGATGCCACCATCACTCAGAGCCTTTAAGCAGGTTTTAGGCTAGAAAGCCTGGCACCCTTACGGCTAACGGCCATAGAAGTAGTGCAAATATTTTGGCATCGTTATTGGCATACAATATGACAACACCTAACAAACTACTCGGATTAAAACAGATCTTGCCAGCAGCTCAGATTTTTTGGTTATCATTTTTTTAACCAAAATCCAGAGCTGTCCGTGGTGCTGAATTGAGCCACATGAGAGGTGCATTTACTATTTTAAAGAGGGGCGGCGCTCGGGTTCAACTTAATCAGCCAACTATATATATATATATATATATATATATATATATATATATATATATATATATATATATATATATAGCTCTGATCTCAACCCTATTGCGATTAAATAGAACACTGAGTGCACCCCAGGCCTCCTTACATCCCCTACATCAGTACCTTCGTTTACTAACACCTTTGTAGCTGCACACTCCAAAATATAGTGGAACATCTTCCTAGAAGAGTGGAGGTTATTTTAAGAGCAAATTAGGGCTCAATGTGGAATGCAATGAATTTAATGGTCATGTGTCCACAGGCTTTCTATATAGTGTATATCGAGTGTAAAAGAGCTGAAACAAGAGGACCAGCTCATACTTCTTGAGTCTTTCACAAGTGGCTTTCATACCACTATGAGTAGCATTATCTCACTGACATGGAGTGGTGGAGTGTTTTTACACCACATAGACACTAAAAGCATATTGGATTTTAAAAATGTACAATGGTTTTCCTAGCAAAGAAAAGGTTGCTTGTATAAAGTGGATGGTTGGTGAGTTAGCTCCTCATTCAGCTGTGTATTCACCTGTTTCGATTATTTCAACCAAATCTATTCAGTCTTTGGTTTTAAATGTCTGTTATTCACTGAGTAGACGTTACTGTGTGTTAAAGATGCACTTTGGGCAACAAATACACTTTTAATTGTGCTATATTTTATATACTCTGAGAGAAAATGTGTGTTATAGACTCGGGTGTATGCGTTAAGTGGTCCAGCGCAGTTTCGTTGCGCTTCGTCTTTTGGTAATCGATACCCGTTCATTTTTTAATTGCAGGTTTCTTTCTGGCCTTAGGGAATATTTAAGAACTGAACAACTTGGAAATCATTTGAAATAGGTAAAAGATAAAATTGCATTTAAAGATGGACGTTGTGCTTGGTTCTTTAGCAAGGGAAATGACAGTCAAGAATAAGTCTCAGAAGATTTATAATTTATTTTTTGATGCCCAAAATTGTAAAATCAAAGATTGAATAAATAACACAATGATACTGTTCTCAGCAAGCAAAACATCCACATTAATCTATGGCATTTTGGCAATATCAAGAGTGACTTACATTTATTTCATTCATACAACTGAGCAAACACTATACTTAGGGGCCCAAGAATGGGAGCTTGGTGTGGCTGGGAATTGAACTCATTACTTTCAGACCCCAAATCCAATGCCTTAGCCCCTAAGATTCCATCTCCCACATTCATTGGCCTGCTAGCTTTTAAATAGCTTCTTATTGACCACCTGATTTGTTGTGTAACAACAAATTTCAAATTATACCATAAAAATACCATTAATTATACAACAATAAAGATACAACATCGCTCTGGACACGGGTGTATGCTAAATACCGCAAATGTAAATGTAAACAGTATATGTCTAAAACTGTGTGCCAACTATTTGAAAGATGAACACACAATGTTGCTGAGGAGGATGCATTTTGTTTTTAAGTTTTATTACTTTTTTTTTTCAAGATTTATTCTAATAATACTGTAATACACTGTGCCGGAGGAAACATCCACGTACATATTTCTACTGCATTTGTTGTAGATGCATTCAGAATAAACATTACCAGCATGTGGCGATGTCGATCTTTGTGTTGAACTTGTTCATTTATTTGAATAATGAATAAACCTGACCTGGCTGCATGCATAAGCACTGAGATGAATATTTGAAACAGGCTGTGCTTCCTCTCACAACACAAAATTAACGTTGAAAATTCCATCATGGGAAACCTCTGCATAAATTTGAATGTCTAGACATAAAAAAGAAGCCTGGAGAGATCTTCCTTTTTTCCATATCTAGTAGTAGATCATGTTCTGCTTTCATTTTAGATCTTATCTCATTCATTTTTTATTAATTATTTATCATGTATGAATGTTGATGCTGCTGATGACAATTGGATGTCCCTTTGCCTTCCCAGCCCCCTCTTTAATCCCAGGCATAGGATGACAAAGGGAAGTCCACAAGTCACACTTTTTTAGTTTCTTATGATGACTTCTTGTTTTCTCAAGTGGATCAGACAGACATCAATTCGATTCTTACTAACTTATGAGCAGTGCCCTGGCTGTTATTTGCCAAACCATCCATCCAAACCAAACATACAGTCCCTTAACACCATATTAAATTGAACGTACATATAACACCATATAAACCCCATATCAGCATTACTATTAGCTAAAAATAAAACCCCCAAACCTTATTCAAATTTAAAACCCACCAGAATGAAACAGACTTTGTCTAAAGGCTTTTACTTGTCATTTATACATTACAACATAATTCATTTGTCACACGTCCTAATTTGGGGGTAAAAACACAGGGTCAGCAATGATACAGCACCCTTGGATCGAAGGGCCTTGCTCAAGGGACCAACAGTGGCCCTTGAGGCCCTATCCAACTCAAAAACACACTCAATATTCAATAAACATGCTATATTTATAGCACCACCCATATCATATCATAACTGTTTACATGCTGTTTTTGCACACTTACTCGATTGCTGCTGTTGCTGTTTTGCATGTTGTGTATATGTTTACAAGTCACTCTTGTTTACAGTTTGTACATTGTACTGTATAGCATACAGTATTATACAGTAGCTTTTCTGGTTTGCACTATTTTATCTTGTGTCTTTGCATGAGGTTGCAACTTACTTTAATCCTTAGCTCTGTGTTGTGTGATGTAGCTCTATGTTGTTTTATGTAGCACCAAGGTTTTGGAAAAACATCGTCTTATTTCACTGTATACTGCAACAGTTATATATGGTTGAAATGACAATAAAAGTAGAACTCCCAACAACCATCAACCAAATGATGATAGTCAATATACAGTAAAAGACCCACAGCTCTAGAACATCAACTTTCAAGCCCTTAAGGCCTTTGAAACCATGCAATATTAAATATAAAAAGCAGCATCATGTCTATGTCCTGGCATCCACCTGATCAACATCTACCTGAACTCAACCAACAAAAGCATCTCACCATTTTCAAGCATGAACCCTGAAAACAGAGTTTCAAGATTCTATGCATTCTGCATCACGGTCTTTGTGTATCCAAAGGTGCTTTCACACTTATTATTCCATTTTGCAGAGTGAAATTGATAACCTTCGATTCATTTGCTGCTTGGCTTGGTTTCACACTGTGAGTACAGGAACCAAAAAGCAAAAAATAATTAATTAGGAGCAACAGGGTTAAAAAAAACCTCTGTGTAAAACAAGAATTTGGGCCCAGATCGATAATATATTGAATACAAATACAAATGAGTAAGAACACGGATTTAGTGGTGAATAATTGATCCCAATAACCAGTTAAAAAATAAATATTGCAATATTTTTACAGTACGATAAAACCCTGACCTTCAGTTTGTAGTTGAGTCGATTCATGGTCAGATTTTATGGTCCATAGAGTAGGAGTGATTGCTTTCAAGACAACCTGCACCCACCTGGATTAAATCCAAGAGGACTGAATAATTCATATGCGGAAGTTGAGCGCTATTGGATTTGATCCCCTGCTCCCCTTCATGTAAATGGTATATACAAACCTCCGAAAGACAAGCTGATTCCCATTTGGGTCAAATCATCCTAGATATACTGTGCTAAATTATTTCTCAATATTTTATTTGTTCACTATTGACTAATAGCTATAAAAGGTGTGTGTATGGGTTCCAAATATTAGCTAAATGTGGAGGAAATGAGAGGAATCTCAACATACATTACAATTAAAAATGCCCTGTCTTGTGAGAGGATATGAGCAGGGATATAAGCAGGGCCGAGACTCACGTGTGTTGATCTTTTGCAGAGAGATGTGTTTCTCCAGCTGGCGGCGAAGCTTAACCTCGGCACCATACTTGCCCGTGGTGCCATTGTCGGCCAAGATGAAGTGCGAGTGCAGGCTGTTCAGGACGGTCAGCTTACTCAGGGGATTCGACATGGTCTGGTATGGCCGCACCACCTAAAACACACACACACACACACACACACACACACACACACACACACACAAACACACACACACACAATAAACTGTTGAGTGATTACATGTACTATACAGTCTGATCATTTGACACCTAGTCCTATAGAATCTGGCTGATTGCACATTATGATTAAAGGTCTTCTAGGCTCCTAAAGATGCTCTACAATGTGATATTAGTGGATATATAAAAAGCTGTCAAATGCGTTGTAACTATATTTTAAGGTGAACGGGGTTGCCAGATGAGGACTAAAGGTGCTGAGTAATTATTATTATAATTTTTGGTGATTGTGGATGGTGGAAAACGTGTTACATGGTGTGTAATGTGTCGTGTACATTTGCTCGAGATGTGCCTAATTAGCATGTATAATGATCATCCTCATCGTCGTGGTCCGTAGTGTGGGTCAAAGCATGGGCAAGCAATATTGAAAAGAGGATTGACCATAATCAGAGCTTAGGCACAGGCATGGAAACGGGGAAATAAGACTAATATGTTTTTTCTTTAGTTTTTAACACCGAAACATTCAAAGATTACAAATGTATGGTTACAGAACGTTCACAAATAAATGCAAATGAATTCACATTGTTTCCAATGTTCTCTGAACAACACTTGATGCACTTTCATGAGAATCTGCAAATACAAGTAAACAAAATAGACACAAAAAATCACAGATTAAACATAGAACAGGTGATCACAATAGGGTAACAAACAAAACTCCAGGGCAAGATCGAAGTCAGGGAATAGAAACAATGTAACATGACAATGTACAATGTAGAACAACACAAAACAAAATCCAATATAAAGGCAGTGTTTGTCATATCGGGGAATTTACTGTGGGCCTAGAGGGTACAATATCAAGTGAAGCTGTTTGGAGAGATGAAAGACGCTGTTTAATGGCTAATCAATTGACTTAACATGATCACGCTTGACTAATGACAAACGCTTGACTAATGATAACATGACTAATGATTAAAGGTGGTGTCTGAGAGGTTAGGAGTGAGTAAAAGTGGTGCCTGAATTGTTAGAATTATAAGAAGTGATTTTGAAAAGTGCAAAAGGTGTGATTATTAGTACGTCACAGTGTAGTAAATAATCGTAATTGCTTTAGCATAGTGCAAAAACATGGAACAGAACACAATAGGGAACAAACCAATAACAGAAAAAAAAAAAAATATATATATATATATATATATATATATATATATATATATATATATATATATATATATATATATATATATATATATATATACACCAAAAAACTTATAGGGAATTGTTTTATGTTGAAATAATGAAATGTATTAATAAAAATATTATTATTAATTATAAAATGAAGTAATATATATATATATTTTTAACGGTAATATTAGCTGTCCCCTTTTTCTTTCATTTCTTTTTCTAACAGTATGACAGCCGACCACGAGAAAACTGTGAACGAAGTGAGAGAATAAGATATGAAGAGAGTTAGTAAAAGTGGGCAGTCATAAATAAAAGAGAAGTGTGCGATTCTTTTTCGAGCCTGTGTGACTAAGATAGTTCATAGAAGTATGAGTAAATCGTTCAACTAACTGATGTGTGTAAAAAATATAGGATTGTCCTATTATTTAACATTATTTTTTTTTTTATTATTGATATTCTTTCTTTTTCCTTTTTAAAAACTGCGCTAAAAAGTTGTACTACTATGCTAGGAGTCTACCTTCGTAAAATATATTATATACCTGGTCCATATGGGCCATATTCAAGCTATATAACTATTCCTGTGAGGAAAGTTACACGTATTCAGAATAAGGGTATGCATCTGCATGTAGTTCACAGATTCCAATTTTTGTGTATGTAATGTCAGAAAAAAAAGACTTATGTCAGTAAATGTTGAATACATACGTCTTTGCCAACAAGATCTTCCTGGTTTTCCACTATGCCCCAGGGGGCAATGCCGATAGTGCAGATTTTCCCCCGGGATTTGGAGGCATGGTCTTTCAGAGCATCACCTACATGTCTGATAACCCCTGCAAATCAAAGGCGAAAGAAAATTTATTTTGCTATTACAAAACTGTACAAGTAATTGACTCCAGTATACCTTGCTGGAGAACAAAAAGCCATAGGGTTGAAGTCAGACCTGAGCAAGTCTAGGGGGTGCAGACACATTGGTGTGTTTCAAGTTGGATAAATGTGTTAAGAATGTGTTGTGGTGGTTGAATTATTATATGAGGAGTCAGGTTAGATCCAGTTCCACCCCTGGACTTCTTACTCTATTTATATTTCATACAGAATGCGTCCTGATTACACTTTAATCCATGCTCAAACAGCTTAATCCACCTTGGCCCTTGGTCCACGCATTTACAAAGATTTTTACAGTAATTTTCTTAGAAGCCTTTAACTAAATGTTCCTCGAATGACATTCAGAGACTGCAATTAAATTTCATTCAGAGCTATTAAGCAATCCCACAGCTCACTTTTATAACCACCTGAATAGCAGGCTATACCGGAGTCCCCAAACTACGGCCCCCTACATTTAGAACGACCCTTTGAACAATGCCATTGACTAATTTTAAACTCACATCATATCTGTATTTGATAATAGAGGTTGGCTTTTAAACTAAAATTTCCCTCAGTTATTAATAGAGGTCGAGGCACTGATAGGTGATTGCTTTAACAATCGTCGATCGACAAAATACAAGGATAGTTTTTCCGGCTTCCAGTCCACTATCGTTATGAGAGCAGCCTCTTAGAGGCAAATCACTGACGCCACATACTGTTTGTTTTTACATGTGCAGCTGCACTGGAAGTGCTATATTATATTTGTTATTTAGAATGTATTATTTATATATGCAGACGACATGTACACACCGGTGTTTACTCCGCCCGTGAAGATCCAAGCTCCGGTGGTCATGGCGGCTTTGATAAGCCCCTTGCCAAACACCTGCTTGAGCTTGGGTTGCAACTCGAAGTTCTGCAAGCCGCCGTGTACAGAGAT
Organism: Silurus meridionalis; assembly: GCF_014805685.1. Classification (NCBI taxonomy): domain Eukaryota; kingdom Metazoa; phylum Chordata; class Actinopteri; order Siluriformes; family Siluridae; genus Silurus; species Silurus meridionalis. The sequence goes on along the minus strand of NC_060910.1, from coordinate 16,324,669 downwards.
GAGCAGTTTGGGAAGCTCTAGCTGCCACTCTTTAGTCATGAGGTGCAGCAGCAGGTCAGCTTTGGTGTCGTACGACACACGCACGTACTGACCAATCACAAAGCACAAAGCAAATTATATAGCTTTATTTATGGGTCATTCTCCTGCTTACATTGAACCACACAACAATCATGTGTGTGAATGTGTGTGCAGTGTGTTCAGGTACCATGGCTTTGTTGGAGTGTCCTCCTCCCTGGAACTCGATGGTGCCGAATGCGTCGGTGGGACTCAGCTGCGTGTGCTTGCTGATGGACCATTTTTCAGACAAGCTGTCGCTCTTCAGTGCGCTCCGATCTATCATTCTGATTAGATGAGATGCTGGGGGGCAGGCCCACGTGCTGGCCAATGAGGCGGCCACAACAGCACCTGGCCAGGAAAAACTCACTACTAAGAAATTTTTTCCACAGATTGGTATTATTACTGGTATATTACAACTGATTCCTTACAACACGCAATATGTACAGCTGTGCGAGGTTCAAAAGTTTTGTTTCTAGTTTTGAAACACGCCAACAGATGGCAGCACAAGGCTGCACGCACAGTCACAGGGAGCACCGACCTTCATACGTCTGTGTACCAAAAGACATTGTTTTGTGAACATCGGGAGATGTGCAACTGGTGCTATTCTGACAACGTCTGTTACCACGTCTGCAATTTTTGCAAAAAGCTGGGTGCTCCATGATGACAATACTCGCTGGATACAACATGATCTCACCTCTGCACCCACACTACTCGCCAAATTTTGCCCCCATCCTGAGGATAAATGCATGGTTCATGATATTTTATACAGGAAGTGAAAGCAACTGAGTTTAGTCAACCCACTTACGGAAACCTTTTTCGGAACCCAGAAAGCAACCTAAAATCTATATATAAATATACAGTATATATACAACAAATTCGGGCTCAGGTTTGAACCACCATCACTGAATACACCAATGCACCACCGTTCCACCATGATTTCATTTATAATTGCTCATTCAGACTGACTGCCCATTAAAAAGCTCCATTTGACCTGTCTGTACTCCTGTCATATTAGCTTACCGGGTTTTTTTTTTCTTAAAAATTATAACACAGAGCTTTTAAAGTGAGTACACTTAGTGTTTGGAAAGTGACTATCACACAAAAGTCTGTCCTTAATTAGGATCAACTGCAGTCAACTGGAGAGACTCTTTAATATAGAGATGAAATCAGGGTGGGGGGGAGGGGTTTCTCTCTAACACTAATATCAGGGTATATGTGCAGTATGTTATGTGCAGATTCAAATTAAATAAGAAAAATAATGATAAAATAATGCATAGTCTTCCTGGAAATGATATTCTTGCCAAGAACAAACTCGCAAGCGAAAGACAGCAGTGCTCTTAGATTTTTGGTGTCTTTAGTAGGCTTTTGATCACTATGGAACTTCACACAACTTTACGACATCTTCCAACGCTACTCTGGAAATACAGTTCACCTAAGATTGCAGGTCATTACCTGTTCCTTTCCATCTCCAGCAATGTTTTATATCATCTCCCAGATTGGCTATGCAATACAAGGCAAAATATTTTATTCAAAAAAACAAATGTTTCAAACCACTCTTAAGGATGTAAAATTAGGATTCTTACCTATGGGGGTCTTTGGCGCTGACGATGATGTGCACGCATTCTCTCTTGCTGAAGGCTCTCTCGATCCACGATTTCTGAGCCTGAGGAGACAAAGAAATGAGTTTGAGGGTCAAGCACACCAAGCAAAAGACCTCTAAGTGTCGAAAACTCATATTTTAAAATTGATTGACATAGCGAAAAATGTCAATCAATGCAAAGTACTATACAAGGCAAAACTACCCTGAGAATCCAAACCAGTGCCTATAGCAGGATCACAAATCCAACAACAAACAAGTCTCGAAATCTCCCAAAAATCATAATCCAAAATATATCTATTAATCCACCACGAACAACTCCAAATGAGGACTATGCTTTAAAGGATTCAGTGTTCAGGTCACTCCTCCCTGACCCCAAACTTCCCACGGTCAAAACCCCAGGTCTTATAAAAACCTGGTCTCCTGAGTTGCACCGGGAAACCCTGGGGCGCCGAATCAGCAGATCGCCAGCAAACCCGGTGTGCACACGCCAGCTTGAACACACACAAAAGTAAGTCCTGAAGTGAACGAGATGGCTTGTGACAGAGTTTATGAAAGAAGCAGCAGCAGCGTTCATGTGCTGTGACAGCGAGATGTGTTAACACAACAGGAATGCTGGATATCGTCCGAGAAACAAGAGCGTGTGTATGTGTGGGGATGTGGGTGGCAGTAAAACAAAAAGAAATGTATAAAAAGATAGATCCAGAGTATAGCAAAGCTTTTCATATTGTTAATAGAATTGAAATAGTGTTAATTGAAATAGATTTTCCTGTCAGAAGTGTTGAACAGCATCACGGTTTGACAAAAGATACCAAGACAAAAAAACTACACAAATTTTTTTTTTCACCAAACACAATTTAAGCAAAATATAGTCTATCAAGATTTTTTCAATCTCACTGTGTAGTCTTGGGTCGTATCGAATCGGTAGCTTAATGTCTATTTTTAATGTATACTGTTATATATAATCAGATGGTTAGGTATACAGTGCATTTATACGGTTGCTAGTCTCCGGCCAAAAGAATTGCCTTCAGCTAAAGAAATGACCTAAATCCAAATGATTGGCCAAAAAACGCAAGTGATTGGACAATTCCAGGCTGAAATTGAGCAGCTTTGAATTGGATTATTTGTCTTACATTATACTGCTCACATGTTGAACCTTTTTAAAGAAACTATTACTAGCCATAATCTAGATGCCAAACATTGGAATCCACTGGGATTCCCACATACGTCAGTCTCCAGAGTTGTGGGGAACGGTGTGAAAAACAACGAAAACCTACAGTGTGCTGCAGTTCTACGTGCGAAAACATTCTTTTCCTGAGAGACGTCAAAAAGCATGTCAAAATGCCTGAAGCTGACAGGAAGGCTTACTCAAATAACTACTCTTTTCCAACCATGGTGAGCAGAAAAAGCAAGCAACAAAAGGAGGCAACAGTTTCAACCATGAAAATAAGCTTTAATAAAAACTCACCAAAACAAACAACAAGAGAACTTTGAACTATGACATTGAACCTTGTTTATGCAAACTGTGGTCCTGAGTCATTGTAGCAGACTGTTGATATGAAATACAGTCCAAATCTATTCTCATAGTTCTTGAGTTGCTCAGTAACTTCATAGATCTTCAAGCGAATCATGCAGAACCATCCCCAGCTGCACAGGGTGGTCTCTAATTGACAAGAGCTCCATCCAGAAGATGAGTATGTTTAACTTGACAGAGATCTAACCTCTATATCTAACCTCAATCTCAAAAGAAATATTTCAGCTTTTTCTTATTAGTCAAATACTTTGTTCTTTTTTTTTTTAACATAATTATGAAGACATTTTGTCTTTTTAGTGCAAAATCTTCACGACATGTACACACAGTGTTTTCCCGTCCCATATTTTCCTACAAAAAAAGAAATCATCATATTCCCCATTAAATCAGCAGCAAAATGTTTTGCACTGCAACAACTGATTTTACACCCTCTGTCTCTCTCTCTCTCTCTCTCTCTCTCTCTCTCTCTCTCTCTCTCTCTTTCTTTCCTATCTGCTTTCCCTCTCTCCAAAACACACAAAGAATGAGAGGTTGATGCTAATGCAGGCTTGACACTCCCCTCACACACTCAGCCTGAAATTATTCTATAAACAGAGGACTATAATAGCATTACATGGAGGCAGCAAAACAGTCGCCATCCAGTACTTCTTAATAAAAAAAATGTACACACACACACACACACACACACACACACACACACACACACACACACACACACACACACACAAATGACCTGTTTGTTCTGCTTTTCTGGCTGTCAGTCAAGTAGCAAAGATTCCTTTCGTCTAGATTTAAGTCCCTGCCCAAGACTAAGTCAAAAAAAAAAAAGCCCTTCTCAAGGGGGCGTGGTTTGTAGGACCACCGATGCTGATTGGACACCAGTATTGCATCGCAAAAAAGGCCGCAACGTTTTTTTCCGTAAGTTCCATTCTCCGTTCCTTCTCCCGGTTGCCATGGTAACTGTTTTCTCAGCGGGTGGTGCACGTGCCTACTCGATCCTTATAGGCAACACAATTTTTAGAGTCTACTTCCCGTCTGACATACATAGAAAATATTTACGCCAGTTTCGGGTATTTATATTAGTAGTTGACACTGTCCGATTGGTACGAATATAATTCTTTCCTAAAGATTATCTTGAAATAAATACACTTTTTTAGTAAAATAAATCAATTAAAAAACTTTCTTTCGGCTTCTCCCATTAGGGGTTGCCACAGCCGACCATCCGCATGTTTGATTTGGCACATGTTTTTCCTAACGCAACCCTCCCCATTTATCCGGGTTTGGGCCTGGCACTAAGGCTTGTGCAACCCTAATGGCTGGGGTTGGTTCCCTGACCTAATTTTAAATAAATTGAGTCAAAATTATTAAATTGATTAAATAAACTTAACTGAATGGAAAATTTTAATTAAATATTTTACATTTCTTAGACCCCATTTGGGCAATCCAGATGTGTGTATCTATGTGTGGGTGTGTTTTACATTGAATATTTGATTTTCTAAAGATTTGTTCCACTTAACTGTTCTACTTATTTGAACTTGAACAGATGTCTGCATTTAAAAAAGATATTTATTTATTCATTAAATCGATTTCTTCATAAACGATCAATTGTAGATAAAACGCTAAAGGATCCGTATCGCTAGACTGCCGTAAATTGTTTTTGCGCATGCTACACAAGACACTAGCATTCCACTTTTGAGAACAAATCAGAAGACGGATTATATGTGCTCTACTGTTTTTTACTGCACTCTAGTCTTTTGAGCAAGTGTCTTCATATTTTGTTCAATCACTCGACCCCCAACCAGGAGAAGTCTCTAGAAGTCGCAAAAAAAACAAATGCCCACCAATTGCTTGCCACTGTATACACCGATCAGGCATAACATTATGGCCACCTGCCTAATAACCGGAGCCGAGGATCCCTATTTAGCTATTTACTAGAATTCCAACTCATCCTTTACTGCTTATTTCCTGCGGTAAAGAAAAGACACAGACTGCAGTGCGGCCCGGCGTCCAGGACATTGTGCTGATTTCCCTGTTCAAACACGTCGGCTGTTACCTGAGGAGTCACGTCTGTTTAATCAAGGGAATAAGCAAACTGCACTGGAACACTTTGCCTATTAATTACTGACCTGAAATTAGATTTTGTGTGGGGATGCATATATGTAGGGGATTTTTTTATACGAGCCGTATATCATTCAACAATGTCACTCAAAGTGTTTTTTTTTCAAACACATGCATGTCTCTTTCAATGCAACAAACTTGGTTAAAGACAAAAACACACAAGAATTGGACAGCGAACGAGTGAAAGAATGTTCTCTGGACAGATGAGTCCATATATGACGTTTTGGTTCCAACAAAAGAACTTATGTAAGACAAAGAACAGGAGAGAAGATGTAACCAGATTGCCTCACCCTCACAGTTAAACATAGAGGAAAGGAAAACCAACATGGCAACCATTTCATATTTCAACACCAAGCAATTTCGAGCAAACAGTCAACCGGAGTGTTATCTATAATGAGATGGCCTGCCCATTCACTGCACATAAATCCTATTGAACTGCTCTGGGGTGGACCGAATCGTAAAGAAAACTCTTGTGAAGAACAACTTTGGCATGTTTTTTAAGAGGTACAGCAAAGTACTTCAGCTAAATGTTTCCAGAAACGAACTGTCCAGATGACAAGAGTGTGGAAAGGCGACTGTATTATTTATGCTAATAGAACATTTTTTCAATGTAAAAAAAAAAGTTGAAACATCTGGACATTTATAGATTCATTTGGTCAAAGTCAATCTTTATATATAGTTCATGCATGTGTTTCTCAAAAAACATAAAAAACCTAGGTTTCCACACTTTTTACTTTGTACTCTATATTCAGTAAATCGAAGCCTCATTACTCCCATAGCCCTGGTCTGGTCCAATAAATCTAGGAGATATTAGGTGATAGTTTCTACTTGTAATTTGTTCTCTTGCTTATTAAGCCTAGTTAGCAAAGTACAGAGAAGCAGTGAAACTGCATCTTATTAGGTTGTGTGTTGGTGTGCGGGCACACGCTCAAGATTTCAACCCAATTTGCAGTATAGTTTTGTTCTTCAAAAAAATAAAAAACATTTATTAGTTCCAGTAACTTTGAAAACATAAAAGAAAGTTTTTCTTGAAGTTTTATAGGATTTTATTTGTGCTGCATGATATTTCTTTATATACAGAATGTATGTATATTTTTTATATACACTTTGTTTCAGTTGCATGGAAGGAGTCCATTGATTGGATCTGATTTGGAATTGGATTAGGCCTGCAAACCTAGAGCCTAACCAGCCGAGTGGACGCGGCGAGGCACGTGAGTTTAGCGTAGATGACACGTGCAAAATCCTCATCTGAGGAACAAGCAGGCTAATCAGGGCCACGTGGAGGCTCAGCAGGAGAGCAGAGCGTTGAGAAACAGACCTGTCGATACGAACAGATCAACGGCGCTGCTAGTTTAATGTCCCACAGCCCGATCCCAATCGCACTCATCGATCGATTCTCTCACTAGCGCCGTTTAGATAGAGCTGCGCTGTTACTGTGCTGCAAGTGATGGACAGCATCCTGTTATCTCCCTCTCTCCATGCATTTTTCCCACCACGCTACCTTTTTTTCTAAGTATCTCTTTCACATCTATACCTTATTATTTCAAAAATGATGTATTTGTAAGAATTATCAATCAACCTGCCATCATCAAACTGGTTTAATCTGGTTTTCTTCACATTTCCTTCAGAACTGCTTTACTTAAGACATTTTTGTGGCATGGTTGTGTTTTTCCACCTCATATTCTCTCCTTGCCTTTCTTGCTTTCAACATCTCTCCTACTCACAAACCTACCTTCATCACCTTCTAGTAACAGTTCTGTGCCACTGGATATGTGGGAGGATGGAAAGGTTGTACTCAAAGGGCTCAAACGAAAGGTTAAAAAAATAAATAAATAAATAAAATAAAACGTGGACGTTAAACATGAAACGTGATTTAAAAAAACATGGCAAAACCATGTGATAACTCTTTATGAACTAAAGTATTTGGACACCTTAAGGCATATGTGGTTCTTCAGCAAACTGTTAGCACAGTCATATAAGATGCCTGACATTTTCCCTTTGAACTAGGAGTCCCAAATATGTTCCAGCGTAACAATGAAATCCAGCACCATGGAGAGCTGCATTACATTCGGTCGGAAGTGTGTGGAAGATCTACAGCTATAGAGCTATAGATACTGTTGAACACCTTTGAGATGGATGTGAATGCTGACTGCACCTGAGGCCTCCTGACCTCACCTACATCAGTGCCTGACTTTACTAACATCCTTATGGCTCAATGAATTTCACTAAAATCTTCACCAGAACGTCCCAGAAGAGTGAAGGTTATTATAAGAAAAAATTGTCTAGATAGATAGATAGATAGATAGATAGATAGATAGATAGATAGATAGATAGATAGATAGATAGATAGATAGATAGATAGATAGATAGATAGATAGATAGATAGATAGATAGATAGATAGATAGATAGACATGATGACTTACATAATTGTTCAAATATAAAAAAAAAAAAAACACATAAAAACATTTTTCAGGTTTTTTCCCCAGGATGTGTGTACTGTGTGTGTGTGTGTGTGTGTGTGTGTGTGTGTGTGTGTGTGTGTGTAAAATCTCGCCACTCTCACACTTTCTAACACACTACATCGCTCTTCCTGACTGTCCATCTGACAAACTCTCATTTCCTCACTTCCTCTTTTTTTCCTCTCAGTTGGACATACTTCTTGACACATCTCTCTCTCTCTCACTCTCTCTCTCTCTCTCTCTCTCTCACACACACACACACACACACACACACACACAAACACACACACACACACTCTATTATTAACTCAGCTTCATGCTGTCAGCTCCATGGTTTAAAACTCGGAGGGCCGGCATTCCTTCGTTTCGAGCAGATTATACTTGTTCATTTGTGGCTGCTAATTAAAGCACACGCTGATTAGTTAAACACTGTTTGTGCAGGAATGCAGGGGGTGAAGCTCGGTGACAGCATCACCGAGCGGCCATTAGCCTGCGACCCATTTGAAAAGCCTGTAACCAGAAAACACTTCAACACCGCGACTTATAGTTGCTCAAATAGGATTCAGAGTAGTAAGGAATATTGCTCATTGCGTGACTGGATTCAATGGGATAAACAAAAAAAGCGTATGTGTGTGGGGGTTTTCATTGTCTCTTCATACTAAGGGTGTCCTTGACTGAGGATTTACATAGTCGAATCAGATTTGTCAAGTGTTGCGAGTGCGATCTAAGCGCAGCGCCACTGAAAAGCAATTGAAAGTTAATTCACAGGATTAAATAAGAACCGAATATACCTTTACAGAATCTCCCAGACAATGTAAAATATTTAAATCCCTGCCACCAAAATGCTCCTGTGTCGATCATGGAAAGTTTCACTTTCCACTTTCCCAAAAAAATAAAATAAAATATATATATATATTTTTTCCACATTATGATAATAAGCTGTTCATTAATTTACTTGGAAAAAACAGTAGTTCTATGCGCAATCAAACATTGCGCACCCCCCAAAATAATGTAGCACCAACGTTTCGTAACACCACTGTGTGATTGGTAGTTGAATCAGGCTGCTTCTATCGAAGTATCGAATATTTGACCATTTGCGGTCACCACTATTTCATACATTAAAATCTAAACCGCAATAATACATACAACAGGAAAAATCCATAAACAAGAGCGAAGAACCGAGCCAAATGGTGCATATACACTACAAGTGCTAATTATCCACGTATGTGAACCAATTTCAGTCAGTCATGTGACCAGTGACATTAAACCAGGAAGTGAAGGGCTGAATGGAAATACTGTAATGTATAAATAATGTAGCTGTAAAGCATCTTGTCTACGTAAATCAGGACAAATGTATCAAGCGTTTAGAAGTACATTATTCATACCACTGAGTTAAGGGTTAAGGGGCTCAAGGGCCAATGGCTTAATGGAGCTGGGATTTGAACTCATGACCTTTTGAGCAGAAGCCCAACATTCTAATCTGAAGTTACACAGAGGTTGAATAGGAAACTGAAGTATATGAACGTAAGACCCGTCCATTTCCGTGCCAGCTTGCCGGTTCTAAAAAGATTCAAATGAAGCCTCCGACGTGTTCATCACGCATGCCTGCCCCTGTCTAATGGGCTTCAAATGCACCTCAGTAAAGCCTTCAGCGGGAACGAGGAACGTTCACCTTATGGATATTTGAAACTTTTTTTTTCCATTTAAGTTCCATTTAGTCTTGAGAAAGCTTTCGTTAGAAGACGGGTGAGACGGCAAGCTCGAACTTCTGCGTCCCAGAGGAAACTCATTTACTGCCATTAGTGTATTATGCATGCTGGACATGATTTCGATGATTATAGTGTGTGTGGACACACACAATGCAACATTATTTCCCACACATCGATCTGCTCATTATACGGTGAGTTCGATGTATAACAGTTGCATCTTAAACCTTATTATGTATGACACATGTAATATGTAATTTAAATAAACAAAGATGCATGTATCTAATTAAACATACACACACCCACACACACAGTTCTTTCATTCACTACAGCTTAACAGTGTGCGTTAACAGTGTGTGGGTGTGAATATACGTATGTGTGCAAGCACCCGAAGACCATATACACACATTCCACTGCTCTATAAGAGATTTTCCCTCCCTGTGAACTGCATCATGGGAACAAAAACACACCTCAACAATGTTCTCTGGCATGTCATGAATATTTATAGCTATGAATATTCATAGTATATACAGTAGCAGCTTCGCCTATGTGAAATGAGAAATCAATAATATCTATCTATCTATCTATCTATCTATCTATCTATCTATCTATCTATCTATCTATCTATCTATCTATCTATCTATCTATCTATCTATCTATCTATCTATCTATCATCTGTCACAATGTACACAAGTATTCACAGCTTTTGCTCAATACTTTGTTGAAGCTCCTTTTGGCACCAATTACAGCCTTAAGGTTTTTTTAGTTTGATGCTACAAGCTTGGCACACACATTTTCTGGGCAGTTTTTTCCATTCTTTTTTGCAAATCCTCCCAAGTTCCATCAAGTTGGATGGGGAGGGTCAGTGTGAAGCCATTTTCAGATCTTTCCAGAGATGTTCAAGTCTGGGCTCTGGCTGGGCTACTCAAGGACATTCACAGAGTTGTCCTGTAGCCACTCCTCTGTTATCTTTCCTGTGTGCTTAGGGTTGTTGTTCTGTTGGAAGATAAACCGCCGCCCTGAGGTCCAGAGTGCTCTGAAGCAGGTTTTCATCAGGGATGTCTCTGTACATTGCTGCATTCATCTTTCTCTCGATCCTGACTAGTCTCAGAGTTCCTACTGCTGAAAAACATCCCCACAGCATGATTCTGCCACCACCATGCTTCACTGTAGGGATGGTATTGGCCAGGTGATTAGCGGTGCATTAAGACCAAAGAGTTTAATCTTAGTTTTTCATGGTCTGAGTGTCCTTCAGGTGCCCTTTGGCAAAATCCAAGCGGGTTACCATGTGCCTTTTACTGAGGAGTGGCTTCCATCTGGCCACTTTACCAGGCCTGATTGGTGGAGTGCTGCAGAGATGGTTGTTCTTCTGGAAGGTTCTAGAAACATCTCATGGATGATCAGTGGAAACATGGCAATGGCTGTGAATAATTATGTGATTTTTTTTTTTTCTTTTTTATACTGTTGAAATGTATTCTTTAGTAGCCTTGGCGAACCTTCCTATCTTGACCTCGCATATTCTGACTTAGATGTTTATGTCTTTGCTGTCCTGTACATTTTGTGCTATCGCGTGAACAGGATGATAGAAGACCAAGGGCGTTCAGCTAGACGATAGCTGTAAGCACATCCTGTTCCTTTTCTTACGCACATATTTTCTTACGCACATATGTTTCTGACTATCTCTGTCAACACACGATAACTCTGTCTGTGTCCCCGCCTTTCCTACGCACTATGGCTTGGACTGATGTGTATATCTACCCGGCCGTGCGGCCCAGTCCTTTGAGCAGTTGTATTGAATAAACCAGACTTGATTTTAATCGTGTGGGTTGTTCTTTCATTGCTCCGGAGCGCTCCTAAGGCCTTGCAGAGAAGAGACACAGATGAGAGGGCAGGGGATCTTTCTTACAATTTGGTGACCCCGACGTGATACTCTCGACCAGGTAAGACATGTTTGATTGACTACCTGGTTGGCAGTATTTGGACTAGGATATCTCCTTCAGGGGAAGGTAGACCTCAGTATTGGTATTACTGAGCAGGTATAGGATTAGGGTATTCCTGTATAGCCCCTGAAAGGAAGGAGGACCTCAGTATTATAGTTACTGGGCAGAGCGCTGTAAAACAAAAGGAAAATATTCTCTGTGTCTCTTGCCTGTATTGCTGATAAGTATTAGTGTTGGTATTTTAAAATGGGAAACTCATACCCTAAGCCTGAGCCTGGAGAGACGCCTTCTGTTTGGATGCAACGTTGTGGTCTAACATACTTCGTTACCCCTTATCTTGACAATTTAGCTGGTTGGACTGAGGCAACCCCTCAGATTCCACCTTACCCCAGAGAGGGTACATTCGACCCAGGATATTTAGCCTCCGCGTATCGCATGATTTATGAAGGCCTCGGAGATCCACAATGGAATCTCGGTTAGATGCGGGAATGTTATGGGCGATGGTATGAGATGAAGAAAATCTGGGACGAACGCAAAAACATTTACACTCCAAAAAGAGTATTGAAGGGTATTCCAAAACCCAGGACCCCAAAGGATTCTGGTCTTTTAACGCCCATACCACTCTCCATTTCTCTCGCTAAACCGCCGCCTTATTCGGGAAAGGGAAAAAAGGTATTGCCCAATGCGCCTGACCGTAACCCCAAACCACCTCCAGTGGCTAATATGTATCCATCGCTAGCCGCGATGAAGGTCTCTGACACAGGAGAAACATCAGCTAAGAAAAAACCAAAGAAGGGGCTAAAAAAGAAACCCAAGGACGAGGAATCTAGTGATTTCAGTTCCGACTCTAGCTCTGACAGCTCAGACGATGACAGTGACCCTGATGATGTTGGTCCCGATGCTGGGACGCTTCCCGATCCTCCCCCGTGGAATGCAGCATGTGTATGTGTAGCTAAACCCTCAGGAGTACAGGTTACTCCGCCTTCACCATCTGCTCTTAAAGATATCATTAGTCTCTTGCCCTCCCCTGATAAACCTCTGCCTTGTTCCGATATGTTAATCAAAAGTTCGCGTAACTGTCAGCTGACTGGCGCAGATTATAGATTCATCTTGCAAAGTAAACTAGGCGATAGTTATGACGAGGATAGTTTGCTTGGACACGTCCCGGTGTTAAAATATCCGAATGACGAAGTAGTTAATGAGGAGAAAAAGGAGGAGGAGGAGGGGGGAGAGGCGGCAGGAGGAGCAGAAGAAGGAGTACGGCCGCGTAGAAAGAAGAAAACAACACGGGTAAGATCCACCTTGTTCTGGAAAGATAATCCAGACGCCCTGATAACGTTGACGTCCTCCATATGAGGCCACGGTTAAACATTTGACGCCTGTGTTTATTAAACAATATCCTTTATCACCTGAAAAAACTACTGGCATTGACTATATTTTGACTTCTCTTTTGCAACAGGGCGTTGTCACCCCATGCGTCAGCCCATACAACACACCAGTTAATCCTGTTCCAAAACCAGATGGCTCGTGAAGATTCACCCAAGATCTGCAAAAAATAAACGAACTGATTATTCCAGTCGCACCAATTGTCCCTGACGTCTCCTCCGTCATAGCCTCAATTCCATGTACTCATACAGTCTTTTCTGTGATTGACCTCTGTTCTGCTTTCTTCAGTGTTCCTGTAGGGAAGGAGACGCAGCCTCTCTTTGCCTTCACACACAGGGGGCAGCAGTACACGTGGACTAGGCTGCCACAGGGGTATATCGATTCCCCCGCGGTCTTCGCGACCACGGTCAAGAACGCCCTATCGAGCCTCTGTCTCCCCCCTGATTCAGTAGTTCTACAGTACGCTGATGATCTCCTGGTAACTGCTACCGACTATGACACCTGCCAGGCGGCCACACTGGCCCTACTCAAGCACCTGGCTGCAGAGGGTTTTAAAGTATCCAAGACAAAACTACAGTTCTGCCAGAACACTGTCCGGTACCTGGGCTATGAACTTTCTCAGGGTTCCAGGAAACTGACTGCTGAACGAATACAAGTCATCATGGACACTCAGCGACCTGCCACTAAACAGGCACTGCAGGCTTTCCTCGGCCTTATCAACTACTGCCGTCAGTGGATTCCAGACTGCTCTTTGTATGACAAGTGTCTGCGCACTGCAGTGAAGCACTCTGATCCCTCAACCACGCCCTTGACATGGAATCCGGAAACGCTGGCCGCCTTCGGGGCCTTGAAACGAGCCCTGTGTACGGCTCCCACACTGGGACTGCCTAACTACAGCCTTCCGTTCCACCTGTACGTGGCAACTCAACCAGGGGTGTTGGCTCAGGAACATGGGGGAGGCATGCGACCTTGTGCGTTTCTTTCAAAATCCCTTGACTCCGTGGCTCAGGGTTTGCCGGCCTGTCTTTGTGCCGTGGCCTCCTGTGCTCTGATGGTAACTGATGCTGAAAAGATCGTTCTATCTCATCCTCTGATTCTGCACACCTCACATCAGGTAACACAGATATTACGCAATCTAAACACACAGCACATGTCTTCACAACGTCGCTCAGGGTATGAGACTGTTTTGTTGGCCACTGAGCAGTTAACTATACGTCCCTCGTCTTCCCATGACACTGTAGCTCACGCCCTACAGCGCCTGCTTAACGCACGGGATGACTGTATGGGGGACTCCGACCATGATTGCCTCACCGAAATTGTCAATGACACCAGTATTCGCCCTGACCTATCCTCTGTTCACCTACAGATAGGCGATGTTCTCTTTGTTGATGGCTCCTGCTCCAAACCTAGTGATGGTGTTTATTTTTGTGGTTATGCTGTTTGTCGCCTGCCTAACACTGTCCTTGAGTCTTTTTCTCTTCCTTTTTCTCCTGCACAGGCTGCTGAACTCTTTGCTCTTACCCGCGCCTGTGTCCTCGTGGAAGACACTGACATCACAATTTATACTGACTCTCGTTATGCCTTCGGGGTAGCTCACGATTTCGGCCGTATCTGGCAATCTCGGGGCTTCACTACTGCTGATGGCAAACCCATTTCACACGCATTATTAGTACAAGATCTAATCACTGCCTGCCACCTGCCCCGTTCGTTGGCTATTGTAAAAACTAAGGCGCACTCCTCTGGTGATACAGACGAGGTGCGGGGTAATAGTCTCGCCGACCGCATGGCTAAGCAAGCTGTGGCCCCACGCCCTCTTCCACCAGATTTATCGCCAGCCATGGTGTCTGTTAATACCATGATCAGCGCTGTTCTACCTGACATGGACCTCTCTTCACTGCAGGCTTCGGCTTCACCTGCTGATCGCCTATTTTGGACGAGTCAGGGTGCTACTGACTCCCCAATCGTTCTAGATGGACAGGGTCGTCTTTGCCTCCCACGTCACTGTACTCCATTTCTCGTCCGTGAGTTTCATGGTCACACTCACCGCGGACGAAGAGGGGTGTTACATGACTTAACTGAGAATTTCTGTATAGACCACCTGTACACAGACGTGAACAACATTCTAGATAGGTGTTTAACATGCGCACAAAATAACATCTCCAAACCAACACCTTCCCGTCCCTGAGACACCTTTTCAGGAATGGCAGATCGATTTCACACACATGCCAAGACAGGGCCCTTTCAGATATCTTTTGGTAACGGTGGATAAATTTTCACGGTGGGTAGAAGCTTTCCCCTGTAGCAAAGAAAACACTAGAGTCGTGGTAACTACTGAGATAATTCCTAGGTATGGCATCCCTGTAGGAATTGATTCTGATAAAGGAACCCCATTCACTTCTAAGGTCACTCAACTTCTGTGCAAAGAGCTGAAAATCAATTGGCATTTCCATATTCCGTACCACCCACAATCATCAGGCATTGTGGAACGCGCTAATCGTACGATAAAGGACAAGATTCGTAAAGCCATGCACGCATCTGGCTCCAAAAATTGGCTGCATGCTCTCCCACTCGTTCTCGCCGATATGCGAATGACCGCACAAGTGGCCCTTGATCATCTCTCACCGTATGAACTTGTAATGGGGCGACCCTTTCCCCTCCCATGGCGACGAGGCAAACAGGCTGTGGGTATGGGGGACCTAGATGTGCATCTCAGCGAGTACGCTGCAGGGTTGCTACAAACATTAGATGATTATTGGACACGGGTAAATGCAAGGAGACCCCCAATTCCGATCAAAAACACTCACCCCTTGAGGGTAGGGGATCGAGTCTTGGTGAAAAGATTGGACAAAATGGGAACACCCCTGGGTGACACCCCATACAGTGAACCTGCAGACGTGATCGCTGTGACTCGTACGGCTGTATTAACTGATCTCTTTCCACAGTGGATCCATGCCGGACGACTGAAACATGCCCCACAATGATAATTGTTATGAAACTTTGTACCTAACTACTATGTGTTTTTTTGTGACCAGAAGTAAACCCTGACGACCCTTCCCAGAGTTTTTTCCCTCCCGACAGAACTAAGGGAGTACCTTTCGGCTAGCCTGCTAAGAGGGGAAGCGGTCTAAGGCAGCTCGTGGATGACCTCAGTTACACCTCAGAAGTTCCTGTGTCGTCTCTTTGGACATTCTCCTCACTGTAGGAAGTGTAGGGAGAAACTACAAGGGACTGAGTACCAACCTCTTCTTGGGACGGGCGCAGCCAGTGACCGGTATGGCTGCCATCATTCTACTACTCCTCACCCTGCTTGGGACAGGGTTACCCGTCCAAGCCCATCCACATGACATTTTGCGTTTGCGAAATTCATCTAATGATCAATACACTGATACATTCATGTAATTATACTTATTAGTTATTAAGTATAAAAGAGGGGATTGTTGAAATGTATTCTTTAGTAGCCTTGGCGAACCTTCCTATCTTGACCTCGCATATTCTGACTTAGATGTTTATGTCTTTGCTGTCCTGTACATTTTGTGCTATCGCGTGAACAGGATAATAGAAGACCAAGGGCGTTCAGCTAGACGATAGCTGTAAGCACATCCTGTTCCTTTTCTTACGCACATATTTTCTTACGCACATATGTTTCTGACTATCTCTGTCAACACACGATAACTCTGTCTGTGTCCCCGCCTTTCCTACGCACTATGGCTTGGACTGATGTGTATATCTACCCGGCCGTGCGGCCCAGTCCTTTGAGCAGTTGTATTGAATAAACCAGACTTGATTTTAATCGTGTGGGTTGTTCTTTCATTGCTCCGGAGCGCTCCTAAGGCCTTGCAGAGAAGAGACACAGACGAGAGGGCAGGGGATCTTTCTTACATATACATTTACAAAGATTTCAAACAAACTTGCTTCATGTTCTCATTATGGGGTATTGTTTATAGAATTTTGAGGAAATAATGAATTGATTTGGCTGTAACATGAAAAAATTTGGAAAAAGTAAAGCATGAACAATATCAACCATGGAAGACAATCATGAGACACTGAGCATTAGAAAAACAGTGCATAGATCATATAAGGGTACAGTTTTTGATAGGAACCAATCAATCCCATATTTCCAAACAAAAAGCATTGAGATTAGCCATGTAGTCACGTTAAAAATAACCAACGCTAACTAGCTAGTTATGTGGTTTAGCAAGTACTGCTACGGAAAAAGCGCATGGCTCAATTTTTTTTTTAAACAAAATGAACCCAGCGGATTATGGATGAAGGAGAAGTAAGTTAACGGCTGGTAATGAACATTGAACATGGTGTAATTTGGAGGCTGAGTGGTTAGCGCATTTGTACAAATTAGCATGAATCGAGTTGTATGAAAATACATGCAGGTTAAGGTTGAGGGCAGAGTTTAGCGTTTCTGCATCATCTCATTCTTTATTCATATGAAATCGAACACAATGTACTACATCCCACTCGTTTTCTTGAAATGTGTGAAGTTCGAGTGCCTCTCTATGTATATTGAAAAAACATAAATAAATAAATATCATGCATGCCTCAAACGAATATGCAGGATGTATGCAGGAAAACGTGTTGCCATTACCACTGTATTCCTTTATTCGATCTTTTGCTTGTTTCACCACAATGAATATTAAAACGGTTACACGGTTACACACCGCGGTCATCTTCACACCCGCTTTCGATTTTCCTGTTCATGACAACTCGCAAATCAGTTTGCATCAGAAAGTATTGCCTGGGAAAATTACCTCTCACACATGCAGTGGATAAGCTGATTTGAAATTCTGCCAATTCCAGAGTAAAAAAAAAAAGGAAGAAGAAGCAAATCCCTAGAGGCGGAGTAGGATTAGCGTGGTATTAAATAATGACCAGAACTTGGCATGTGCTCTATGCAAAATAAGAAAATACCCAGGAAAAAAAAGGGAATGAAGACAGGAGTTAAAGAGATTGATGCTGTTTTTGTTCAAGTGCTAATGTCTTTATAATGTAGCAAATTTGCCTGGTAATAACAACGAATCGAGCTGTGTGATGGAGGCTGAGTACGAGGATGTATGAGTGATTTAATAGAGTTGTTTGTACTTTCACTGGATACTTCACACACAGCAGTCTCTAGCATTTACATAAAATTAGATAAACGTAAACCAGTTAGCGAGAGTTATCCGAGTGCAACTGTTGGTGAGACAGATAGAGTGGTTGAAGTTGATAGGAAGACAACTAAAATAATGACTCTTTGCAGCCGTGCTGAGCAGAAGAGCATCTCGGAAGCACAACATGCTAAAACAACCACTCCTGTCTGCTAATCTGCCGAAATCTCACACTACGGAGGACAGAGGGTCACTTAAGTTGGACAACTAAAGATTGTAAAAAGACTAGGCCCTATACTGTATAACTTGGTGGGGGGACCCTTTGGATATGGAACCTTGAGACCTTGGGATATTACTAAATGCAATTCAATTCAATACATTTTTATTTGTATAGCACTTTTAACAATGGACATTGTCACAAAGCAGCTTTACACAGAAAATGTAGTGAGTAAAAGTGAATATGTTCTTTATAAGTGTAAGTTTGTCCCTAAAGATTAAGCTGGTGGCGACTGTGGCAAGGAAAAACTCCCCAAGATGGCATAAGGAAGAAACCTTGAGAGGAACCAGACTCAAGAGGGAACCCATCCTCATCTGGGTCGCACCGAATGTCCATTTATAGCAGATATACAATGTTGTGGGGTACAGTGATGATGATCAGAAGCAAAAAGTAGTCCTGAGTCAATGTAGCAGACTGTTGACATAACTACAGTCCAATCCATCCTCAAAGCGGCTGTTCTTACTCCGGAATTTCATGGAACCACCCAAGGCGTTAATGAGAAACCATCCCAAGCTGCACAGAGTGGCTGCTAAATATTTGGCAATAACAAAGAGCTTTAAAACAAGAAAAAAACTATCTTTGTATATATGCATTTATATATTATTTTGTTCGATCGCGAAGTTTCGCCACTCCATGTACCTTAATCGTGTCAGACTTAATAGTGTGAGAGTGTCTGCTTTAGCCAGTGTATTCACCTGTCTTAAATATTGAGCACAGCCTCTACAGATTATTCTTCTGAGTTCCAATAAACAAAAACCATGAAAACCCTGCTCAACAGTTCAGTATGAGGGTTCATGTTTGTGCTTGTAAAAGTGAGATCCTTTATCATCCCAATATCAGCACAGTGCCTACACGAGGGAATCATGTGTGGCAAAACAACTCTTTGCCTCGTATGCTATGAAAGGCTAATTCTATCTGCCCGTGCCACAGAGAGAGAGGGAGAGAGAAAGAAAGAGAGAGAGGTAGGGTCTGTAGTTGTGATTATTGCAGCATTTTTCATAAATGATAAGCATTACAGAAGATGAAAGTAGTCAGAAACCTTCTCAGCCTCTAACTGTGGAACAAAATCCTAATCATCCAGCAGAAACAACATTAGCTGAGCGTAGCAGTAGCCTGCAGGCGAATCCTAATGTATAACATTATTCATCGGCTTTTGAGAACCACGTGAGCTTTCGCTCCGATTTGATTCTGGTTCGAAATCCTTAATGTTTACCTCAGAATATTAGCATTGTCCATTGAAGCGAGTGTTAAACCAGTAATCCATCACGAAGACATTTGCTTAAATTGGGGCCTCAACTGAAGAACATCAATGAGTTCAGACAATGATATACTAAATACATAGCATGATCAGCATTTTGATTTACATATGAGTATTTTCTGTGGAAACCCTATAATGAATTTTAAGTATCCACTCTTATACTGTTTACGGCTACCATTAGTTTCACTTCACAGATTGAGAAGTGTGTGCATTTGTGTGTGTGTAAAGTGGTTACTTTCCAAGGCAGCAGCACATATGAAGTTTTCACTTCACTAAACAGAACTACCCTGGCAATCCTCAACGTAGTCATAGAACCCCTGTTACCTACAAGCCTACTGGTGTCGATGTCCCTGTTCTATCAAGCAAACCAAATGTTGATTAGAGCTGGTAGAAGGTAACAAGGTACCTCAACCTGCTACTGAAGTCTGAATTGCCATTACAAATCACTTGTACAGTTCTGCATTTAAATACTAGAGAGTGTCTCTATAGTGAATGTAAAAATGTAATTTAAATCATCATATATTATTAATATTATCTAAAGATTCTTAGGTTCTTTATCTTCTTTAGCGAAGACACGTTTCATCTTTTTCCACAAAAAACACACAAATCAGATTGCGACTATCTCATAAGCACGTCCTTTTTCTATGTGATTCAGTAGTCAGTGTGTCAGAAGGCAAAGGCTGTGAAATTGCCTCTAGTCCTGCCGGTGTGACTCTATCCCCTCGAATAAAACAGATATAATACAAGGACCAGTGTAATTGATACCCTTTACCCTGTCTTCTTCTCTTTTCCTCTCTACCCTTTTCATCCTTTCATTTGATTTTCCTCGATCGCCTTGTCCTCCTCTCATTTAGTTTTCTTCGCTTGCGTGGCCTTTTATCCAGTCTACCCTTTTTGATTACTCTACTGAATGTTATACTCAGGTACCAGAACAAATAGATGCAGCATGGCATGGGAGCTATACAGCGGTTTTTCATTGCCTGATCATGGCCTAAGCACCATATCAGCGTCTAACATAAGCAAGAAATTATGGTACAAGACAAACAGGTGGGTCTTTGCCATTGTGTCCTAGCTGTATATAACCTACTGCATGGTTTATCAACATTTGGCGTCTTAAAATTATTAAATAAAAGTTGAATTAATTTGATCAATCAAGACCAAAGAAAATATTTTTTGGCCCAAGCTCTAATGACTTTCTGTTTCTTATTATAGTATACTGTATTCTCAGTGCCAGTCAGCCCCATCACATCCTATCTGATGTGTATTGATTCTGAACCGAATAACAATTTTGTCCCTAAAGTAGGGACCAAATATGCTGGCTGTCTTGGCTCCAAACACTTCCGTGGTCTTCCCTCTCGGTACCACTGTTACCTGCCCCTTGTCATAGTCTATGTCCAAACGGTCTTCCTCCTTCTGTACCAATATTGCCTTAACACCATCCCAGTCTTGTTTAAACATTTTAAAGGTCTTCCTTCTCCTGTACCCTTTCACTTGTCCTACTATTGGCTCCAAACACTTTCAAGGTCTTTGTCCTCCTGAACAATTATTGCCTGTCCCTTATTCTAATCTATGTCCAAACACATTAAAAGGTCTTCCTGATCTGTACCACTGTTACCTGCCCCTTATCATAGTCTATGTCCAAATTGTCTTCTTCCTTCTGTACCAATATTGCATAAACAATATCCCAGTCTTGCTCAAACATTTCAAAGGTCTTCCTTCTCCTGTACCCTTTCACTTGTCCTAGTCTTGGCTCCAAACACTTTGAAGGTCTTTGTCCTCCTGAACAATTATTGCCTGTCCCTTATTCTAATCTATGTTCAAACACATCAAAAGGTCTTTCTGATCTGTACCACTATTGCTTCTCCATTATCACAGTGTTGGCCCAAACTATTCTAAGGTCTTTCTAATGTTATTTCAGTATTGTATAGGCTCTCTATTTTAGTCCTATAGGCACACTATACAGTATATAAGTGAAAAATTCAACCATACTATAAAAAACTGTTCATTGCCCCACTGTGGTTATTTCTTTGCGTGGCTATTCTGGGTACAATGCAAACTGCATCAAATACTTGAATGTCTGTTAGTGTTAAGATGGTTTTCACACTGTTTGGGCATGATAAAAATCTAACAATGTCCATATACTATGAATCTGTATTTGATTTAATAAATTTTTTTAAATAACATAAACTGGGGGCCATGGTTGCATTCAACAAGATTTCAGTCCTGATGCACACCTATAATAACAACCAGGACTGGCTACTGCATGACTTTATCCATGGCCACCACTGATTCCTTTGTACTCTGAACTAGATTTTCAGTCCAACATAGCTCTCCAGGGTCCAAGGGTCATAATCATTGCCAATCAAGTCAGAAATGCCAATGCTCTCTACTATTTGAACTCTTGCTATTCCTAATCTATCAGATCTATAACTGACCTATTTGACCCACAGTATCCTGCTGTCCTGAAACTCTAATTGGCTCATTCTTTTAACCCGTCTCACGAGGTGCTTTGATTGAAATCAAGCTTAATGTGCGTGAAAGTGGCTGTCGAGTTGCCAAGTCGTGCTTAATTCTTGTTCTCCCACAGTCTGTCTCTCTCTCTTCGAGTGTATGTGCTGCCTTATAGGCATGATTTTGTATTCTGGCCTGATGTGTTGACACTTTTAATGGAGCCACTTTTCCATCCGTCAGAAAGCTTTTAGCACCAAAACTTCTCTAGGAGCAAACAGTCCTCTTCATAAAGATGAATCCAGGGCAATCCATTAACCATATGAGCTCCCCAATTTATTCCTGAACAAACCTTAAGCTGTTTTATTCATCCTGCCCCGTGCCGGCGGATACACTTTCGAAGTGTTGACAAAGAATTGCGAAGAAAGTACTCTGAATAGAGTAAGAGTCCAATTTGCACTCATATAAGGACAAAAAGATATAGATTTCAGAGTGTACTGTGACTCTCGGGAGTTTTTTTCTTGATGGTGTTGCAACTGTCCCAACCAAGCTTAAATAATCCTCTATCATCAGTCCACACTGAAGAGCAAATAATATATTTTCTAAAGCAAACACATCCTAACAGTCTGCCTCAGGGGAACTCTAATGCTTCTCTTTTCATAAAATATCTATCAAGTGAATGGTTTCTTGAAACTAGCATTAATTTTCCGAGTAAAATGTAAAATTTAAGCTAGCTAATGTTGGTGGCAAAAGTGTATTGCTTAATAAGAGGATTTTAATTGTACTTCTGGTAAGATCACATGGATACAAGAGCTTTGTGTTTTGGGTTTCATTTATTTCTTTGGTTAGTAAGCGAATGTCATTCAACACTGGTGTATCATAGTTTTGGATGAACAGAAATCATGATTATATCTTTTCATTCATAAATTATCATCTAGCTAACTTCCCTGGTCATTGATGCTACTTCTTGGCTTACTCAAGTTCTTGATAACCGCTCATTGATAAATAGACCGTTAGCTTTTGATGGACTTTCCTCTGATGGACTTTGAGGGAAAATGATCCCCCATGCACCTATTGCTGAATATTTTGTTGCACACCTTTTAAAATAACTCACCTAAACATTTAGTATGTGTTTTATTATCATGTGTTTCATTTGATCAAATTTCTATGTATTACTTATAATACATTCATTAATTATTTTGATATTCAATTGTAAATTATAAAAAAGACATGGTATACTCTGAAAGGATTTTTTTCACCATGATATCAGCAGAGTCTTTAAAACTTGAGCTGCATTCTAAAATGCCAAACTACCACTCTAAATGCACTATATCTGTAAAAGTATTGGAACGCCGAACTTTTCCAACCATATGTGGTTCTTTCACAAACTAAACTTTCTTTCGGCTTCTCCCATTAGGGGTCGCCACAGCGGATCATCCGCATTCATGATCCGCACGTTCAATTTGGCACATGTTTTAACACTGGATGCCCTTCCTAACGCAACCCTCCCCATTTATCCGGGCTTGAGACTGACACTAAGATTGGTTGGGGTTGGTTCCCTGACCGGGGATCGAACCCAGGGAACCTTACCACACAATTGGAAATACACAATTCAATAGGACATCTTTGGATGCTGTAGCAAGACATTTGCCCTTTACTTGAATAAGGAGATCTAAACTTGTTCCCTCATGACAATTCCCCTGTTCACAATGCCAGCTCCATTAAGATCCATGGATTGGAGTGGAAGATCTCCTGCTACACAGCTCTCACCCCCAAAGCTACTGAACAACTTTGGGATAAATTGAAATGTTGTCTGCACCCCAGGGCTCCTCACCTCACCTACATCAGTATCTGAGTTTACTCTAATAGCAGATTATTATATTAGCAAATCAGGACTAAATGTGGTAGAGAATGGTTAAAAAAAGTTTATTGCCTCGCCTTGTTCCCAAACATTTCTGTTTTTTGATTGAACAGTTTTGATCAGTTGGTAATCCTGATGCAGTAACAATCTTTTTAAACACAAAGATAGACACGAGTACAGCATGTGGAACTTATCCAATAATAGAAAATCCCAAAATTTTTTAAATGTTCCTCTGGCACAGACTCAATTGACAAGAAGGCACAGGATAAAATCAGAGCACTTCTCATAAGTAGAGATAACAATCAGTCATAACCTGCTCATCATCTACGACCTATCCATCTCCGGGACCAGGAAATGCTTAAGCAAAAACCACCATCAAACCTTTTCACCTATGAAACAACAAGCTGTTTACCTCGGGGAAGCATTTTGGGGACAATTCAAAGCAAGACCTTAAGATACAGGAATGGGATTTATCTCACTGAAAAAAAAACCACATTCAGCTCTTTGTTGATACCATTTCCAAAAAATCTCTCTTTCTCTTTCTTTCTGTCTCTCTTTATATATATATATATATATATATATATATATATATATATATATATATATATATATATATATATATATGATTTATTAATTTAATTCCATACACTCTCTGCATGCATATTAGCAAAACAAGTCTCACAAATCCGGGAAGCAGAAATGCACTCGGGTAATAAATTATTCTGACTCTGCAGGCTATAAGCTTCCATTTCATGTTAGCGAAGGAGCTCCAAGGAAAGCAGAAAGCATGTACTTGGCTTAACATACAATTCTGATCATGGATGCTTTAAGCGTCACCCTACAGTATGTGCTAGCAATCTTGATGCCTTGATGCACTAGTTCAAATGTACTTGGCTGATCAGCGAGCCATGATTTTGGAGGCTATAGGATTTCGTTGTGCAGTAGCAAAACTCGCCAGGTAGCACTGGTGAACGAATAAACTGTATGTCTATCAAACAGGCTTTGTTTCCGGAGGACAAGCCAAGACCATACTTGGCTTCAGAGCAATAACGTACAAATGAAGTAAAATGCAGACAAGAAAATGCGGAGTGCTAATCTTGCTAGGTTTGGGGTTTGTGTGGATATTCTTTTTTTTTTTTTTTTTTTGTCATTCAGATTTGGAAAGTAACAAATTACATTTGCTTATGTTATTGTAATAGAGTATTTCTTTTGTGTACATTCTTTTTTTAAAGTTTTTTTTAATCTACACTTTTTCGTTTTGTTTAAAATATTGTACTTAACTACATTTTAAATTATATCAATTACTGAGTAAAAAAGAAAAAAAATTATGCAATTGTAAAAAAAAAAAATAATAATAATTCCCAGGAACTACTGCACCAATCGATTAATGGGCGGAGTCACAAAATTCACGGGAATGGAGTGATGCAGGCCGTCGATATTTTATTACTTTTTCACCTCTGGTTATATTCTGCTTTTGGAAGAATAAAACTATAAAAGTGTGTTACTCTTTCTCTGTTTTCGTAGCTTCATAACAGTTACAGTACCTCAATGCATTCTTGGATTCTCCATTCTGATTGGTCAGAAGGTATAGCAGCAGCTATTACCTTTTTTCGCATTTACTTACATGGTGGATAAAAAGATGCCAATTAATGATTTCTGATATGGTCACAGGAATCGAAGGTATCAATTGGAATTTTTGCAAGTTGTTGAATGGCATACAGTGCACCAGAAAGGAAAAAAAAACCCACTTCCTGTTGCTCACAGAGACCGCCTCTCTTCATCAGGTCAAGTTCGGTCAGGACAGCTAGGACGCGGTTTCAATTTCGGCAGAGAAATAGAATCAGCGCCGGCCGCGCCACTGCCGAGAACACTTTAATCATTTTCCTCACCACACACACATAAATAGAGACAGAAATAAGTGCACCCAGACAGGAAACAAGTGTGTGCAGCACAGCCACCCTCTTTTAGTACAGCATTATTTATTGAAAGCTTCTGCATTTATTTCCACATTCATGCATCTGATGGCACACAGGCACCAAAAAAATTTTGCATCCTGGGCACAGCGGTTCAGCGACTCTGAATGACTTCATATAACAGAAATGACTCAAGAACCTGACAGCTGACACAGAATTTATGGAGTAATACAAATACAAGATAGAAAATAGAAGCAAAAACAAGCATGTTGTAATATTTGAAATACAAGTTCAGTCATGATAAAGCGCATGGTGCACTCAAACACTCTAATCTGCTCTACACTCTAATCTGGTAAGGCCAGTATTGTCGATATTGATACTGATACTAATACCGATATTTTTGAAAGTCGTCATCATTAATCAGGTTTTTGTGAAGGAACAAAAGAATGTTATTGGTTTTTCCCCTAATAGAAAAAATTCCCTCCAAAGCTACAGATGATACCGAGTGACCAGAAAACTTTCTTGTTTGGACAATGAGCAGATCCACAAAGAAAAAAGAACTGGTAGCTATTTATGTCCTATTCACACTTGTTTGAACAATCCAATGCAGAATCTATATTTTATGGATACAACACCAGTATTGATGGTATTGATCATTTGGGATCCTTCCACACTTTCTTACCACCAAAATGCCTAGTGACATGCAGTAATTGATTTTCTTGAAATGCAGACACTCTTGGATGTGTGCAAATATCTTCAGGAAACGTATAAAAATCATTTCAGCAGAGTCCACGTTTTCTGTTATACTATCCTCCAGTGTTCAAGATGTTCCACTCAATTTTGGAGTGTGCTTTTGGAGTTTTTCATTCTGCCACTTTCAGTAAAGTCTAGTATAGTTGCTATAGTAGGCAGATCTTCCACACACTTGCAAACCATATCTGCATGACGCTGACTATGTGCACAGGGGCATTGTGATGCTTTAACAGGTTTGAGTCTCCTAGTTGAAGTGTATGGGAAATTTCATGTGCCTGAATGCAAGGATATAAATAGTGAGCAACAACTATGTGGTAACAGTTTGTAAAAGAACCACATATGGCTGGAAAAGTGAGGTGTCTCAATAGTTTTTCCATATAATGTCCCTCAAAATTCTGTAAGAAAATGTTTTTATTACAGTTAATGAAGTTTTTATGAACTATAATAACCTTGGTGAAGATGATAGCTCAGTGGTTAAGGCTCTGGGTTACAGGTCAAGGGTTCGAGCCCTGGTAACACCAAGCTGAAACTCTTAAAGCCCTTAAGCAAGGCCCTTAACCATTAGTGCTCCAGAGACACTGTAATATGTCTTATTGCAGCTACCACTTGGATACTTTATGTATATATGTATATGTATGCAAATCCATATTTCAACCAACCCCACCAACAACCAGCATACATTTGTACCACAACAAAACATTCCCACATTCAGGTGGGTAAAGACCAACCTTAAATGACCCCGTCCCACCTTTCCATGTATTTACTGCATGTACTTTTGAGTCAAGGATACATTAAATCACCAATAAACCAATTTCTATAAAAAATATATATATTTTAGGATGCACTTAACCGATCGTTTTCAGAGCCAAAAGCATAACCAGGGACCCCCCCCTTCAATTTTTTCCCCCTGACATGAGACAGTGGGTAAAGCTGTCCAAATTCGGAGAGCGAGAGACAGAACGAACAAGAGCGTAGCATGAGAAGTACGAGAGGATGGCTGGTGTTATGCAATCCTCTATCCTGTCTTTGTAATGGTGCCAGGCACCTCGGCTTTTCCGTCTGTTAGTGTTCAACCCAGAAAGCGTCGTCTGTCCGTAGAAGGAGAGGAAAAGGACGTGTGAAAAGCCTACTAGGGCGCAAAATAGAATGAAGACGAGAGCAGAAGGGTATCAAACAACTAGTTCTGCACTGAAAGTGGATCAACTGGGCTTTTATGGGCGATACTGTATGGGTTTGCAAGAATTGTTTGGTCGACACGAAACCAGATATTTATTAATTGGATTTTTATTAATTGTTTTTAACCAGCAAAAACAGATTTGCAAATTAAATCCTTACCAGTCACTCATTTGCACATGCCCAGTGACTCTGAGGCTTAATAAACTATACTACTGGTGCAAAATGTAATAGAATCCCCCCCCCCTTAAAATTTACTAGCTCTATATTTCATATAAGCATTGCAAAAACTTCATATCCATTCTACAGGAATTTCTCTATGCACCTGTCGATTGCGCATTTGCGATTTCGGAAAACACTTGTGCAAACTCCTCAAAGTGCCGATCGTGCATTCTGTCAACAAATCTCGCCCTCGTTGGCCTCATTAAAGCGCTAGTCCAAATGAGAGTTCCTGCTGATGTAGCGCTTTCTCTGAGAAAACTGGCTAAAGTAAATAAAACTCGGTGTGCAGCTGGCGTGAAATCATTTAACGGCCGGGCAACTGTGCGTTCGCTCTAAATCGTTGTGAAAAAAAATGTAATCTTTGCATGTCTACTCGTGAATCCATTACGTGAGTCCTGAAACAGTTCTAGCATCGAATTTAATTCGAAATTCGATCCACGTCCACATCCACGTCTATACAATTTAAATAGATAGTGATGTATAGTGTACATGAGATTATCTCTGATTGGTTAGTCTGTGTCATGTGACTAGCGGCTGAAACAATCATTCAATTGTATACATTCAGTATGAATGTTTTCTCCATTATCTGTTCACACCAGTCAACAAATCAGTGTCCAGGTGTCAATAAGAATGAATGTCTTCAAGAAATGTGCTGTTTTCTTTGTTTTTATTTATTTATTTAATATTTCTGCACCAAAGTGTAAAAACCTAACTCCAGGCAATCTGCTAATCCGTGCTCGATTGTCTGAAACAATCGGTCCTTGCCTTCTGTTTTTATGAGATAACATTACCCACTTCTGTTTTGGAAAATCCCTCCAGGTGACAATCTGGTAAGATTTTTTAATTACATAGCTCTAATACACAGATTGGACAACAAATTAAAAGAAGTAATGTTAGGATTTTATAAGCAAAACAGGAATTTGTTTTCTAAATGGTGTCATGACTTTCCATAATGTGGTTTGTAGATACACTTTCTGCATCAACAAGGTTGTCAACGCACCGGATTCAATAGTAGATGGAATATTTCAATCAGCTTTCAATCAGACTTTTTACGCCAACAGGTTTGTGTTTAACCAGTCAGATTTCAATTAGCTTTCTATGATCTACTGTACATCCAATCAAATTTCAATTATTCTCCTTAACCATTTGGATTCCTTTGGGGATTTTACCTGACTTCATAAACAACCAAATTCCCCTTGTGTCCCAATATCTCTCAGTTCCCAATACAATTTAGTATCCAATCATTTAAATTGATTTGAATAACAAAACTTGATTGAATATCAAATTGTTTCATAGATATTCTTTTATAATTGCAATATACAGTTTGTTTTGTTCAAGTGCCCATGAGTGAACCTCAACCTTAACAATCATAATGTCTATCATTTTGGACATTCGGCATCACCCAGATGAGTTCCTTTTTGAGTCTGGTTCCTCAAAAGGTTTCTCCCTCATCTCATCTCAGGGAGTTTTCCTCACCACTCCAGCCACTTGCTCGCTCATTATGGATAAGATTTTGATGTTAAAATGTATATTTATAGTTCAGGGGGGAGGTGGTAGCTCAGTGTTTACGGGTTTAAATCCCACCACCACCGAGCTACCACTGCTGGGCCCTTGAGTAAGGCCCTCAACCCCCCTGCTCAGTTGTAAGTTGCTCTGAATAAGGGCATCTGCCAAATGCCGTAAATTTAAATGTAGTTTATTTAATTCTGTCAAGCTGTTTAGGGACAATGTCCAATGTTAAAAACAAGTTAAATGGAATTGAATTAAATTGAACTTTAGCCAAAGAGATGTAAGTCATAGCCAATAAACCGAACATATTCTACAGAATTTAAAATTCAGATTAGATTTTGGGAAAATGTCTTAAGGACACACTTTGTACTAACCAATCGTATTCCAAATATGTTCCTGAATCACTTGGATTGAGTCCAATTAAATTTTCATAGTGTGTTCATGGTAAACCGGTCTAATTCTAATCATTCGCTTAGCACATTCCAATTACATTTTCTAACATCTTCGATATTCCAATTAGACTCAATAATCCAGTAGCGTCCACTCATCTACGTAGCTGCAGTTTTTTTTTTTAAACTTAAGATTCCAAACATATCTCATAGCTGCGACGTCAACATTTCAGACCTGTGTAAAAACTTCTCGAGTAGAAAACCTAAAAAAAAAAGTTGATCAAATCAAAAGCTAATAAAGTGACATCGAAAAGATCTAAATGAATAAAATGTAAAAACTTCTCGAGTAGAAAACCTAAAAAAAAAGGTTGATCAAATCAAAAGCTAATAAAGTGACATCGAAAAGATCTAAATGAATAAAATGTTTACTGAATCAAGACAGAAACAAATGAAAATGCTTAGTGTGTCTAAACAGATTTCACCCGTGCAGACAGATGCGACAAAGAGCCGTGCAATATGATAAACAGAGAAGCACCTGTCAGTCATTTGTTCACCAGCCTAATGGATATGTCAGTCTTGTCTATCAAAAGGGGGATAACCTTATGCTAGCTAGCACTGCTAATCCATGCTGCTCTTTAGGAGTCATAAAGCGTGGAAATATTACACCAGCTATCTTCATTTCATGACCTGTAATAAATATATTTGGATTTATTTGGATACACACAAATCTTTATTTTGCTAGCAAGTGTTTTATAGTTATCATCATCTTAATTATGGAGGTCAGGACCCCAACAATCAAACTCCTACTGCTATAAATGGATGATCAAATTGAATTTGAGGAAAATAAATACACAAAAAAGTTTTTTTCTCATTGAAAAGTTGTAATTAAAATCCTAATTGCCTGTCACTGCTAATAACAACAGACATTAGCGAAGCTTTTCGTGGAACGTGTAGCAGTGGGAGGAAGAAAGGCAAAAAGAGCCATCGTAAATCAAATGAAATCCAACCCCGAGAGAAAAAACGCTCTTTTCTATTTTCAGACACCCCATTACAGCTTGGTCCAGCTCCACCTGAGCCGGCAAAAGTCCACCAGGCTATTTGCTTCTGGAAAATGGAGCTGATTATTGTCTTTATTCGGCTTGGGACATGCAGCGTTCAGTGGCTCATGTGCCCGTATATTGTTTATCCAGTATCTCTTAATGAAATGTTAAAGGATGGAGTTTTCCATTTTTAGCCGTCAGACAGAGAGACGTTTAGGTGAAAGTGCCCTTAAGGTTGGACCATGTTGCCATGTTTTACGCTGATCGCCGCTCGCAGTAATGCACGGTGCACAAGTGTGCATGTTATATTCAATTTCTTTAGCATCTCTGATCTCTAAAACTTAATGATATTAATTTAGTAAAATGTGTACGGGAAGTGCAGGTCGGTTGTGCACTCATTTGTGCCGAAACCGAAGCAGGCAATGAAACAACAAGTGAATGGGCTGAAAGTCCATGTTTTATTTTTTTTCCAATACATTTGATCGTATAGCTTTTTTAACAGTGGACACTGTTTAAAGCAACTTTAGAAATCGTTAAAAAGTTGTAAGAAGGAGTGTATAAGTTTAGTGCCTACAAGTTTGTTCCTTATAATTTGTACGTTTATCCATTATGAGAGATCAAGTGGTGACTGTGGCAAGGAAAAACTACCTTGGCATGAGGAAAAGACCTTAAGAGGAACCAGACTCAAAAAGGACCCCATCCTTTGGCACATTTCTTTTTTCGGAGCCTTATGCTAACATGCTTTAGTTGATTTTTTTTTTTTTTATCAGTCAACACTCCATAACCATAAATGACTTTATTAGAAAAAAAGAAATATCACATTAGAATCAGTATTCAGTCCCTTTATTTGGGGACTTCAAAACTTATCTGAATTTTCCGATTTCTCTGGTTTGTCTTTCAGATGTTTCTACACTCTAATTGTGGAAAATTCAGTTGACTTATAAAGGCAACTGCATCTATCTTAGAACAAGTTTCTGAACCACCAAGACCCTGAAATTGCTTCGCCTGGCCAATAGCCGAAGAATCCTGGTGGTTCAAAAACCTGTTCTATTCGAAAAGTATGGAGGCCACTGTGCACTTGGAAATCTCGAATGTAGTGGCCTTTTTGGCTCTGCACGCAGGTTTTTTGTTTGTTTGTTTTTTTTTTGCTGTGATGTGCATTTTTTGCTGTTAGACCCAACATAGACAGGTGTATTCTTTTCCGATTTAATTGAAATCATTCCAGATGGACTCTGGGAATAAAAATGTACAAGCATTTCAAAGATGGTCAAAAAAAAAAAACCAGGACACATATGGCAAGGTATGTTTTTTTTTCTTTGGAATACATTATCACACATCTGCTTGGTGATTTGTCATTGTCTGCTATGGAGTGCAGATTGATATGAAAGACTTTTCAAAGAATCTAGCTTTGAGCATTAGGCGACAACATAATGTTAATATAATGTCAGGGTCTTAAAAGTTTTTAAATTCTTCGTATGAACATTTTGGGACCATTTGGAGACGCATTTTTGTTCTTGCAAAAACATTGTTTGGGAATAGCTTAAAAAGTAAGTATTTGAAGATATTGGTATTTTGTTAATAAATGTGACCCAGAAGCCCAGAAAAAAAGGAGCTTTTTAACATTGCAAGTTCATCAAGAGTACCTTATTTACATTCATTCACTTTTTCAATTCAAACTCAAAATATAATTTGCTTCAAATAGTTCATTGTTTCAGTTATTGCCTTGTTAGAATCAATGAAGTCCAGATAATCAACCTGAACGATTCTGAAGCTAAGAAAAGTGAACCGTAAGCACTAAAGGCTTTGTGGTGTAGGCAGAGAGTCTGAAGTTGAGATTAGGGTTGCTATAGCCTTCTAATACTTGTTAGCTACATAGGCATTGTGAATCTAGTACAAAAAACATTGGAAAACAAATGTTGGGGTAAATGTAAAAAGTGCAAGCAGTACTACCGGATGCTTTCCTCTGGCTCTGATAGCCACCATCATAATAGATATCTCCATGGAGGAGCTTCTGATCACCATCACTGCACCCCGCGACATCGTATATCTGCAATAAATGGACATTCGGTGCGACCCAGCTGAGGATGAGGTTCCCTCTTGAGTCTGGTTCCTCTCAAGGTTTCTTCCTTATGCTGTCTCGGGGAGTTTTTCCGTGCCACAGTCACCACCGGCTCGCTCATCAGGGACAAACTTACACTTATAAAGAACATATTCATTTTTTTATCACCACATTATCTGTGTAAAGCTGCTTTGAGACAATGTGCATTGGTAAAAGCGCTATACAAATAAAGAAGAAATGAATTGGAGGTCACAAACAAACCTGGCAGGCGTTCATTAGACCAACAAGAACATATGCTTTTGTTCTTTCAGCACCAAGCAACGGGTCATCCAGTCTACCAAATATTCAACTAAACAAAGGGTCTCTGTTAACGGCATAAAAAGCTCAAAGCAAATCTCTTATGAAGTGTGTAGACGGAGCTATTTATGCTTACAGAACTATTTTATGGCCTCATAAACAGAAACAGTGCTTGAAGTTGTAAAATTAACTTTAAATATTGGCATTCTATTGTACATTGTGCTGGAGTTTGCTTAGAGGGAATCGATCCTGCTTTTTATTTACTGCTCACTAGCTCGTAGGAGGGCCATAATAATTCATGTAGACAGCATAGTATTTTGTACTTCTTTTCAACTTTTCCGAGAGCAGAAGTAAATCCGTCAAACAAGCTCCAAGAGGATAATGCGGTTATTAGCGGACGACTACTTTTTTATTTATCAGTACACAGTCGTGCTTTTTTTTGGAGCAAATCAGGTACACCCAAATCAGCATGGCGCAAAATTGACAAGCACTCCTACACCTTTCCTAGTTTTCCTTGTTAAAAATCATTTACCCCTGTGTAGGATGAATCTCTACAGGGTTTTGTCACATACAGCATCCTCACAACGGGAGCTGCAAACGATGCTAATTAACAAAGCGCTCTGTGAACCGGTGTGTCGTACCGGATTGTCGCATTAGACGCCGCCTACGTGAACTTTCAGAAGAGTCGTTTTTAATTTAATTGCGCTCGGGGCAGCCCACGTTTGGGGAAATTCGGGAGGTCACAGATTGGCTCGTGATGCAGCTGCTGGCTAAGCACGTCTGATTATGAAGCACATTATCCGAACGAGAACGCAGCTTGTGGGCGGACAGAAAGAGAAACAACAAAAAAAAGAAACGGAGAGAAAGAGAAAGAAACAGGCCTCCCCCGACCTTCCCACTCTACAGATATGATCTAATAGCACAAGCTGCCACATAAATATGGCAACAGGAGCACGGTGATGATTATTCAAGTTAAAAAGGGTTCAGGAGAAAAGTAATCAGAAAGGAATGGGATAAAATATGAATATAATAAAATATAGAATATGTCTTGATACAAATACACACCCTGTTCATTTTTTCGTGTCTGATGAACATAATTGTCAGGTTTTAGTAAAATTTCCAGATTTATTTCTGAAAAGTTCAGGCACTGCCAAGAGAGACATGTTATTCTTCTTTATTTTTTGCATGTACGTGGAAAAAACAAATGTTTTCCAATTCTAAATTATTTTTTAATTTTTTAATTTTGACTTGAAGGAATGAATTATGACATGGTGAAATTAGATATTGTACTGTATATACCCAAGGGTTTCCTGGTGGTCTAGTGATTAGGATGCGGTGCTTTTACCGCTGCGGTCCAGGTTCGATCCCCGGTTAGGGAACCATCCCCAGCCATTAGGGTTGCACAAGCCACTCCCTCTTCCGGTCCCAAGCCCAGATAAATGGGCGTTAGGAAGGGCATCCAGCGTAAAAACGTGCCAAATCGAACATGCAGATTATGAATATGGATGATCCGCTGTGGCGACCCCTAATGGGAGAAGCCGAAAGAAAGTTACTGTATATACCCAATGTTATTTATTATTTCCTGATATGTAAAACCATAGAATTTGACATATAACATAATCTATGGCTTTGTACTGTATGTATTTGTTTACCCAATCAATTACTTGCACGTCTCTGACTTTCAACCTACGATCTTTCCTGCCTCTTTGATAAACCATCTGCATTAATGTCAGCTTCAGATCTTTTCCTCCAGATCTTTCCTACTAATTACACCCAAAGCCTCTTCACTTATCTTTACCCATCACTGTAAATGCTGCTTTAATATAACATTTGACTCCTTTGCAATTTCATCTCCTCTCCCACTGTTAAATTCCATCTCATCACTCATACTTTCTATTTCATCGCTTTGAACATCTGCTGCTCCCCAGATTTTTTCATTATCTGTAGGAAAATGCTGCAAAAAAATGCTAAAGCCTGCTGGTACAATACAAAGCCACCAGACCTGCAGGAATGAAAAAGGAACATCTCCGTGAAATCCGATGAGGGGTTTTGGGATTCGGTTCAGTTCAGGTGGAAAGGATTTTTGGAGAACGTCATCGAACAAGGAATGTATTCTCAATTACCTTCCCAAGACATTGAGATGCTTTTTTAATTCTGCCTACACCTATGGTTATCTCTTCATATACTAATCAAATAAGGGGGCGATACTTTTTTCTACAATGTGACTGAACTCCAACTCCTGTTATGGTAAATGATGGCAAGGGAGTTTAAAGGGGTAGGAAAATGTGATGTAATCAAACAAATGCTAATTTATAAGAGCTATATAAGAACTTGTATGTAAATTTAAGTGGATACATTTTGGTAAATGAAGCCAGATTACATTTCAGAGCCTTAAGGGTAGAAGCTCAGTTGTATTTCATTGAACGAAATGAAATTGCTCTGCCTCATTTCAGTTCGGGAAACTTTTTTCCGTCTGTTCGCGTTTTTATCGAGGCAGGCGTTAGCATGCTAAACACAACCCTACATGTGGGCTAGGAAAAACTCATTAGTAGAAAATGGATCAGCGCAGATCATTTACATGAAGCAACGCCATTAGACAAGAACATTCGCAGAACGATAAATAGCAGGTTAATCCTGTGGAACTAAGCTAACGCCACAGTCACAGAAGACTTTCAACAGGTGAACTTTTCCACGGAGACCAATGTGAACATGGGCAGCCATTGTTTTTTTCTGAAGTGGTCATGCCATGACATTTTTAGGGGTCACATGATATAGAAATGCAGGTCACCCAATTTCACTATTAAAATGCGAAAGTTCTTCAAGTTAAGTTTCCTGGTCTACAATTTGCAATACAATTAACGGAAGTGAACGGAGGAAAAAATGTAGTTTAAACAAGCATTACTCAGATCAACATCAGTCACGCTGGACACCAGTGGATCAAACAGACACCCACAAATACAAGAAGAACTCAGGCTTTCACTCCAATTTTGGAAGCAATCTTTTTTCTTTTTCATCACCTCCCACCACCTATTTTTTTTTTTTATTAATCCCTATTTGAGTTAACCTAACTAATCCAGCCCACAAGAAATCAGCAGATATCATACAGGTTCATCATTAGGTTGTGAATGGATTCAAGACGGAAACATAAATGTTATTGTACCTTAATCACCCTCTGGAGACTCTAAAGTCAATAAAATCCTTTTAAGTCAACGATGCGGGAGTAAAAACCGAGACCGTAGACCGCCCATGCCATCCTTTAAATACTTCGGCCTCGGTTTCAAATTAAAATCAATTGGCTCTCATCTTTTTGAGGAGACGAGTGCTCGTTTTGGCTTGTGACAGCCACTATCCGCTCTGCTAAATTGAAACATCCTCCCAAATCTGAGTGCTCATAATGCATTTACCGCATGAGTGACACAGCCTTGAAATGCTAGCTTATGCTCAGGTGTTTAGCCTTTATTATAATGCGAGGAGGAGGGGGAAAAAAGTGTGCGTTAGTGAAGTGAAGACTATATAGTGCCTGATCTTGACAGATCATTACAAGGAGCCACATTTAAAGCCGTTTTCGAGTCGTCAATGAAGTGAAGCGACGTTATTTCTCTAACATTTTAGCATTTACTCTTAAACAGGCTACAGACTGTGGGATCTTTAAAAAAATGTGCACGCTTTGGTCATGAGATGGATGTTCTTATAGTGCATGATCACAAAGTACCTATAAATATAAAATGTGAACAAACAGGCTAATGCTGATATCAACAAATTTGCAGATGTTCAACAGGTGTTGTTTGGTGATATAGGAGAGTACAAATTTACCTCATTACCTCAAGGTCACCAGATGAATGATTTTGTACATACAAGCCCTATTTTTCGAGCTGAGGGATAACGTAAGCAGGTCTTGATCATGCAAGCGTGTATTTGTACAGCCTGTTATATCATTCGGCAAGTTATTTAATAGGATCGTTTCATCCAACGTGAAAATGAATAACATAAAGGTCGATTATCATGTAGCGTAAAACTGCCTTTTGACTGGTAATAATCTACAAGGGAAACCTCATAAACATTTGGCTTGTTCCTGAAAGAATGCACTGCCCTTGTATCTGTATTAGGTTGGGCTTAATTCATTAATTAGGATTCTATTAAACTAATTTAATTGCAGTTTCAACAAGCCAGAATTAGCGCCTAAAGTGTTTCCCTTAATAATTTTTGCCGTTAGCCTTTTTAGAGTTCATTAAAGAATCCAGATCAGATGACTGGTGTAAACTCCCTAAAAAAACACATGCACCGTGAACTAACACTAATGAAGCTGAGTTTATCAGTCGTGTGAATCATGTTAAATGTTTTTTTTTTCCTTCTCTGTAATCCGTGAGGGATTTTGCCGCAGTGTTGAGGGATGCCACACGAATCCTGGCAGATAAGAGCTCGTTTCTTTTTTACCTCTCATCATGGAAGGGAATCGCCAGCTGTCTTGATTGGCTAAGATTAGACTGTCATGCTGTCACCTGATAGGCTGATAATTAATTGTCAGTGGGAGAGATGCTCAAACAGTAGACAGGCAGTTGGAGCTCTGCCGGAATGCTCAAATGAAACTCCACACTGGAAAATACCCGCATCAGTGTTAATGTCTGCATTGAAATATTGTAAGACAGCAGCCGTTTAATATAGAGCAAATAAAAAAAAGTCAATTATAAATACTTTTACATATCCAATTCTTTCGGGCGGGTGGGCATTACGGATCTATGACACCATTTATCCAATCAAGAAAAGTGAGAAAGTACGGCATGTATGATCTCATAAAGTTTGCATATTTTGTCAAATTTGCACCCCACAAGCAGGGAAAATAGCGAGGCACTTTACGGAGACGATTTCCTAATGAGCAACATAATCGTTGCATTTCGTGTGCATTTTCATCTCAATGCTGTTAAATGCATATTAAAGGGCTTTTAAAGTAAATGTGCAAACAAGTTTTTGAATCAGAACTAACAGGAGAAAATTTGGTTAAATAATTAAATTTTTTTAATCGATTATCAAAATCACAGGCAGACCAAAGATGCAGGTAGGACGTTTTTTAGACAAAGTGAAAGAAGCTAGATTTAGATAGTTTGGTCATGTGCAGAAGATGGACATGGGGTAAAGCAGTGGAAGAATGCTGAGGATGAAAGGGAAGGAAAACATGCAGGTGGTTGGTTTGAAAGAGCAGCTGAAAGAAGAAGAAGAAGAAGAAGAAGAAGAAGACCAAAATAAATCATGACTGTATAAATAACAGTACTATATAGTATTTGGAAAAAGTAATTAATAGGCCAACATGAAACAGGTGATCACCATTAGGCAGCAAGTGAACGTCTATTTCATGTAAGTTTTGTCTGTTTTAGAATTTCACGAGTCCTGAATATTATGGTTTACTGATATTTGTAAATTTGGATAAATTTTTAAATATTTGGCCCCCTTGTGTAATTTTTGTTTCCAATAATTTGGAACGGTGAACTGCAGTGCAGAACTGTGAAGCCAAACAAGAACTAAGGATGGCAGAGCCCAGACGCATCATTTTGTTTTGTTTTTCATGGTTCATCAGTGAATTTATTACAATTTGAAGCCCCATTCTCTCAGCAAAGTGAGCTCCGGCCTTTCCTGTCAAGTATATAATGATGACATGGAGCAGAGTGTGAGCTAGACCGCATGCTGGTTTATAGAGAATATTTCGTGCAGATAGATTGTCTGCCTTCGGGACAATAACTGGCTGGCAGAGTTAAACAGGAATGGCAGTTATTTTTTTCTCTGATGTAAACATAGCAACACAAACTCTTCATCCAAGAAAGAACAAAAAAACCAACAGTTCCAGCAAACCAAAGCAACCAAACATTTCAGACCTGGCAGACAAAACAAACATGTAAGACACTAAAACATGAGACTACACTATTCAGTTACAAACAGAAACAACACCTGACTAAATTCTCACACCTGCATCAAAAGGTCAAACATGTTCTCATGCACCTTTGTACAATGATAAAGCAACATTACTGGTGGAATTACTGTTGAAATGAATGCATTTCACACATCATTTTAAATAGCGAAACATTTAACTGTTCAACAGCTCTATTTTCATCATCCAAATGTGATAGTGAGCTGTCACTGAATCACCAAACATCACGCCCAAAACACTTCACACATTTCTCTGAGTTGTAAATTGTTTCATTCTTGGCCAAAAGTCTTCTTTTCGCTCTACACAAGCATACAGAGTATGTACTTCAATGAAACATCATAAGGGAAGTGGTAGATCAGTGGTTAAGCCTCTGGGTTACTGATTGGCAGATTGGGATTTAAAGCCCCACTATTGCTAAGCTGCCACTCTTGGGCTCTTGTGCAATGCCTTTAACCCTCTTTGCTCCAGGGATGCTGAATTGTGGCTGATGCTGCACTCAGCTTCCTATGCAAAAAACCCTAACCCTCCTTCCTGGTGGCTCCATCCTCAGCATTCTCCTACTGATATACCCCTATGTCCCTCCTCTGCACATGTCCAAATAATCGGGCCTCTCTTACTTTGTCCCCAAAACGTCCTACATGCGCTGTCACTCTAATAAACTCATTCCTAATCCTGTCCATCATCGTCACTCCCAAAGAAAACCTCAAAATCTTCAGCTCTGCTACCTCCAGCTCCACCTCCTGTCTTTTACTCAATGCCACTGTCTCTAAACCATACAACATCGCAGGTCTCACCACAGTCCTATGAACTTTCCCTTTCACTCTTGCAGATACCTTTCTATCACAAATCAATCCTGCTATCACTTTTCTCCACCCACTCCACCCTGCCTGCACTCTTTTCTTTACTTCTCTAACACCCTCTCCATTACTTTGCACTGTTGACCCCTCCACTCTCACCACCTCTTCTCCCTGCAACTGCCCTCCCTCTCATTCACACACATGTATTCTGCCTTGCACATACTGACTTTTATTCCCCTTCTCTTCAGCACGTACCTCCAGCTCTCCAGGCTCTTCTTAACCT
Source organism: Silurus meridionalis (assembly GCF_014805685.1). Lineage (NCBI taxonomy): Eukaryota > Metazoa > Chordata > Actinopteri > Siluriformes > Siluridae > Silurus > Silurus meridionalis. Next base: position 16,284,582 of record NC_060910.1, on the reverse strand, counting down.
GCTCCCTACTCTCACCACAAATAACAATATCATCCGCAAACATCATAGTCCACAGAGACTCCTGTCTGACCTCGTCAGTCAACCTCTCCATCACCACTGCAGACAGAAAAGGGCTCAGAGCCGAACCTTGATGCAGTCTAACCTCCACCTTGAACCAGTCGGTCATTTCTACTGCACAAATCACTGCTGTCACACTGTCCTTTATACATGTCCTGCACCACCCTCACATACTTCTCTGCCACCTCTGACTTCCTCATACAATACCGCAACTCCTCTCTCGGCACCCTGTCGTATGCTTTCTCGAGAGCCACAAACACACAATGCAGCTCCTTTTGACCTTCTCTATACTTCTCCTTTAAAACTTTCTTTCGGCTTCTCCCATTAGGGGTCCCCACAGCGGACCATCCTCATGTTTAATTTGGCACATGTTTTTACGCTGGATGCCCTTCCTAACGCAACCCTCCCTATTTATCCGGGCTTGGGACCAGCACTTGTGCAACCCTAATGGCTGAGGTTGGTTTACTGACCAGGGATCGAACCCGGGCCGCAGCAGCGAGAGCGCCGCATCCTAACCACTAGACCACCAGGGAACCTGGTCTATACTTCTCCATTTACATTCTCTAAGCAAATAATGTCTCTGTGGTGCTCTTCCTCTGCATGAAACCATACTGTTGCTTACAGATGGTCACCTCTTCTCTCAGCCTGGCTTCCACTACTCTTTCCCATAACTTCATGGTGTGACTGATCAACTTTATTCCCCTGTAGTTACTGCAGGTCTGCACATCTCCCTTATTCTTTAAAAATCGGTAACAGCACACTTCTTCTCCATTCCTCAGATTCTGTTTAACAATCTGTTTAAAAACTCCACTGCCAATCCCAACCAATTTTCCACTTTCCTCTCAATGGCTGCTCTCACTTCCTCCTGACTAATCCTATCCACTTCCTGCTTCACAATCTACACATCATCCAACCCTCTCTCCCTCTCATTTTCCTCATACATCAGCTGCTCAAAATACTCCCTCCATCTTCACAACACACTCTCCTCACTAGTCAATACATTTCCACCTCCATCCTTTATTGCTTTAACTTGCAGCACATCCGTCCCAGCTCGGTCTCTCTGCCTGGCCAATCGGTACAAATCCTTTTCTTCTTCCTTAGTGTTCAACTTCTCCTACAGCTCCTCATATGCCTTTTCCTTGGCTTTCACCACATCCCACTTCACCTGCTGCCACATATCCTTGTACTCCTGCCTACGTTTATCATCTCTCTGCCAATCCCAATTTTGTTTTGCCAACCTTTCTCATTATGCTTTCCTGCACTTCCCTATTCCACCACCATGTCTCTTTGTCTTCCTTTCTCTTCCAAGATATCACTTATGCAGTAGTTGCCCAATCATCCAGCACCTCTTCACCACCACCGAGTCCCTGTCTGACCTCTTCCCTAAATCTCACACTACAGTCTTCCTCCTTCAGTTTCCACCATCTTATTGTTCTTTTAGTCCTCATTCTCCTCCTTTTCTTCTTCACCTCCAAAGCCATCCTACAGACCACCATTCGATTGTGAATAGCAGAAGGTGCGTGATATGCTAAGACTTCCAGCACACATTTCAGAAGTGACAGGAATACTGGGAGCACTGTATTTCTGTGCAAGGGGACACCTTTTATATTAGGACATTGCACCATTTTAACACATATTTTACATCTTAACACATAAAGATTTCATTTTAAGATGTACTGTACCAACTGTGTATAGCTAAAATGACAATAAAAGCCATTTGGCTTGATGTAAATAGGAATAAATATTATAATGCATTATGCAACCTGCATTATATTATGCAACCGACGTTATAAAGTCATACCGTATATTGAAGCATCATGTGTGTAAGCAATTGTACATGCTTATATCAGCATTTTGTATTGTTGCCCCTATTGAGTTTAAAATAAATTATGACCATTGTAATGGGGTAAAATAACAAAACAAAAAGACACATGGTGAAAATGGTGGATTTTAGACACACACACGTTCCTTTTTTTTGTGACATGCAGTTTCCTAAAAATGCGATGGCGGAGGATATAAACTCTTATTGTGCGCATGCAAAATCCTCCTCCTCGAGCGTCATGCCAAATTGCATTTGCACACATGGGTGGGTTCTGCAGAATGCCGGAGATTGGACAGCGATTTCATTACTAAGCGTGATGGAATAGAAGCGTTGATGTCAAACACTTCCATGACCCTTTGGTGAAAGAAAAAAAAGTTGGCATGGTACTCTTTGGTTCTCGTATATATATATATATATATATATATATATATATATATATATATATATATATATATATATATATATATTTTTTTATACAGTCTTTTGCAGTTTCTTGAGACATTGACAGCTCTGTATGTTTTTTTAATACACATTGGGTTAAAGGAATAGACTCCACCAAGCGAGAAGTAATCAAAATAAATAGTTACAACACAATACATAGCATTTCGGGCCAAATGCCAAAACCATTCATCATTTAAAACAAGGCTGTCATGTAATGAAATCATGGCTTCATTATTTTCAAAAGTGTCAAAGTAAGAAACTTTCTGTTGTCTTCACACATCTGGGGCAGGTGTCATATAGATCAAGGTGCTGATTTGATTTTATCTCTCCAAGATCCTAACAAGAGTGTGTCAAGGTGTTAAGATGAATTAGAAATGTAAGACATTACAGATTTTGCAGAAAAAATATTTATATTTTATATATGTATTTTTTAGCAATGCAGCACCTCTGTTAAAGAAAAATATATTGTATGTAAGTTACTAGAATTACCTATTTGGAGGTTTGAGCAACATCTGGGAGAAATAAATTACCCATCAGGCCAATGCTATGGAATAATTATGTGCTTTGTATATAGTATATAAAATTTCTGAAGATGATAAGAATCAGAATCAGAATCAGGTTTATTGGCCAAGTGTGTTGACACACACAAGGAATTTGGTTCCAGCTGTTTGTGACTCTCAAAAGTACAGACATAAATAAAAACTATAAGCGGAAGAAAAGTACATTCAATGAATCTTGTTTCTTTATTTTAAATGAAATTGTAATAGAAATGATTATGTAAGATTTAAATTGTTAAGCCCTGGTACCCAAATTGTAAATAGAACGCTAACTATATTTGGAAATCAATTGTACTATTTTAATCCCTTTTAAAATCCTTAATGTCTCTAAGATGCTAGGAAATGTTATGTATTAGCTAGTTTCATGCTAAAAAGAAATATGAGATATGTGGAAACCCAATCATGGCCTCAATCCCAGTCATTTCCATTAACATAATATTGTTTGCTTCACTTCTTTACTTTCGAAAGACAATAGATGCTGAAACGTTGCGCCGTACTTTTTAGCACTGCTCGAATTTAATACTGCGCTCCCTGCTTTATTGGTCCTTAGCCAAAACCCATACAGCAGCTTTACCATATTTAAAAATAAACATCTGTGCACATCACTCCTATTGTCTATAAGCTACCAGTTTTAGTCCACATCCATTACAAACTTCTGCTCATGACAAATCGAGCTTTATATGGTCGTCCACCATCTGCCTGTGCCCATCCATCTCTACAACACTCAACACCAGGATGTCCATAAGTGACTAAATGTACTCTCTGAAATACCTGGAAAATCCCTCCCTATTCGTATCAGTGGAGTTGCTGAATAATTCATAGTAGATGCTGAATATCATGTTCTCCCTCTTCCTGTGTCCTCAGGGTTCTACCCAAAACGTCCCATTATAGAAGAGTGACTACATTAAATTGCCCCTAGGTGTGAATCAGGAAATGTGTGTGTAAGAGAGAGAAAGACTGGTGTCCCTTCAAACATCTTATGCACAGTGTATAGATGGTATAGATGATTGATGGAGTGAGAATGAGAGTGACTAAATCTGAATAACTGAATAATCTATAGAGATATTTACATTCACATTCATCATTTAAACCATATATCTCTTTACGTCTTTACTATAGTACATACGCAGTGACCGCCACTGTCAAATATAAGACCCGGACAAGCCAAGGTCCTAAAAGGGTGGAGGTCAAGTCAAGAATCAAGTCCAAATGGGTGTGAGAGATGGAACCAAGACTGAGATTGACACCACAAATGATTTCTGGATGACCAAGCCTAAAAACCAAACTGAACTGACATGACTGAGGCCATGTCTACACTGATAGGTTTTTCTTTAAAATCGCATATTTTTCTTTTCTTCTTTTGCAGTACAGGGACGTAGGAGATCTCAGATGTTTCAGTGCAGATTAGCAACTTTTTGGAAAAGCAACAGTTTTAAGATGAAAACGCCGTTTTCAAATGTATCCGGATTAGTGAAGATGTAGCCTGAGACCGTGCTGAGACTTGAATTTAGAAACATAAGCAATCCTGGTAGATCCTTTTGAAAGGAGGTGTGTGTGTGTGTATCAGTGCTGTCACATTTGCTTCACTGATCCATGCAAACACCAATGTGTGAACACAATATTCGGCATCCATACGCTGTAATTCCATGTCTTGATATTTACACCGAACACTGTTTTTGCAGTTGGCTTTGCTCTAATTGGCCATCATTATTCAAAATCCAGATTGCTGACATTTCATGCTATCTGTTGAAGAAAAAGCTATCATCACATAGTATCAGAGTACAATTGAATGAGCACTGTATCAGACCAGCATCAGTATTTATACATCCTGTACATTTTAACATATACTTTAATGAATTTGAAATGATTAAAGAGCATGCAAGAAAAAAAAAAACTCCCCAATGTTGGACAGATAATTAAACCAGGGATTGCATTCGTGCCCCAGATTAATTATACATCAATCTCTGGATTTGCCTAAGAGGTTAATTATTTAATTCATTTTCATGTCACCACAATTGTCTAAGCTTCAGTATTTTTGGGCAAAAAAAATTGCTTGACAATAGCGTCTTATTAGTCTTTCACATCTGCTATAAAAGTTCCTATGAATGCTTTGAAGCAAGCAAGCTTAGCCAAGCTACCTAAATATGCTAATGGTGTATCTTCCACAAGGTCCATTAGTCTAAATAGACCAAAGTAATTGCAGAACCGTTGGAGCGAATATCCTCCGCAGAAATACAAACTCGACGTCGAAAATAATTGCAAATAACGAGCAATTCTACACAAACGGCTCCCTCTTTCCTACTTTCAATGAGGTTCCCTCTCACGGCACGTCTTTTTCTTATCTGCATATTAGCTTTGTGTCGTCATTTGTGTTAAGTATGTATCGTTGTTTTATGTAATCATTTAGTCCAAGGCGAAAGCCCAATCTAAAGTAGCATTAAACATTTAAATCTACAAACCTTTATGGTTTTTTTGGTTGTCTCACCAGGGAAATCTATTAAGGGTTATGAGAATAAATAAATAAAACACTTGGCTACCCTAAAAACCAATAAAGAGCCAGAAACTGTATTTTTTGTACGAAATCAAAGACAATTTTCAAATTGCTTTAGTTGATTCCTCTGGTAAATGATTAAAGTTTTATAAACAAACATACATCTAAGTGCTAACCCCATTAAATGATCATATAAATTCAATCCTCAAGGGTGATTGGTCATCTTGAGAAAGATGATCATTAGGGGTTAGAAGTTGATTTGGGAGACTTGTTTGATGGAAACCAGTGAAGAACCTTGTTCTAAGAATTCAAACAAATCTACAAACAAAGGTTCTTCAGATGTGTCTTTGGGGACCACTATTATATAAATGTTGGATTGAGAACCCCAAATTAACTGGTTTCCTATAATAACAGGTTGCATGTAGAACTCATTTACATTGATGGCATTTGGCAGATGCCCTTATCCAGAGCGAATAAAATTGATCACATTTATACAAATGAGCAGTTGAGGGTTATTGCTCAGGGCCCAGCTTGGCAATGTTGGGATTTAATGTCCAACCTGTTTAACCAATGAGCTACCACTTGTCTTTGAATTCAATTTAATTCAACTTTATTTCTATAGCGCTTTTCACAAGTGAATGATGTATTTCTCCCTGATAACCTGGGGTGATTGTGGAAAGGAAAAACTCCCCGAGACGGCATAAGGAAGAAACCTTGAGAGGAACCAAACTCAAAAGTAGGTTTAAAATCTACAGTGTCTTTAGTTGCTCTTCTGATGGAACCAACTCAGCTGAACTCAACAATTTTTGTCAAACAGAGTTCCAGGTAGAATTGAATTGAACCCAGAAATACACAAAACCCCTTAAAGAACCATTGAAGATTCGTTTCTTTCCATTTTCGACCAATCGGCGGTCCTATTTGTGCACTGTAAATCAAAGGGTTCCTCAAGGGTTCTTTGGCCACCATTTATTCTGAGCTTGAATTAATAAAGCTACATTGAAAATATTTTTTTATTTTATGGAATGGAAACGCTTTAAGGGGTAGAAAACGGGGGGAAAAAATTACTCATGGAATTTAACAATTTAATAAGAATCTCCAAATCTCAGACAGCATGCCCGAGTTTAAACCCCGGATCCTGGAGCTGTGTTTGGCAACACCACCTGCTGCGCTGCCTTGATTAGATTACGAGCGCGAAAATAAAAACGTATGCTGTGTGTGTGTGTGTGTGTGTGTGTGTGTGTGTGTGTGTGTGTTGAACCTGGCTGTGGATTACCATCATGGATTAAGTGCAATAAAGGAATGCCTCTTAAGCACCTGAATCTTATCGAAAGTAATCTTTCTGCTTGGAAATATGGCACATGCTTATATATAAAGTAAAGTATTTATAGATATAAATGACTTTATAAATGATTAATTTTACACGCTGCTCATTGGCCTGTCTCTCCATGTCTCATCTTCGCTCCTCCCTTACTTCTTATCTCAGAACACTTTTCTGTCTTCCATCAGCCTCTGCAGCGCGTGACTAGCCAAGCCAAGCGACAGCTCCAATGTGTGTGTATTTGAGTCTATGTGAGTGTGAGTGAGTCTGACAGGGAGCAGTGCATTAGATTCCAACAGTGAAAGAGGATTAGCTGAAGAGACATGGTGCCAGAGACCTAGAGCTCCTGTGACCACTGTGAAACACACACTCACACATAAACACACACACACACACACACACACACACACACACACACACACATGCACACTCCGACCAGCACAATGCCTGGCTACGGATTCTAAATTAACCTTGCAGTAACAATAAAAGCACCAACAGTGAGCTAAAAGGTTGTGTTCACACCGGAAATGAATGTGCTCCGTCCTGTTCCCGGAGTTAATTTGATTTTTTGGGGGTTTTTTTTTTACCACAGAGAACTTGCTCAAAAAATGCTTTCGGCAGTGAATGAAATCTTTAGTTCAGAAAGAAAGGAATCCTCTGTTTTAATGCTATAAGATCTCATGGGTAATTCCATCTCACCCCATGTAAGTTCTGAGAAAAATTGCCAGACACTATGGTTGAGGCTCCTTACATCTACAACTTCAATGAAGTTCTTCACAAGATGTAAGAGTTAAAAAGTCTCAACATTTTAAAGGCAGTGTTCAATTCCTGACGTATTGGTGGCCTCCATTAGTATTGGTGGCCTTGGTAGGTATGAGTAATGGAGACTATGCGTCTTTACTGGCTAACATTTGCAAACACAACATAAAAACAAATCTTTGTTAAATATACAATTTGGTATAAAGAAAATTTCATGACTAGCTTTCACACTATCACCTTCAAAATAATCTGCTTTCACAGCAATACAGTGGTCCCAGTGTTCCTGCAACCTCTGGAACATGTCCTGGAAGACTTTTCAAAGCATGTCAAGCACCTTCTGCGAGTCGCGCTGGATAATTTCAGTTATTTTCTTAGTTGTGAATGCTCTATTTGTGTAGTACTTTTAACTGCAAAGCACTTTGTTAATGGCTCATTATAAAAGGTGCTATATAAATAAACTTTCGATTTATGTTTTGTTTTTTTTCATCTCATGAAAAGACAAAACACAAATGCCGCTCGTCATGTTATGACGTTGCTTGTCATGTTTAAAAAAATCTGTGAAAAAAAACGCCTGCTACGCAAGTCCCTGCATAAGAAGTTACTACAGAAACAATAATGCATTTGGGAAATAAAAGTTTCATCATATTAAAATATATTACACAATGTTACAGCACTGACATGCTGAGCCTCTTCTCGGTGAATTAAGGAAACCCGCTGGCATATTTTAAGATGAGAACTGAAAAGTACTAAAGAGAGATAACTGTCGCTTGCTTGTTGTCTCTGCCTGCTTGTCTGTAAATGTATGCATGCTTGAAATATTTGAAAGCTCGAGGGGACACAGAGATAATATTGCTTGCTCATCATTCAGAGCGATGGCCGCTAAACCTGGCGCTTTATTGCTCAGGGACTGCATACCTGCACACAATCAGAATCAGAAAGAGTGTGTTCAGGGGAGACGTGCTGACTGATTAAATAGTCTGCAGACTTCGTGTTGTATAACTAGGAATCAAGTGTGAGCTCTGCAAAGAGAAACTCACCCATGGCCATCTAAAGTATGCAAAAACATACTCCCTGATAGAATGTAAAGGCAGGTATAAAAAAAAACTTACAGCAAGATGGTTCACGGTATACCTACTGTAAAAACTGTATATTATTTATTACTGCATTATAAAGTGGCTTGCTTTAAAATAGCTGATTGGAAATCTGTAAAGTGGCAAAGTAATATGATTCTCTGTAAAACCACGCACTGTTAAATGACTCGCTGTAAAACAAACTGTAAAAACAACTCAATATAAAATGACTCAATTTAAAACAAGTTACTGTAAAACTATTCAAATCATTTACTGTAAAAAAACAGTTACTGTTAAACAGTTCATTGTTAGGCACCTGCTGTAAAATGGCTCACTATAAGAACCACTCAATGTGAAATCGCTCACTGTAAAACAACTTGCTGTCAAATAGCTTACTGTAAAAACGACTCAGTGTAAAATGACTCACTGTAGAACAACTCACTGTAAAATGACTCAATGTAAGATTATTCACTGTAAAACCACTAAATGCAAAATAAAATGTAAATGTAAAACATTGACTGTAAAAATGGCTTACTATAAAAAGAAACTCACTGTAAAATAACTTTTAAACAAGTTACTGTAAAATGAATCACTGTAGAGCAACTCACTTAAAAATAAGTTGCTGTGAAATGGCTTACTGTAGCAGAACTTAATATAAAACAAATCACTGTAGAAAAACTCACTTTAAAATGACAGGCTGTAAAACAACGTACTGTAAAAATGGCTTACTGTAAAACAATTCACTGTCAGATGGCTCACTGTGAAATGATTCACTATAAAACAACTCAATGTAAAAAACTCACTGTAAAATGACACTGCAAATCATATACTGTAAAGTGATTCAATTTAAAATGGCTCACTGTTAAACAACTTTCTTTTAAACACATAATATTAAATCAGTCACCACTGAACACTGAGTGGACCATACAACTGCTAATTTTCTTTTTCCTTTTTTTTTCCTCCTCTAAAGACTTTTGATATAAACGTTCAACATAATAAATCTTTATTTTTATATACGACAAAAACATTGGATATAACCAAGTTTTGTTTTTTTTTTTTTACTGCATTTTAGTGGTATTTTACATTATTCCCCAAACTGTTTCTTGACACCTCACCAGCATGGGAATTTGCATGACCCAGCTTGCATAAAATATTTAACATTTATGATCAACACCACTGTACTGATTGTATTTTTTTTTATCTTAGTTGCCAAATGTTTGCTTTTCCCCAATTCTCATACTAAATAGCATTTTTTCTCAATTCTTTTAATTTGTATTATACAGTACATGTGTGAAAGTAAACGGAAACTAACACTTCTACTGAAACTTATGAATGTCCTTTCCTTCCAGAAATTATAAAAATAAAATTAAAACACGTTACCCCGCTTTGCCCTAGATGTTTAAAGGTGAATGTAACGTATGGGGGCTTGTTAAGGATCGTGCTTCTAATAGGTTGTTCTGTGGTGGTTGATGGGTTGATGGGAGCTGGGACATTGTATATAGTGTATAGTATATTCTCCCAGGGTAAAAAAAAAAAAAGTTGTTGCACATTTTCTTACAGTTTTTCTCAGTTGCTTTGGAGCATTTCTCGAATCCTCCTTAAGATTTGCCAATCAGTAAGTGCATTCTCAAAACAATGTGTACAAACAGCACAATACATTGGATTTCTTGCAAAAGCCTGTTTTTTGCTCAAAATCCTCAGTACTTCTCTCAAAAGTAACTATTTGTGTCAATGAACATATCATTGCCATCAAAATAACAAGTCCTTTTATTATAAGATAGTCAAAATGTTTAGTCATTTTTTCAATATGGTAATGCTTTATTAGAGTATTTCCTGATGTAAACTATGTTTTGGATTATTAGTATTGAAAATGCACGAGGCTGAATTGGCAACTATGAATTTCAACAGCACAGATTTACACATTACTGTATGTGGGATATTGATTGTAATAGACTGGACAGGTTTCACACTAACAAAAGGTTAACATAAACACTTCTTAGGCAGAACTGCACATGCCGGACTATACAGTGTAATCTGTCTCTACCCCCTGACGTCCCAGTCTGATGGGCCACAGATTTTCATCCACATCACAACAGATATCATCCCTTGCGATACCATTGTGAGGCCATGATTGACAACATGGTCCACACTAGTGGCTCTAATTTCATCTGAAATGTGTCTGTCTCTCTGGCCTTTTCTTCCTCTTTCTCTATTTTGCCTCCTTACCCTTCCAGCATGCATCCTTATTCTTGGCTCTCGAACCATGTTCGTTACTTAGTTGTTCATCCATTTTCAACAATTGTAAATCTGTATTTGTATTATTCTTTGATCTGGAAGTGAACACGCCCCTTCATTAGTGACATTCAAGGTTCATCTGCACAATTCATCAATTCAAGACACATTTACCAAAAAAGTTTAATAGAACTGCGAAGAAGAAGAGCTTGACAAATTTTGACAACTGGTTTAACCATTTCGCACTTGATGACTTATGCAATGAACTGATGCCTAAATGTTTTGGGGGTTAAAACCATTTAGGTGAAACCAGTATAATACATTTCGATCAACACGACATAAACAACTGATAATGTAGGAAAGAGCAGACACTCGTACACAATCGATTAAATGATGTACCAAAGCATTCGCAACGAGAAATGTTCTTATGATGAGCACAAATGACTCAATGATGTGGAGTTAAAAAGTATTTTGAAGAATTTCATTTCTGATCTGAGAAACGCTCCAAAGTGACTGAGAAAAACTGTAATAATCCTGATAATGATGAGACTCTACAAAAAATTCAAAAGCTCAATTTGGAGCATTTATACTCAAACTTGCTTTCGGAAATTGAAGTGTTTACATTTTTTTTTTTGAAGAAATTTAAGAAGCAACATCCTAAAACCAATGGATTCTATAGTTTGTTTGTGGATTGCTAAATAAATAATCCTAATTGTAATTATGGCATTAATGGCTGCCGGTTTAAAAACATGGCTGCCATTGTCATTGAATAAGCAGGACATATTATTTACTTCTACTCTTTATCAGAATATATCAGATATCAGAAGAACTACAGTATATGATGGATCAGAATTGCTGATGCAGCATGTAAATCCTTACCATGCACTTAATACAACCTGAAACACAGCCTGCTGTTTAAAATAAAATATAAAAAACTTATAATAAGAATATGTTCCCATGGACATAGTTCCCTCAAGCACAAGCTGCTGAGAATGAGCTTCATGACGTGGTACTGATTTCCAGATAACAGCATTATTTCGACGCATGGCGCAGGTCCGTTTCAGCATAAAACGAACAAAATAAACAAAGGTAATGGATTTTCTCAGGATCTGATGACATGTGACGTGCTTTCAGTCAGGCCTTGTGTGAAATAGAATGCAACTTACTGCACTATAAACAAGTTTCAGAAGATTATCCGCATATTGTTGTGGCATTGATGTGATTCCGTTATAGATTTAGATACACCAGACAGATGTGGAATGAAACTAGAAAGTGTGTGAGAAGCATTCACAATACAGAGTCTCAGAAAAGCAGATAGATAGATAGATAGATAGATAGATAGATAGATAGATAGATAGATAGATAGATAGATAGATAGATAGATAGATAGATAGATAGATAGATAGATGGATGGATGAATTGGTTGAGGAACTGCTGAGTGAATTGATGTGGAGGTAATTTGGTGGATGGATGTATAGGTTGGGGGGATTTATGAATGAATTAATGAATAAATGGATGAATGAATCCTTTTTTGAACGGGTGGGTGAACAAATGATGAATGTATAAGTTTAAGGATAGGTACAAAGAAATAGATTGAAGGTTGAATAGATGTTCAGGTAATTGAATGGATACATAAATTGCTAAATGGATGGATGGGTAGGTAAATAGCTGGGTGGATTGATGGATAGATGGATTTGTAGGGTCTGTATTGGAGTGCAAAGGTGGGGAGGTGAATGGAAAAAATTCCTAAGACATAAGTAGTGTTGAGCTTCTTAAAGTGAAGGTACAAGCCTTCAAAGAACACTTGTAGTCTGAGAGTAAAGGTTTGGAGAGGTTTTAGTGTCTAATGGGGATTTAAAGGTGTTGCAGTAGCAGTGGGAGGGAATTAAAGGGTAGAAATGAAGTGTAGTTTGGGGGCATAGAACAAAGAGTGAGCTTCAGGCATGGAGGATGCTGTGAGACACCTGCCTGCCTACTTGAATAAAAGTCTACCATTAGGACACACACACACACACACACACACACGTAGGTCAGAGACAGCTCCGAGTCAAACTCCCTATGTAGTTATCCATGCTCACACATCCCATTTACCCTCAGCACACAAATCATGCAATATTCAATGGCTATGAACAAGAACACCACACACACACACACACACACACACACACTTGTCACAGCAGCCCAAACCCATCTCTGCCTGATCCAATCCACCACCCCCAGACACTGAGACTCTGTTCAGTACAGAAAGGAGTAAAAAAAATAATAAGAAGGGAAGAAACGGTGAGAAAAATGGAGGGATTTCCTCTGTCCATGAAAACCCTGCTGAGAACCTGTGACATGGCCATTCAGCGTAAAACACCAGAGCACGCATTAAACTTCAAAGAGTGGCCCGTTTTTCAGGAGCACGAGGAGAAGGTGATTTAGAATTCCTCCATTAAACATCTGGAAAGGGAGAGGACAGGGAAATTGTCCATTAAAAAGAATGCCGGAGCGGGACGAGGTTCCTCCAAATGAGTCATTTTGAACTCTTAACAGGAATCGATATAAATGACGGGGCAGCCTGTCTTTCATTTCCTCTTTTGATGCAGACGCACCGGTTTATCCTTGGGAAAAAAAAGGCGACGTGGAAATAAAATTAGCTACGCCGCATTCCCTCATTCGGCGAGTCTTAAATTGCTATGGGCCGGACGCCGGGATGTTGTTCATGCTTGTTAGTTGCACCTTTGGGGAAGATCTGCGATTCATATTCATGAAATTAAGTGTATATATTTGTGGGAAGAAAAAAAAAAAAGACAGAGGACACTGAGACGTTTCAAATCCCAGAGAACTCTATTGCACTGGGGAAAGCCTTGGTGTGGGAAGATTTCTGTAACCCATAGCAACCATTAACCCACTGATATCACGCCTTGGGTTGACTGTCTTTTTGTTTCTCGTGCATGTACTTTCCATTGTCCAAGGCTTCATTTAGAGTACCAAACAAATTTCCATATTTCCACTGGTGTTTGACACAGAGGTGAACAACCATCAAATAAACCGAAATACATCAAGGATCAAAGAATCCACATTCCAGTGGCAAATTTAAGGCAAAATACAAAGAGACACAATCATTGGATAACAATAACTGCAAAAAAAAAAAAATCATCCATTTGTTTTTTAACAGTGCTGATCCCACTATGAGGTTTTGTGTTCAGGCAAACAAATACAAAAGACCCTCTGCGGCAAAATATCAGATCTGTGCAAAATATATATGCCAAGCTGGCACTCTTGGGCCCTTGAGCAAGGCCCTTAACCCTCTGTGCTCCAGAGGTGCAGTATCATGGCTGACCCTGCACTCTGACCCCAGCTTCTGAGCAAACTGGGATATGCGAAGAAAGAATTTCACTGTGCTGCAATTTTAATGTGACAAATAAAGTCTATTCTTCTAAATATAAAAATAAATTATATATATATATATATATATATATATATATATATATATATATATATATATATATATATATATATATATATATATATACAGTATATGTAACAAAAATACACTATGACGACCCCATCATCACATAAAATATGAAAATTCAAAGATGGTGCTATGACTGTGACAGTCTTTCCTGCTTCATGCTGATTTATCATTTTCATTTTCTGCTTCAAACCGATGGCTTTCCTCTTCTTTTTTTTCTCTGCAAGCAGGTGACATACTTGGGTGCTTGGAAGACATGCTTTTATTGCTGAAATTGCTGTTTGAAACAGTTTGAAACAGACTGTACATACACACTGACACAACTTTACTCTGTCGACCACATGGTGAGAGTTGGGCATCTCACAGGGTGAGAGATACCCTCATCCCAACTGCACATCCAACATATAGTACATAGTACGCTGCTGCAAGTTTACAATTTTATCGTATCGCTATCCTCATCTTAAGATCGAAAAATCGTAAGTCGAAACATCGTAATTTGGGAGCATATATATATATATATATATATATATATATATATATATATATATATATATATATATATCAGGCATAACATTATAAAATTATGACCTAATGAGAAACTAATACAAATGATGATGGCTAGACAACTGGGTCAGAGCTCTTATGGCATGTTCACGCTCTGCATTGGTCAGTATCTATCAAAAGTGATCTAAAGAAGGAACAGTGGTGAACCGGCCAAGGCTCATTATTACAAGTGTGGATTGAAGGCTGGCCCGTGTGGTCTGATCCAACAGACGAGCTCCATCTCAAATTGCTGAAGACGTTATTGCTGTTAATCCTTGATGGGTCAGAACTGTTTTGGCTACAAAATGGGGACCAACGCAATATTAGGCAGACGGTCATAACGTTATGCCTGGTCGGTGTTTATATGAAATTAGATTGGAGCAGGATATATGTAAGGCACAATATGTGTAAAGAATGTGGGATATACTGTATATAAATTTACAATATGGAATATGTACATTGTATGTAAAACTGTACAAAGGTTATACACAGTGTATATACAGATATGTGAATTCAGAATTATATACAGACATAATTATCCAGAGATTACGCCAAACGGACAAAATGGAATTGTACATTGTGTTTATTCTTTCATTTGTTTTGTAATGTTTTAAACATCATTACGTTTAAAAAGTCCTTATTTTGCTCAGAATGTACGCTATTTCAAATGCACCTTATTTCTTGTTGCTTGCCATCTTTTTTACTTTTTGGTCAACCATGAGCATGTAATCCATCAGCAGCTGCATTCTACATTCTGGAGAAGTATATAGATCACTATGTGCTTTTTAAAAGCAAAAAAAGCATCACAGGAAATGGGAGTCTGACACGTGTCCTATTCATACAATGTTATGCGATGCACAAAAACTTCACTCTTAGCAGAACAACCCCACCCCACACCATTTTCCATTAGATTGTCTGCGATCTCTGAATATGTTGCTCTAGTTTGCATCATATTATTTTCCATTTGTGCAAATGGTTCCAGAGTGGACTGATTTTTCTAAGAAAAGACCACTAATGAATTTCCCTTTTACTTCTAGGTTAGGATTGAGCTGTTAGATTAGACATATTGTGTACTCCAAATCATAATGAAAGTCAATAATATTTAATTAAAAAAAGAAACGAAGGCACCGAAATCCACATTTTTGTTCTTCAGTTGCGAATCTAAAAGCTAATGAGTGCAACAGACCGTGTAAAGTCCGCTTGAGAAAATAAAAAAGCAGTAGCAGCCCCACTTTCTATATCGACATGATTGTATTTGTGTAAAATGTACATTAATATTGTAATAATTGAAAAAAATCTTCACTTTTACAAATAAATGTTACATTTGGACTAAAAGTTGATGGAAGTGGCATATGCTATATGATTGGTCAATACGGTAGGTTAAGATCCAATGATTTGGAAGTGTCACCAAATTAAACTTGTCTATTTAGAGACAGAATTTTGAATTTCGAAGACTAAATAGGCCGCTTTCCAAGCTGCTCTTGGAGCTTGTTTCCAAGCAAATATTGAACAGATCGCATGTTTCCTGCCATTTAATAGTATAGAATGAAGGTTAAAGTCTGAAATCTGACATTCATTTCACAATATTACACCCAAAAAAAATACTATATATTTATCTAGAAATGTAGAAAAGTGTATAGGCTTCACATTTTTGACAATATTGTAATTGTAAATTGCTAAAATGCATGGATTTTATTTATTTTATATTGGTTCTATTTCTAATCATATAAGATTATTATTATTATTATTATTAAATTCATATGTTACTTTGGTCAATTTTCAATCAAGCAATGCCAATTCCGCTTCTTGTGTTTAATATACACAAGCAATATATTTTCACTCTGTATTATATCAAAGAGCTTCTAATGATTTCCACTACAATTATCATTATAAACCATGAGCGATTAACCATTTAAACTATTTCCGAATAGTTTCTATTATGTAGTGTGTTTGCGTACATCATTAAATCATTCAGGCTGAACAATCAAACCAAAGGAAACCAATGTAGAAACTCAGATAATCCATGGAGTTTAAATGGTTCCTATTGGTGTGCAGTAGTTTTCAACATGTGATTTATAAGTCGCCAGTGTTCTTATTTGGTCTTTAACAGTATATAATACTATTATATAATAATTAAAATATAATATTTACCACTAAAGACTTCACAGAGGTCATTACAGTTTCCATTTAAACCAATACAATTTTTATTATACAATGAAGAATCTCTATGATTTTGATGTTGGTTTTATGGGGGTTTATGTTCATATTGGGTTTTTGGCAAATCGTCTGGAGTTGGCATTATGGTTCCTCCGTCAGTTTTTATGGGGGATCATTTGGAAGGAATTCTGATAAGTCACAAACTGTTGCTTTTTTAAAGACAATAATATGTTTGCAGCTTGGGATTATAAAATTCTAGATCCTAAACTCTTAAATAAGAAAAAAAATACTTTAAAAGACGTAAATGCACACACGTAGTGTTGGATTACAAGCGTGTATTCGTGGAAGTAATGCAACTATGCTGTACGCTGAATGGGGATTATGCTACTTTCAATGTATATACTGTATATTCAAAGCTTGTGAATAACTCATCAAAAGGCCCGATCTTTATTATTTAGACTTTCCTGATCAAAGACGAGGCCAAACTGTGTCCTCAGAAAGTTTGATTTGGGGGATCAATAGCTAATTGAATGAACAAAGAAGAAACAAATATCCACTTTTTTTTTGCTTTGTATTTTTATTTGGATTTCTTCATTTGTAATTATGTAGCTTAATTTTTTTATAATGTTGATTATATTCGTATTACAGCTTTTACTTATGGAAATCCACCTACACTTCCACTTTTAATTACCATACACTACATTAACTAATGTGTGTGCACACCTGACCATAAGATTTGCATTAGTCCCCATTTGCTGTTACAATAATCTCCACTCTTCTGGAAAGATGTTCCACAAGATCAGTTCCAATTCATCCCAAAGGCTTTCAATATGTTCAAGATCATTTAAATGCTGGAAAAGATTTGGATCTCCTAGTTCATGTGAAGGGAAATTTTCTTTCTACCACATCTAAAAGACATCCGGTACCATTATGTGCCCTTAACTTTGTGGTAAAAGTTTGGCGAAGAACCATGGGTGGAAAAGCCGATATTTTTGTCCCTATAGTGTATCTTTCTGATATAACTTACCTTCACTAACTTGTGCTGAATCATAAATTCATTCATTTGAATGTCAGAAAATTATGAACTACATGATAAACATCCCGAATGTGTTTGTTCCTTGTTTACTTTCATTACAGATGTACCTAATTTTACATGTAAGTAGTGTCTTGAAGAGGCATCTTTACTTTAATGCATTCTTCTTTAGAGCCTCATCTCAAAATCTATAAATTAACCAAACTAAAAGCCTTGTTTAAACAGAAGCCCTGTACTATTTCCGTCTAAACAGAACAACCATAAAACAATATTAAACTAGAGAACAGCAATATTTGTTTTTTTTTTTTTCAACCCGGTTCCTAATGACTAGGCTTGTTTCTTTGTTCTTTCTTTCCCACTAACTTGTTCTCCCATAGCTACCAAGCAGAGCTCATGAAAGCTCCTTCTTCTAAGATCGCATGTTTTTCAAACACATTACAGACCGGCTGACCGCTCACTGACTCCAGCAGTTGGCTCGTATGGCTTGTATTGTCAGGGGAGACAGGGCACAGCTATCAGAATCAGAAAGCCAGGCCAATTATCCTCTCCTGGACTTCAGTCTATGGGAAATGGTGGCATGGTTGGGATCTGCGATCTATCAACAATACGGTGAACAGCTTTGGCTTTTCTACCTGAGAATTGATCTTGTTAACCTGTGTATATCCAAGTATATACGCTTTTCATGTCTGTTGGAGTGTTTCATAGCAAATAATTGAAGGCTTCACAGGGGACTTTTTTTTTCACTCCGAACACTCAAAACAGCCATTTGTAAGCTTGTTCCAAACTAAAGTGTTGAAAACCAATTGCTCCGAATGGCCTTACTTGTTTTCTTGATGGACGCCTGATTGATCCAGGCGTTCTTTGCAGAGCGCTTGCTCAAATGAAAAAAAAATAGGTGGCTGGAAAAATTGTTTAATGTTACTTTTCGAACAAGAAAACTGCACGTGAGCTTGTTTACACTTGTCAGGTGTAACACACATTTGCTCGTTTCCCAGTGGTGGACAGAAACAAAGTAAATGTAATTTGTTACTATACCTAAGTAGCTTTTACACGTATCTTTAGCTTACTAAAGTATATTTGGGGTGACTTTTACTTTAACTTCACTATATTTCAAGGTCAAATATCTTACTTTACTTACCTACATTTTGTAAAATCAGTCGTTCCTTTTTATTTATGAGTGGATAAAAACTTAACTGGTCAAATATGCAGCAAATCAGGGTAAATTGCCTCTTGGTGGTATCTACTTATTACCAACATACAGTTCAGTGTCCGTTCAACAGCAAGCAGAACATTTTGAAAAGAATAAATGAGGGAAGAAACTCCTGACTCAACAACACCTATGGCCTTATTTACACATATTTTGAAGTAGGTTTTGGGCTCATAATAATTTGAATAGATATCAATCAGTGTTTGACTTATCATTCCATTAATAGATTGGTGTGTTAAGAGTAACATTAGAGTCTTTTCACATAAGCGGAGTTGATTAATGGAAGAGTCTTAAGACAAGTACTTTTGAAGACATACTTTTGTAATTTTACTCAAGTGAAAGATTAAAGGGACACTTTTACTTTAACTGGAATAATATTTTACAGAATATCTCTACTTTAACTTAACTACATGGTTTGTGTCAGTGGGGGGCCGTGCATTTGGTACCTGGGCCTTTAGTGGGGACTTACCTGACTTAATCCCCCTCTTAATACCACCAACACATCACAATTATAGAAACCATCAATACTATACAAAAACGCAATAAACAATGTGTGGCAATACAGAGAGAGGCATTTGGCATATGCAGGGTGAATACCATTTTATTAAAGCAACCTCTAAACCTCTACACCACAACCGCAACTCACCAGACATGCATACTCATAATTTGCACCGCTCCTCGTAGGCTGTAAGCCAGTGGTACCGCTCGTAGGCATTTGTCGGGAAGTGGCAAACAAACCCTTTATTGGGATGAGATAAGCTAGCTAGCTTCGGGGTTGGCCGACTTCTTACAATGTCAAGCTTTTCTTCAAAATGAATTTTTTGCCCAGACCAAATCAATTTCTCTTCCTCCATCAGCCATTGTGGGAATAAAATGGTGTATTTTAGATGTATTATTGTGTGCAGAGCGCTACAGATGCGTTTTGCCAGTCAAATTCGGCTGTAACAGTTTCCCTCTGACCAACCAATCAGAGTACAGGAAAATGCTGACGCTATTCTGGGCCAGATAGCTGGCCCTGTGAGACGAATTTGAAATCCGATTGGTTAAAGGAACAGACCTATTTCTAATATAGTCTAAGGTACATGAGCATTGACATGGCTGCACATAAGGCTGAAATCTGATTGGATAATTATTCTAACATCCACATACATGTACTGGAAGCAGTGCTGCCAAGAGAAACGCTACAACTGTTGGGAATAAAACAATACAATTTCATGGAACAAATATTAGAATTTAGGTTGTAAATGTAGGTCAGTGCTTCTGATTGTGTTTAGGCCAGCAGAGAAGGCCTTGCAGAAGCCACTGCTGGTTTGTGTACTTTGTCCACCTCTGTCATTTCCTTTAAAATTGCTTTTTTTGGACCCAAATACATAGCTAATGCTAGCGAAGCTTCGACTTCAAATTAGTTACAGCAAGCCAAGCTCTTGTGCACCTGCATGATAAGAAACGACATCGCAGTGCACTATACTCTGTGAAAAGACTTTGCATGTACAGTACACCCCACTGCCTCTGGTGAATTATTGACTTTTTTTTTCAATCTGTCAATCAAGAAATCAGGTCGATTTAAAAGTGAAAACTGTATCCAATCACTGCACTGACCTTGTCCATTTCTGCTGCCTTATTTTCTACTTGAATCGCCAGGAAAGTCATGCGCAAAGGCATTTTCTATACCATGTAGCCCCAGTGCCTCTAGCGTACAATGGATGTGGAAGTCACATTGGTTAAATTATCTTACAACATGACTATTAAGAAAAAGAAGAAGAAGAAAATCCTCGATAACACTTAATTCACTTTATAATGTTATTCCAATTGATTCTAATGTCTGGCCTGTTTATACAGAATGACTACAGTGGTTTGCATAAGTATTTACCCCCTTGATCCATTCACATTTTGCAGTGTTACAACTCAGAATTGGAACAGACTTTAATAAGACGTTATGTGTCATGAACATGGACAAATAATACTGAAGTTGTTTGGTGACAGGATTGTAACCAGGATGCCAATGGAAACTTGATGCTACCATCGGCATGCTTCCTAATGGGAACGGTGTGCTGAGGTTAAAAACCAATGGGTTTGAGACGAATGTATTGCTGTGTTCAGCCTAAAAGATCCAATTGAATCCAATTAAATTAAAGTCCAACATTCAATTGATAAAACTGCATGAAATTCAAAGCAAAAATCTACATCCAGAATATAATTTTAATGAGTATGTGTTTTTTCCATATTTTACTCATCATCCTGAGTGGCTGATGTTTTAGCGTCTCAAGACATTTTCAGCGTGTCGCTTTTTCCTCGAGAGCTAATTGATAATTGAAATAAATGAGGCCCCATCCGCTAGCAGTCTTATTAATAATCAGGAAAAATGGCAAAGTTACATTTAAAAAGTGCTTTATAGAAAGTGCCTGTCAAATACAATTATCTCCAGAGCAATTAGGGGAAAAATGCATATTAGATATAAATATGGATGAAATAAAGTCTATTTACACTATAAACTATACACAAAGACTGAGAAAGAGAGAAGGAGGTTGGCTCTTGTGTATGGGTTTGTGTCCTGTCCTCTTTCTTGCTTTCAAGCGAAACCACATGGGTCTTCATTCAACACACGTACAGTACAAACGAAACACTAAAACAAACATGTCCAAAAATTCCACTGGTGTAATAAACAGCAGATAAAGCTGCAAGTAAACATTAATTTACATTTTTTTTCTCTGACAAACTAAAGCTTGGTTTGCTTTTCAAAATAGTTCAGATTATATTTCATGGTGGAGACCAAGAAGCAGGTGGAAATGATACTTAGCTGTTTGTGTTGTTCATTCAACAATATAGAAGAGCTTTCATTGCTCTAGTTGCTATGTTCAACCAAACCACTGTCCATCCACCCACACATCTATCCACCAACTATCTAGCATTCCAACCGCCAACCAAATCACGCATTCCATCCTCCAATCCATCCATTCATCCCTCTACCAACTACACCTTGCATCCAACCATGAACCAATCCACCCAACCATCCATCCATCCATTCTTGCATCTACCAACCAATCTAATTACTTTCATATCTTTTTAGCAACCCATCCATCCATCCATCCTTCTACCAATCAAACCACCTATCCACATTTACCAAGACATAAATCTACATTCACCCATTAATCCATCGATCCATCAATTAATCTATCTATCCATGCATTCATCCACTAAGTCCCCTTCTTTTTCCGCTACCCCACTTTTTTCCTATCTTGTGCCATCTCTGAATCTTTCTCTCTTTCTTTCACTTGTTCCACATCTGTAACTCTACGCTCTTGCATTTAAATTCCACTTAAACTTTCTTATGTTATCACATTCTTTTTCTCTCAGCATTTATTTCTCTCTTAGGCTCCAAATCTTTTTTTCCTCTCTGTGGGTCCTGGCACAATCCAGGTATATTCTTGTATCTCATTCATCTTAATTATTGTGGAAGTGACAGACTTTTTTTTAACCTGCGGCGATTTGGCCAAACACTAGCGCAATAACACACATCTCACGCTGTCATTTAGATCAGAAATGATGGAATCCGATGCAAAACTTCATGTCTACTGGTGTAAATCACATCATCAGCAAAACACACCAGTGAAAAAAGATATCTGGTGTATTGATGCTAAAGGAATGAGACTTCAGGTAATACAGTATACACAAGATGGCTTAATCATCCTATTGTAGAGGTCTGACCTTTTTTTTTGTGCTGTGATATGTAGCCAATCAAATGCTTCCTACCCTTGAATAAGCCCAGGATCTGATTTGGTAAATCTTAAGATCTTTGGATCCAAGGCACTTAACCAGAGAGTTGGTATTTGAGTTTTTTGTGCTACATTGATAAGCATCCTGGGATGAGTATTTGTACACAGACCCTATCAGGACCGTTGATTTATCACGAGCGATGCTTCATTAATAATGAAAGATGCCGTAAATTAGATTAGACTGTGCCGTGATGGTGACTTCCACCCAGGTCTTTAACTTTAATTTCCTCACTTGTATCTTCATTAGTGCTTAATCAGCAAAGGCTTTTTTGACTTTTCATTGGCCTTATTTATGATGCCACCCACATTCTCCTGCTCATCCCACACAGTTTTTGGGTCATTGAGATTAGACAGGAGTCATAAAGCCATCAATGCTTTCCCATCACCATCACCGCTAATGACATAAGAAGTCATTACCCATGCACCATGAATGCCAATATCACATCCAGTGATGATTCGAATATTGGCGTGAAACAGTGTTTACAGATCTACAGCTAAAACCTAGTAATCAATAGTATCAGGATCAGCATATGTTGCTAAAGAAAATATATGTTAAGGTGATAAAATTACACTTAAGGAAATAGTTCCTTAAGGTTTGTTTGGGCAGAACTTTGTTTCTATTCTCTGATTGTAAGGTCCTGCATAAAACCTGACATGGTTCCTCTAGAGGGACCTTGTTAGACTGAGAGTTTTCCACCTCTAACAGTGTAACAATATATTGGCCAATACCCACTGTGAACGGAGATCTGGTTACACCAGTCTCTGGAAAGGGTCGAGCACAAACCCTGGCTGCGGTTCCCATGTTTGAAATGTCAATATCATCTGTACCTCAAGCCTTGGATCCACTTTTTAAAAGGAATAAAAACATAATTATTCAGGAAGATCTTTGGACACTTTTTTAAAAGTCAAAGTGTTATTTTAAATTTTTGTGGAAATTTGCCATTTAATCAGCATTACATTAATTACAATTCTAATGCAATTGCACTGTTTGAACAACAGAGGTCCCAAACCTCACAACTCATGTAGCTGAAATAGAGAGTAAGCATGCTAATCACATGATTGCACCATGACTGCTCCTTGTGAATGACAAACCTTATAGATTATAATATTACACAACCATGTTATAAAAGTTATAACAGTCCTTCAGTAGCTTTTAACACCAGTTAACACCAGTTAACACAATTAACCAGTTAACCACAATTAACACCAGTTCAGTGTGGCTGAGATCTATAATGCTAAAAACAAGGCAGTGGAAGTGAGGCAATTTAGCTCATTATGTTTTAGTTCAATCATTTTCCGAAGCACTGAGGCTTTGCTGATTTTTCAAAAAGTTGGGGGAAAATATATACAATTATGGATTTATTTTTTAAGACATGGTTGCATTCACCCATTTTCGTCAATGCATTCTTTTCCCAAAATATTCTAAAGTTGAATCAACACCAAAGTGTATTGTTACACCCCCTAATAAGCAGTGATTCTTTATGTAGCCACTGCCTGTATGTTTATGTATGATGCCAAATTTCAGAATATCTCCTCAATCTAAATTGCATGTAGTTGCTGAAATTGAAAGACTTCACAAGAATACATTTTTTAATTCACCCAAGAAGGAATGATGCCGATGAAACCCTGATATCCTGAGATATCCTGATACCCCCCACCCCCACACACACATATATATTCAATCTCAAGAATCATCTTCTCTCATCTTCTGACGCATGACCTGCATCATGGCTGTTATTTTCAATCTTCTCACACTCATCCCCCAAGGGCAATGACAAGCACGTCTCTTCTCAGGAGCACAAAAGTAACCATATCGCATGGATAATAAAACAAGCAAACCATTCGTCCATTTTCACAAAGCTTGAATCTGTGAGATAATTATTTTGTTTCGGATTATTGTGGGTTTTTTTTTTTTTTGCGACTGCAGTGTGTGAGGACAAAAATAGACGTGTGTGTAGGAATGCACAGCTTGTTCCAGGTAGGCGAGCGAACCTGACAGACCGTAAGACGTTTCTAATGGACATGTATAATTGGGCATATTTGAATAGGATTCAATTATGAAGAAAACTGGGCGGCCAATAATCAGACAAGCTTCGCTTTCACCTGCCCCCTCTTTTCCTCTCTTCTCTGTCCCTCTCTCTTTTTCTCTGCCTGGACATTCCTCGCTCTGATGAGCGTGAGAAACCCAGTTTCCAGTCCTATCTGTGCGTTAGGGGCATTCTGGCAGACCTCAGAGACACTGATTTACTTTTAGAACGCTCGCAAGAAGAAGATGAAGAGGGAAAAAAAAATCTAGAACACCACACGAGCGAGAACGTTTTTTCAATCTTCTCTACAAGTCAAAGTTTTGGCACTGAGATGCACCGAGCCCAACACAAGCATTAAGAGACCACAGGTTTTAGAGTAAAAACAAAATGGTCAATTAGGAGTCTCTGAGGCTTCTATGGAACAACTTTCCTTAGAGTTGAAATTGCACATTCGTTAACCATAAGCACGATAATAATAGGCATAAATCAAGCAATGAGTCGCACAAGTTCCCTCCCTGAAGCTTTGATAATACCTTTAGTAGGCGTACGGAAGGCAGGAAGGCGGCATGACACAGTTTTCGGATGGTCCAGTTGAGCGGGCGCGGAGCATCCAGCTGGCCGTTCCCGGCATCCGGAAAAGGGCCCCACATCGCTCCGGCCAAATCCTGATAATCCCGCTTGGCTCAGGGAGCATGACCCTCCCTCGATCCAAAGATAGAAAGATCCGTAATGAGCGTTGGATCTAGAAGAAGCAGCGGGTCCTGGAGAAGCGCTAGATCCCAGAGGAGCGTCTCGACTCCAGAACCGAATGGAAGCATGCGTGTGTTTGGTCTTTCCAAGAGAACCAAGATGAACGGATAAAAGCCAATAGAGATGGAAAAAAGAGACAGAGAGAGGCAAGGAAAGAAAGAGGGGAAGGGAGGGAGGAAGTGCGAACGAGAGCGAAGAGAAACAGGAGAGCAGCTGTAATGTAGAGCAGCGGAGCGCTCTTTCCATGAACGATGTGTGAAAGGAAGGGACGGGAGATGGAGAACAGGAGGGAGAGTGAGAGAGAGAGAGAGAGAGAGAGAGAGAGAGAGAGAGGGTAAAGGAGAAAAAAAGAGGAATGATAGAAAAACTAACAAGGGTTCCCCTTTTATGAGTTTTTTAACACAAAAATGATGAAAAGCATTGCACTAATATGAGACTAACGTTTCTAAATGCCCTTCTTTCCCTCTGTCCCATCTGATCAGAGACCTTTTTTTTCCACCTCCGTGTCTTTGAGGTCAAAGATAAAAGGATGAATGCTTCCTGCGTTTGCTCTCCCACTCCCCTACTCCTACTCTTTCTTTTTATTTCTCCCCAATTCTCACATGTCCAGTCGCTCTTTGATCCCCCTCCTCGCTCCATCTGCCTCTGATCCACCAGATCCGCTGTACGTTTGAGTCCAAAAAGTCCACTGTACTCGTCAAGTTCGGAATCATCAACTGCAAATTTAACAAAGGCTTCGAGGGTGATTCCATAATTGGAGAAGCCATTTAGCCTTTGGAACTCTGCAAATATTTATAAACAGGTTAAAATCATGTTTTTTCAAGATCTTTAGATTCTTTGCAAATTTTTGCTTAATTAACATTTTCGAAATCACCACGTCAGATCTTGCATTTCTTCATCCAGTGATCTTTCAGATAAAAATTCAACAGTGCAACTTTTCCAAATATTTCACTTTGAAGTAAAGGTGATCACAACCTAACCTTTTCGCAACCGACACACGTCCAACGAAAAACATACGATTAAAACAAGACTAAACAGAAATGCATGCTTGATCAGTATTCCACAAAAGTATTGGGACACTTGACTTTTCCAGCCATATGTGGTTCTTCCTCAAAGTCTTATCCCAATGCCGGAGCCACACAATTGCAGAAGATGTCTTTGGATGTTGGAGCATGAAATTTTCCCTTTGCTTGAACTAAGCCACTCAAACCTATTCCAGCCTGACAATGTTCCTGTGCACAAAGCCAGTTCCATGAACATACATGGGTTGGAATTGTGTGGAAGATCTTAAGTGGCCTGCTATAAATCTACAAACCCTATTAAACACCATTGGGATGAATTGTTTATGTTGACAGCACCCCAGGCCTCCTCATTTTCTCACCTACATCAGTACCTGATTTCAATGACGCCCTTGTTGCTGATCGAGCACAAATCTTCAAAATCTAGTGGAACATCTTCATAGTGAATGGTATTATAACAGCAAATGAATAATGTGGAATGACCACCAATCTTACAAATCTTATGGTCAGGGGTCCTCAAATATTTGTTAATGGACAGTGGTTAAGCAATAAAAAGTGACTGTTGACACAATTCTAGAAATCTCTAAGCGGTCATTTTGTGACTGTTGCAGTTTTTTTTTAATCTAAATGTGTATCTAAGGATGTTTTTCATATTAATCTTAGAAACTATACCACACGATACAGTCTAAGTGTCAATATAACGGCAAAACTAATGGGTGATTTATTGGGGTACAACCACAAATTGTGTGTGAACAGGTGATTTATTTGAATACAAGTTTCATGACTGGTCTAAACAGACAAAAGTTTGGTTCATAGTGCATTCGGACCACCTCTCGTTCCTCTCCACCCACCCACACAGTTCCTCCTCTTCAAGCGTATGCTGCATTGCTGTTTTCTGAGAACAAGAGCCAGCAGACGGTGAGCCGAGAAACCAGCGCCAGCTTCCCCCTGCTCAGGATTTCACCGAAACCAGCGAATCCTCACAGCTTTCACAAACACTCTGCACTTTTCTATTCTCTCTTTACCGAGGTGCACCAGGAGAAGTGATCCCTCAGGTGCCCATAAGCAGCATGAAATAATAAAGACAGCAAAAGAAATTGTACGAGGTGGAAGGGAGGAAAAGAGAATCCAGTTCGAAGTGGGCACACTCATTTCACTGGTACACGGGTGGCATCCAGCGGGAAATTATTATATGTTGGGCATGAGTGGCGACTGGACACCCTGAGGGACGCTGGGTTAAATTATTAAAGCACCTTAAGAAATGCAGTGCATACTATCGTTTTTGAGTCTTGCCGAACAAACAGTGTCATTCAGGATGCTCTGAAGAAGTAGCAAGGAATGCATCTGAATAAACGAATCATGGACTAACATAAAACAGGTGAACACAATCAGGTAACAAACTAATGACAGGACAGTAGAACCCGCAAAAAAGCACCAAAAATAAAACATGGGGATTATTATGGTGAATATTTGTTTTTCGGATCTGGTTCGTGTGAATATACACTCACCGGCCACTTTATTAGGTACACCTGTCCAACAGCGCAAATGCATTTGCCAAATGCATTTGCCAAGGGCGCGAATGCCTTGTTGATGCCAGAGTTTAGAGAAGAATGGCCAGACTGGTTGGAGCTGATAGAAAGGCAACAGTAACTCAAATAACCACTTGTTACAACCGAGGTATGCAGAAGAGCATCTCTACAAGCACAACACGTCAAACCTTGAGGCGGATGGGCTACAGCAGCAGAAGACCACACCGCCAATCCTGACAGCTAAGAACAGGAAACTGAGGCTACAATTCGCACAGGCTCACCAAAATTAGACAATAGAAGATTGGAAAAACGTGATGCTATCATGTCAATATGGACCAAAATCTCTGAGGAATGTTTCCAGTACCTTGTTGAATCTATGCCATGAAGGATTAAGGGAGTTCTGAAGGCAAAAGGGGGTCCAACCTGGTACTAGTAAGGTGTACCTAATAAAGTGGCCAGAGTGTATATATAGATGTTATATGCAAATGATATGCAAATTAAAGAATAATGGGCAGGAATGTAAACCTGATGCACCAATTGTGGTCAAATCATCTCTTGATGTACAATATTTATTAATACCATTTCCACAGCTATAGAGCTTTGACCTCAACACTTTGGTATGAATTGGAACAATGACTGCACCACAAGCCCCCTCACCTCACCTACATCAGTACCTGACTTAACTAATACTTTGTGGGCTGATTGAGCACAAATATCCACAGAAACAGCAAATGGGGACTAAATGTGGAATGGGATGAAATGTTAAAAATGAAATGATCAAAAAACACATACCAGTATCATGGCCAGTTGTCCAATAAGTATCGATGATTTAAAAAATTGGTTTCTTCTTTTTCTTTCGGCTTCTCCCATTAGGGGTTGCCAAAGCGGATCATCCTTCTCCATACCCCCCTGTCCTGTACATCTGCCTTTTTCACCCCAACTATCTGCATGTCTTCCTTCACCACATCCATAAACCTCCTCCTTAGTCTTCCTCTTTTCCTCCTTCCTGGTGGCTCTATCAGCATTCTTCTACAGATTCTTCTACCCCATGTCCTTCCTCTGCACATGTCCAAACCATCTCAATCTCGCCTCCCTCACCTTGTCTCCAAAACGTCCTACATGCGCTGTCCCTCTAATAAACTAGTTTCTAAGATTTTAAAAACAATTGGTATAAATAACTAAATTAATTTTCTTCATTTGAGCATGAAAATGTATCACCATTATTACATGAAGATCATGTAATCATCCCATTCATTCATCACTACATAATACACAGTTTCTACTATAACTGTGCACAATATTACAACTGGACTATCACTAATCTATATTGTATTCAAGACCTGACTGTGGGTTGAATGAGCACAAATCTCCACAAAAAATCTAAGTAAGCATCTTCCCAGAAGTATGGAAGTTCCTATAACAGCAAACGAGGAACATGGATGTGGAACGGGATGTTCAAAAAGCACATAGGAATGAGAAAACTCTCGAATAAACTCATCAACGTCGACGTGCGCACTGAATTTGCACCTTCCTGGGGCCCATGATTTTATCCTTTTGAGTACCACTGTGTATGATATTTATACTTATATTTCCTGCAGCTACACACATCATAAACGGAACCTCACATTCAAACTGACATACCATTTTTTCCAGGTCAGAACAACCTGGATGTGTGAAATGGAAAAATTTTATTAAATAGATTTTATTTCCCAGATGATTTTCAGGCCACTTTGGTCTGTGCACCCACACACAGCGTGTCTTTGTCTATAAGTTGGATAAGTGATAATCTAGTTGTGTAATTGTGTACAATTGTAGTATTAGAAACTGTGACGTAATGAGTTAATAGAATGTTTTAGTCTTTTTAGCCACTCTATATAATAATTCTACCAGAGGTTTATTGATTTTTAGATTTTCATGCACAAATCACTTATACATAATGAAGGATTTGGACATTTGGACTTGTGGATTTTTTTTTTTTGCTCATTCAGACACAACAGTGTTAACAAAGTCAGGTACTGATGTAGGTGAGGTGAAGCGGCCTGGGGTGTAATTAGCATTCCAATTAATTCAAAAGGAATGGGATGAAGTTTTGAAGCAGAAGATCCCACACTCCAATTCATGTAAAGCATATCTTCATAGAGCTGGCTTTGTGCACTGTCTTGCTGGAACAGGTATGGGTCTAATAGTCCAAGTGAAGGGAAAATGTCATGCTACTGCACCCAAAGAAGTCCTATACAACTGTATGCCTGCAAATTTGTGTTGCAAGTTTGATAAAAAAACTACATATGGCTGGGAAAGTCAGGGGTTCCAATATGGTTCCATAAAGGTTCATGGCTAAAAATTTGTAAAAGTGTAGTTAATGACAAAATGATGATTTAAAGTTTCAATGCATTCTCTTGCATTGGCAAACCACTCTAGTTTTTTAAATGGAAAAGCAAATACATTCAGTAAAACATTTGCTCATTCTTACAGAGAACTCGATTAGATTAAATGTTGCCTGATTTGTACAGGGCTTCTAGCAATAAACAGTGTAAAAAAATATATATTTTTCTAAAAACTCAATGTGGATTCAGACAGCTAATGAGCAAGCCAGGGGTGACAGGGCAGAAATGCCAGCTTGAACTGACTGCTTAATCAGGTTTTTTAATAAATGGGAAGCTTCGGCTGCATTTAACGTCAGTGCAGGTTTTTTGGTTCAGTGAAGAGCTACAGTATGTACAGTAATGTTTCATTAAAGAAGAAAAATATTAACCCTGTAACAGTAACTCACAGGTTTGAACTGTCGATTATTTCAACTGCAAACTTCCTACAGCATAGTAGGCACCCTTATCCAGAGCAGTGGGTTAGGGGCCTTGATAATGGCTGATGAGAACTGGATTTCTACAAAGGTGTATTTATAGAATGAGTCTCCAGTGCCAGTGCTTTGTTACAGGCAGTTTTCTGAGATGGGGAAGTCTTCAGAATAAAGGAGTGTGTAGTTGTTTTTTCCTTTTTCTTTACTTATATACTATAAATGGATTAAAAGTCATTTGTAATAAGATAAGATACGATATTATTTATATTATTAATTATTCCTGAAGGAATTTTTTTCTTAATGAATTAGAAATGACTATTAGTCAACTTTATTAACTTTGAAGTGGAAAAATTACTCCTTTCAGAGTTGGGCCACTTGGTACAAGGCAGTATTTTCTTGTCATTTTTACCACTGGCTTATTTATTAGGGATAAACTTACAAGCAACAAACTCATCCAAAAAAAACGTATACATTCAACTTTATAACCTCTTCTCTGTAACGCTGCTTTGGAACAATTGTTAAAAGCGCTACAAATAAAATACAATTAAACTGAGCTGAATTTTTCCATAAATTACCATTGATTTTGCAATAAAAGACACGGCGAACCCCAAGCACATCACCTGTGCAATCTCTGATCGAAGCCTTTCTCATTCCACAATTCTGCCAATTCCATTTCACACGCAGAGGTAATGTTAATCAGATTAATGACAAATGCTGTGCCATACATAAGCCGTCCTTAACCCAGGTTTTGTTCTCAGACCAAAGCGGTATTCACCATCATGTTTCATTGATTGATGCCTGGACGGATCTGTAAGCTTACACATGGTTGAGGTTGATTGCGGTGTGATTTAAATGGATCTTTGGAGTGAACAAATTCATCAAAGCAGCTGTCAGGATTGAGTGTATAAGAGTCAGTCTGAGGGGAAGCTATAGTCTTGGAAAGTCTTAACAAGTGAAAGAATTATGCATAGAATGCTCTATAACACTGGTGTACACTCCTACACGTTTTGTCTTAAAAAGACTCCAGTACTTCTGATATATAAAACTGGGTGGATTTCTGGACTGATGAATTAATGTTTTTTATAATTTTTTAACCAAACTGGTATTAACTGATGCTCTGAAAGCTCCACCCTCTTCCCCCTTGTTCCACGTTAGTATTCGTATTTACATCTCAACCTGCTTTGAAACATGCTTTGCCGCTGTGTCCTGGTTTTCTTCTAAGGTAAATGGAAAATGTTTTAAATAAAAATTGGTCCATACATTCGATTTTGGAAACATTGAAGAAAATGTTGGGGGAGGGATTTACATTTCATTGTTTGGTAAAAAAAAAAAAACATCGCAAAAAAAAAAATTCGTATATAATTATGTCTTTTTTGTATGACTGTATACTGTATCTGCAAGCATGTACATTGCTATTTAATCCTCTAACACTGAAGCCCGGCGTTTGTCCTTGAGCTTTTCTAATGAAACACCTCTGACGGCTCACTCACTCAGCTCAATAACGCCATATTGATCTGTAATTCTGCTTTTCTCTTGCTCAGAGCCGAGAGGAACGAATGGAGCAGGATTGGATGGGGAAAGCAAGAAACGGCCGGGTGGACATCATAGACATCATCTGATATAAAGTTCTTACAGTTGAGGAAAAGTAATAACTGAACCGACAGAATATATATATATATATATATATATATATATATATATATATATATATATATATATATATATATATATATATATATATATGGCATGGCATATAAGGCATGGTAAGATTCACCAGTTCATAAAAGTCAACAATGTAATGCATCCATTTTAAGAATTGTGCATCGGATACAAGTTGGCATTTGAATCACGATGCTTTGTTTTGAACATTTTTGCATCGGTAAAAACCGATTTATTTATATCTCATTATTAGCAGATTCGCTATACTTTTATTATTTAAAAAGTGACCAATAATTTGTGACCAACATGTTCTATGTAGATCGAGCGATTGCGATTGATTTCTATGATTCAACACTACAGAGATCGAGGCGTGTCCTGAGTGTCACATAGAATAGAGATTAACATGGCAGAAACAGAGTTGTAACTTCCTGGAGACACAGCAGGAAAAGAATGTCTGGTTTTATTTACCAAAGATCTGTACCATATCATATCTGTGTTGAATCAAATCGAAATCGAATCACGCCACATCGTAATAGGGGTGAATCGTATCACATCAGTAGCTGCTTTATAGGTATCTTTAATGTATCATATCGTTGGCTATGCATAGAAATGCGAATCGCATCTGCCCCATTTATGTATATATAGGGGGATGGGTGATGCTGCAAACCTGAAAGAAGGGTAGTGTTTCGAATTTGAGATAATTAACTCCAAGCCGATGAGACGATGACTGAAACGTGACCAGGCGTGTACTGTCAGTGTTTCTCTGTTGATTTGACCTGAAACTTTCCCATCGAAGCAGTTCCCTTAAATATTTCAGCATTTTGTCTGCTCAGGTGATGCTTGGTAGACCTCTTGGATCGCCATGGGAACAAGTCGATTTAATAGCAAATGTCAAAAGCAGAACTTTACTGAATCTGATGCAATTGGCTCTTTTTTAAAGCAGCATGCTGTCAATAAGAGTAAAACTTTAACATAAGATAAAAAAAAAATAAAAAAAAGGTAGACATGTTCAAAAGCAACACCATCTTAAGTATCATTGCGATTTTATCTTATAGTTATATTGAATGCCGGGTTTCATTGTGATGCAAAATCACTCAATCAGTCCAAAAATGTGAACAATTTCCACAATACAAAAATACAACCATGTTGCTGTTCATACACATGGATGAAGCATGTTTTATGACCTTGTCTTTTTTCCTCAAGCTCGAAAGGATTACTCATCCTGTCAATTCCCTTGCTTTTCACACGCAACGTAGGCGTCTAGAAATGTCATCGGGATGCCAACGTGTCCTCTGTCTTTCTTTAAAACCACCTTTGAAACATTTTTCTTTTTTTCCCCCCTTGTCATTCCATTGACCTTTCTCCATTTTCTGTCGTTTCCTTTTGCCTCCTCATAGGTTTTTTTTTTTTTTTTTTTTTAAATAAAAAGTGTGCTACTTTATTCCAAACGCTAGATGGCAATCATCTAAAACAAATCCTGTCCCCTATGCACACATACTCTCTAAAACACACCCACACACCCACGCTTGCACACACACACACACACACACACACACACTTGCCAAATCTTTCAAAGGTGTTCAAGACCACACCAAAACCCTATTTAGCTGATGATGATGATGATGGGAATGAGGATGATGGAAAAACTATATTCACCTAAAACCAACCATACTTGAGAAAATAACCCAAAAACCTAAGCAATATGTACATTTTGTGTTTGTTTTTTGTTCAGTGAAACAATTGATGTGGTCAGTTTACAAAATGTATTAACCAAAAGGTGTGAAACAATTTTTTTTCCCTCTAAGTGGTTTATTTTGTGTGTTAGTTCAAATCCCTGAAAATTTGGCTCTCGTTCAAAGCTCTTAGCTCGCAGCTGCTCGGTACTCGGTACCGCTCATCATTTAAATGCGATAATTAGCATAAATACAATATAAAAATTATGTCTAAATATATATAGAAAATAAAGCATCTCTTTAATCTGAGATCAAAAATACAGACAAGTTATTGCTCACCACGATTCACGTATATTTTTTCCCGAACCAGCTTTAAAGATATTCTGATGTACAGTAAACCTTAGTGTCTAACGAGCAAACCCCAGGTGAAAGTAAAGCAAACGCTTCCATTTGTGAAATGGAGTGGTGAACCAGTGGTGCGTCTCTGTTACAGGTGATTCTAAAGCACATTTTTCTTGCATGATACCACCTGGAGCAAGGAGAGGCAAAGTCTACCATTACTGTCTGACAGTTTGTAGCTACAATATGTCACGATTACATCCTGTGCAACTGTGGGGCAGTTTGCAATATGTCACAAGGAATATCATGTATTGAGCTGTCAATAGAAAAAAATAACCAGTGGAATGCAATTTGGGGTCTAATATTAAGTAAAGAATGATTACTTTAAAAGCGTAAAAGATTCCTGTAATCCTAAACTAAAATCTGTAGTCTTTGATTGCTCTTTTGACATGTTCACCAGCAGCTGTTGACCTTAGATCTTTTTTTTTGCGATCTGAAGATTTCAGACTCTTTCCTGCAGAGCGCCTTCTCCTACGACGAGCGTCAAACCAAGAACAAATAGGTACACCAAGCTAAGATGATGCAATAAGGGTGACAACTTCGAAGCACCTCAAGAAAATGTTGAAGCAAGTCAGGTGTACACTATAGCAAGAAGAGAAACGTATTGGGTTATAGAGGGAAAAGGAGTGTTTGTAGGACTTTTTTTATTATCAAGGCATGTCATGAATAAAAATGAACACTGCAGATTGTTTCTTTTTGCTGCAAGATGCCATTATTTTACTAAACGCATAAGTGGGTGCTTGTGATGCTGTTGAAAAATCCCATCTCTGACGCTTCAACTGGAGAAGAATCTTGTGAACTATACATTGGTCAGAACCTTGGGAAGAACCCACATTGTGAACTACACATAGAGCAATTGACATTATCAACAGATGTCACACAAATAATCAATCTGAGTCTGAATACATTCAGGCTACAAAGAACCTGATATCATTATTAATAACAACAAAAACCAGACGAAGAAGGAAAAAGAGGATATTCTTGGAATATACAAGAAAGTACTAATTTACAGTGTCTAATTTAGATTTTCCTAAGTCATCGGCCTCGGAAAGCACAAGTCTTCCACGTGTGATCATCTGCAGCAGCAGAACGTGAGTCAAGAGGGAAGTGGTAGCTCAATGGGTAAAATGTTTCACTTCTGATTGAAAGGTCATGAGTTTAAATCCCATCACCACCAAGCTGTCACTGCTGAACCTCTTGATCAAGGCCCTGATCCTGCAACTGCTTGGTTGTATACGATGACAAAATGTAATTCCCTCTGGACGAAGGGCATCTGCCAAAATGCCATAAATGTAAAATGAGTACAAATATCCTTGCAGAAGTACAGCACCAGAATGAATCGAGTAGATCCATTTCTTGGATCAAACATTTGAACACAAAGGACTTTCATTCAAATTTGATCTTAATCTCTGCGTTAACGTGATCAAACGGTGACGGTATCGCATTTAATATGAAACGCTTCTATTGGCTTCGCAAAAGCTTTTCTTTTCTAGAATTGGTTTTGATGAAGGAGGGATTTGCCAACATATATTAAGGAAACGCATGGAGAGCACTACGGATTTGGATTTGGAGCAGCTTGCTCGAGGTGAGAACATTTGAAAAAATACCTCCATTTATAGATGAATTTTATAAACCACTTAAAACACAGGTACAAGAATGCCTGAATAACCCTAGCAAAATCTTTTTAGATTGTTTAGGTGAAGTTATGCGCTTCGGTACGTTCCACTCAGGGTAGTCTTGCGGCATGTTAA
Organism: Silurus meridionalis; assembly: GCF_014805685.1. Classification (NCBI taxonomy): domain Eukaryota; kingdom Metazoa; phylum Chordata; class Actinopteri; order Siluriformes; family Siluridae; genus Silurus; species Silurus meridionalis. The sequence continues at coordinate 16,248,064 of NC_060910.1, read as the reverse complement.
TTTGAATCTGCTGTCAACCTCATGCCAGGAGTTTCTCTGACTCTCCGGAGCCTACCTTCTTTTTTATCACAGAAAGACAGCCAAAGAGGAATACATCACAGAAGCCCTGAGGCATGAGTTCCTCCGGTCTTTAGCCTCTCTTGCAGGATTTCTGAAGGATTTTTTTCTTCCCTAACTAAAGAAAGAAATAGATGGAAAACTTTGTTCTTGCATCAGTCACCAGGGAATTTAGCATCAGGTCACGTGGCTACTGCAGCGCAGTCACTGTGTGGAGCTATTTCAAGTATACCGAGGATATAACTTAAGGAGATGAGTCAAAGCCTTCTCCACATTAACGGGGTGCTATGAATATCTGATGATGCCCCACAGCATAGACGAAGTACTGACAGTATACGGCTCTTGAAGGAGTTACGCCAAAGGATATGCAGGTCTTCCGTTACAATATAGAATCCTGTACTGTAAACTGTAAAAATAAAATGTACTTGATATGATAATTTATAAACCCTTAAAATTATGATTCATTTGAATAATCAATGGTGTTACTCAATTTAGTTTAAATATGAATCAGGCTTTAATCTTACACATGTTGGGATGATTTCCACTAATATCATTTATATACTTGATAAGTACTGGGAAACCTGACTTCTCCATCCATACTGTATGTGATACTTCTAAGTATCTTAAATATGGACACACACAGTTGTATTTCCCTTCACTTAAATGAGGAGACACAAAACTCTTCCAGCATGTTTGGACTGGAAGATCTCCCATTATAGAGTTACCCTGTTGAACAACTTTGGGATGAATTGGAATGCTGACTGCAACCCAGATCTCCTCACCTCACCTACATCAGTACCTGATGTTACTGACACCCTTGTGGATGCAAAAATGGAACCTCTTCCCAAGAAGAGTAAAGGTTATTGTAAGAGCAAATGGGAATTAAATGTGGAATGGGATGTTCAGAAATTAGCACATACAATCTTATAAGTGTGTATGTCAAAGAAATAATTATACCTCTCATAAAGCCTTATTAGATCATTATTTTTATTAGTAAAGAATTCTTATTTGAGATGTTGTCATATTCATATCAATAAACATCGATCAGGCATAACATTACGACCACCTGCCTAATATTGTGTTGGTCCCCCTTTTGTCGCCAAAATAATCCTGACTCATGGAGCATAAACAGCAGTAACTTTTTCAGCAATTTGAGCTACAGGAGCTCGTCTGTTGGATCAGACCACACCGACCAGCCTTCCCTCCCCACGTGCACCAATGAGGCTCTTGCCAGTTCACCAATTTTTTTCATAATGTCAATGAGCACAGGACCAAGAATGAAGCAGGTAAATGATTGACAAAATCTTGGCTTCTAGCAATATACAATATACATCCATACCCTCTGTCGTATATACATATATTTTTGCATCTTTTCAACCTTATTTTTTATACTTTAGTTATACTTTTAATATACTTTTATACTTTTTATTATTATTATCATCAAGAAAAAGAGAACAAGAAAGCAAGCGAAAGTAAAGACGGCTGTTCAAAACTAATGGCAATGGGAATTGTATTATATCTATGTACAAGCTCTGAGGATATGGTTAACTAAAGAATCCACAGTTATCAAACTTATTCACTGATAATATTACAATTGGATTTGAAAGTCATGTGGCTTTGTATGCTTTACTTAGGCATTTGATTTGTGGACGTTGATAAGCAGAAATAAATAGAGTGAGAATATAAATTGGAAGTTCAGAAATTAAGCAATATACAATTTTTTTTCTGATTACTTAAAGTTAAAAAAGTTAAGAAGAAGTTTCTACATTCATCTGATACCTCATTATGTTCCAATACCAGCACATCCCAAAGTCTTTTATCACTTATGAAAACGCTTTATAAAAATGATGAACAATGTAGTAGTTTAACAAGGTGAAAAACAGGTGGGAAAGCAAAATCAAGTCACGATAAGACACATTACAAGAAATAAGTAATGGTTTTTCGATTTGTGAGGGAAAAATAGATACGACTTGACTACGTTTACTCAGAAAAAAAATATTCAGCTTCCCTTTTAAACCAAAAACAATTCCCATCCTGCAGCATGTGATGATTTCCCAAAGGACATGTACAACAAAACCACTTTCAAACAAGTAGGAGTGATTCAGGTGGCGCACAATCTGACAGGATTTTTTTTACGAAGATTGCTGTTGATCATAAAATGCCATGTTCTTTTGATAGCTAAACAATGTGACTACGTTATGAGGTGATGTTCGAGCATTTTTGTACCAATTATATCCTATATCCATTTTTTTCCTTTGTTTCTTTGTTATTTTATGTTGAATTTTACATTTATAATACACTATAAACTGTTTTTTGCTGTGTTCTTCTCCATTTACACTCTTCTGAGAAGATCAGAGAAGTAGCACTAGATTTCGGAGTGTTCTTGTGGAGATTTGTGCTCATTCTATCTCCGGGGTGTTGGAAAAGTCAGATGTCGGGTGAGATGTGGGGTGCAGTCAACATTCCATTAGAGTTCTAAAGCAGACCAATTAGATCTTCCACTTCAACTCTTTTAGAGCATATTTACAGGGAGCTGGCTTTGTAAATATGATCATTGTTGTACTGGAACAGGTTTGGGTCTCCTAGATGCTTCTACATCCAAAGACGAAGTCCACCTTTGTGGTAACAGTTTGGGGAAGAACCGCATATGGCTGGAAAAGTCAGGTTGTCTCAATACTTTGGTGTATATAGTGTTGCTTTAATTAGCTAACTTTCTTCAATTCAGACATAAAAAAATAACACTAGATTATAAATTCCTTTTAACAAAAATCCCGTACCGTACACCCTGTTCTAAGACCAGAAATAAGGTCATTATCACAATCATCAAGGACCACTTGCACTTTACACAGCCTGCGTTCTATCCAAATGAACAGCATCTGTTGAAAGGATACTCTGATTGTGGTTGAATATTTATGAAGCTCATCCCTGTGCCCATGGAGGACCCGTTTCTGCTCCGTATCCTAATTAAAAATATCCGGTTGTCCCGATTGGAGCGAAACTCATAAAGAGCCTCAGAATGCGAGCTCTATTGTAGGATCGGGTTTTCATTATAAAGATCCTATAACAACCGTGTTTTTCATTTCGCTATCCAACAATAATGCAGAATGTTATTAAGATGATACTTAATATTCCAGAATTTGTTGATTACGAGTGTTTATTCATTTATTTATAGATTCCACACATACAAATGGCATTCGTATTTTTTTTTTTTTATTAAAAGCGAGACAAGTTGATGCGTATTTATTCGAATAATGCAAATCTAATGAAAGGTTTATGAAAGGTTTAGTAAAGTTACATATGTGTAACGATACACAAAACTCACGGTTCGTGTACGTTTTCAAGTAACGGTTCGGTTTAATTACAGTTAGGGGGAGAAATGCAAAACATTCAATTCCTTGTAGTTTTTTTTTTTTATTATTAACATTTGTGAAAATCAACAATTTACATTTTTAAAACAATTTAATCGAGTGTCGAGGCGGAAACAAAACATACTTGTGGTTTGCCCCTTAATATGTTAGTGAGGGAACTCAGATTTTTACTATGTTCCACATGTAAAACAAGAATTGCATTCGGTACATGTGTAGTTCGAACAACTAGTGTACCATTACACTGTTGCTATACCTTTTTCCCTCCACCCAAGGCATCAGGACAGCATGATTCCTGCCTCAATGGGCCTCAATGGGCATCACTATGAAACTCACTGGGGTAGTGAAAACACTGCCCTCCGATTGTAATCTAATATATATGCTACAGTTTTACCCTAAAATCCCCTGAGGTCAAGTTGCCACTGCTGAACCCTATATCCTGAGGAAATACTAACTTGAGGATGCCAGGCGGACTTGCAAATGACAAGCGTGAATTCAAAAAGCAATTCCCACCTGTCATTCACGGTGACTTCGAGCGAAGTGCTTTTGAAAATCAATTTCTCGCACCTCATATTCTGCGGTGCGTGCGTGCATGTGTGAGGTGGAATAAATAAAAAAAGAGATAAAAAAAACACTGCTTTATCTTAGAAGGGTATCTCGGATGTATTATGGAACAAGTTCTGACATTGACCGCAAGTGCGTCATCCTCAGTGTAAAGGTATGTGCTTCGGTACGTACCGTATTTTGCGTATACTGTATATTTTTTATACAATTGAACCATGAATGACTTCTGAGATTGAGAGACTTTTGAATTTGTTTGTGTGTGTGTGGGTGTATTTTGTCTCTAAATTGGAATGTGACTGCACATTAATCGAAATATGTAAGTGTGTCTACATGAACATGCACACTCATGCTTGGCTCTGACAGTAGTCCCTGTACAAGCATAACAATCTGTCATTAGTACTTCATTACTCTGTGGTTCCAGGCAGTGTGTGTGTGTGTGTGTGTGTGTGTGTGTGTGTGTGTGTGTGTAGGCCAAGAGAAGTACAGCATCAGCTCTTTTTTCAGGGAATTACACAGCCGATAGGTAGGACTGTCACTTGTTAATATAAAACGAATTGTACTCTTTAACTATAACTCAAATGTGTACATTAAAATTTATATTAAACTTTCTTTCAACTTCTCCTATTGGGGTCGCCACAGCGGACCATCCGCATGTTTGATTTGGCACATGTTTTTACGCTGGATGCCCTTCCCCATTTATCCGGGCTTGGGACCGGCACTAGGACTTGTGCAACCTTAATGGCTGGGGTTGGTTCCCTGACCGGGGATTGAACCCGGGCCGCATCCTAACCACTAGACCACCAGGGAACCTAAACTTTCTTTCGGCTTCTCCCGTTAGGGGTCGCCACAGCGGATCATTAATTTACATACACAAGTGGTGGATGAGATACACTGCTAAAATATTACTCCAGTAAATGTAAGTGTTCCTTTAAACTTTCACTTGAGTAAAAGTACAAAAAGTATTTGCCTTCAAAGTGTACTTAAGTATCTAAAATACTATTATTTATTATTTCTATAATGTCACAAGACATTTGCTTAATCAACTCAGTTCATGTGACTTTTCATGATTTGGATGCATGTGTCTACAGTCGAGATCTTTCCAGTGAGTCAGTCAGTCAAAAGGATAGTGAATTAGACAATCAGGGTCAGTCAGTCAGATAATCGGACAGTCAGTTGGATAGGCATTCACGCAATCAGACAATTAGGTAAGTCAGACAGTTAAGTAGACAATCAGACAGTCAATCAGACAATCATTAAAACATAGCGATTTGCATGCTCTTACACACTCAGCTAATCAGAAGGTCATGGGTTTAAATTCCAGCACCACCAAGATGCTGCTGGTCCTTAAGCAAGGTCCTGATTTCTACATTGCTTAGCTGTATAACTGAGATAAATGTCTTGATAAGGGCATCTGCTAAATATATTGAATGTAAATGTTAATTAGCTGATTGTTTGGTATATTAGGAGATGGGAAATACACCATGTGACCTGATGTGTTGGTTAGATAGTCAGACATTTAGTCTGAGAATCAGTTAGTCAATTAGGCAATGAGTCAGACACTCAGTTAGCCAGCCAATCAGACAGTCCCACAGACAATAAGACAGATATTTAGGCAATTAGACAGACAGTTGGTCAGTCAGTCAGACAGTAGGTCAGTCAAAGATTCAAACAATCAGACAGTCAATCATTCAGACAATGAGTAATAATTAAATGTGAAGTATGTAAATTCAAAACAGCAGCTTTGTAATTATTGTTATGGTAAACCGGTTAGCAGACTCTGTGATCCACTGGAACCGTGACATTAATATTTGGGAATGATTTGTAATCGTTCAGGCAGAACATCGAGTCAAGCACTGTTTATTAGCAATTATTTCTGGCTCTCAAATGGCTCTCGGTTTTATCCGAAAGCTATTTGTTTGGGTTGAGGTTAAGAGCTCAGTACACTCAAGTAAGTTCATTTTTCTATTTTATTTACTTTGCATACAAGAACATCATCATGCTTAAACAGAAGGACACTTTCTTCAAACCACAATTATCTAGCACTGGAAAAAAAAAAGACAAACCAGTCCAATCATAAAGGGCAATGTCGCATAATGATTCCACTGGGTACTGCAACTGATTTGAGCCATAGTGAAATCCTGAGAAATGACTTACAAACACAAACGTGAACACATGGTGGGTACTTGTTGATGAGGACATCTTTGACCTTCTTCCATAAACACTAATATTAATAATGTAAACCCTACACTGTATATTTCATGTGTTACATTAACACAAACAAGGACTATTATAATGCTTTATTACTAAATAATGTATCTCACAAAAGAGAGTACACCTCTTACATTCCAGCAACCTTTTTAGTAGATCGTTTTAAGGGACAATACAAAAGAAATGAAACTCGGATATATTTTAGACAATGTGCAGCTTGTATAGCAGTACATGATAAATAGGAGATGTGGTGTCGCATTGTTACACGACGTGCAGCAGTTATCACTTTTGTACTCACTTTTGTTACCAGGTATTTTGGCAATAATGGCTGTATTTTGAGTTATTTTCAGAGGACAGTAAGTCTGTACCGCTGTACAAGCTGCACATTGACTACATTCAAATATATCCAAGTTTTATTTATATAGTATTGTCCCTTGAAAAGGTATAATAAAATGGTTGCTGAAATGTGAGGTGTGTTCTCACTTTTGTGAGAAACTGTATATTGCTATAAATTATTATTAGAATCACAGTACATAATTTAGCTAAACAGATCAATTTACAGTACCGTACTGTGTAAACTATACAGTATATACGTGTGTGGCAGCGGGCATGTGGACCAGTGTGGGTTCGGAAGTGAAGGGCGGAGCATATGCTGCACTTTTATCGTATCGTTAACGACATCAAAACATTAAAAAATCATTAGTCGAACCATTGTTACTCAGGGGACCGTCTGGTTCACTTACATTATTATTTCCACTGCCTCACTTTAAATACCCTGGACCAACTGTATAGTTGGTGTAACTATAGGTTTCTCTTGAGTTATTACTGTATTGTTTTTTTTTATATACATAGTTTTTCATATTTTTATAGCTCTTTCACACCATGACAAATTGCTTGTATATGCAACCCATGACACTTGGCAATAAAGACAAAACTAAATCTGATTAGACGTCTGATTGGAATGTCATCAGTGCTGGGCCTTTGAGCAAGACCCTAAACTGTTGAATCGTATAAGGAGCTCCATCGTTCTGGATACGGGTGTCTGCCAAATGAGGTAAATGTGTATTTTTAAGAGTTGAACATACCTTACAACAACCGTTTCTTATAAGACATAACAAGAACAAGCTCAGTGCTGTTATTGTCTCCAGAGGAACCTTCTCCCCCCCAAAAAATGGGGGAGGTTCAAACAATTATTTGAAACATTTCATTTTTATTAAGGGTGCCAATAATTCTGGTGGTGGCTGCATCTCTGAGCTTCTCTGACTTATCTCCCTGTAGGTCATTACATGGTGACATGCTTTAGAACAGTATTTAGCTTGGCAATAGATCACACTGTACCTTCTACTTAAGATGTCTTCAGAAAACCTTTTGTGAGGAAAAAAATAAATTGGTCTTCACCTGTGACTTGCATCATTTCTGGCTTCCATCTATGTTGATCTTTTCTAACAACCCCCTTCCTGTACCTTTCCTTTTCTCACTATTATCTCCATTCTTTTCATTCAGTTCTTGTCGCTTTTGTCAGTATAACCCACAGTGAAGTTAGGATTGGCTTATCCACGTATTGTGTACTTCCTGGATTGCTGTTGGATTAAATGATTTTAGAAGAACCATGAAAACACTCCTGAGTATCAGGTTAGTCAGATTGTAGATAGAAATGTGCCCTGAACAAATCTATTTTATCATGGGCTGTCAGTGCAAAACATCTTGCTGTGTTCTCTGTCGCATATTGCATCAGATTTTCATCTGCAGCACGCAATAGCTGAAGCTTGACAGAAAGACCCTGCCTGAAGCCCCGCTTTGGTGCTGTTAACTATAAATTCATACATATCTCTCTTTTTTTAACAAGTGAACAATGTTTCGATACCTTTCCAATTCGAAACATTGTCTAACTCAACCACTTCTGCTCAAGTCATGAAGAAGGAATTCCAGTAATAATTCCAGTCATAATTCTTTTTACAGCCATGCGATGGCATTCGGTTACATTTCACTTATAGCATTTGGCAGAGCGACTGATAATTATCACAATTATACAACTGAGCAGTTAAAAGGCCTTGCTCAAGTCTAGTAGTGGTAGTTTGGTGGTGCTAGGATTAGAAATCACAACCTCATCTGCTCACAAGTCCAGCATTTAAACAATTGAGTTACCACATCCAATTGGTTAAGGACGTGATCTAGGTTGTAGTCACTAATGTTTTGGTTCCTTGTTTTTGAAACAAACATGCTATATCCATCAAGAAGTACCACCCACCTGTGTGTATATTCTGATCTGTTATTTGCCAGAACCATAGTACTTTCAAATTACGAGAGCATTATCAAACATGTTATGAGTTGTGGCATCAGAGGTTGACATAAACCGTGTTACCAGTATCAAGTTAATGAGATTTGCCATTCAGGTCAAGACTGGAGTTCATCCCAGATGCAAACATGATTAATGAAACAAATCAATGCAGAATATCACCACAGGCATCAGTGGAGAGTCAGTGATTTCTAAATGATGACACCAAATGAGGATGGGTTCCCCTTTTGAGTCTGGTTCCTCTCAACGTTTCTTTCTCATAACATCTAAGGGAGTTTTTCCTTGCCACAGTCGCCATGGCTGCTCATCAAGGATAAATACACATCATTCACCTTAACTGTTAAATTCTTTAAAGCTGCTTTGAGACGATGTCTGTTGTGAAAAGCACTATAGAAACAAACTTGACTTGACTTGACTTGACTTGAGAGTCACTGCAAACAAAAAAACACATTCTACCCTAGGCTTTTTCCGTACAAGGAAATCACACTGCCCCCTGTCTGATTGACTTCTTTTTCCCCCAAGACTGAGGCTTGCACAGTCTTAGGTCGAACAGATAAAGCACTTTTTTTTTTCCACATCATGTCCTTTCCCCTTCAGTGAACTTACTTTTCATCCAGGACAATTGTGTCCACTTTTAATCTGACCACTGCGTGACTTCCTGTGTCTCCTGTATCACCAAAGCGAGAGGTCAAATACCGTATTTGCTATCACCAAGTGCTTTAATCTGTCTGATTCTTGAAGCAGCAAACTCGCGTCCTTGGCTGCCCTACATATCTCATAATCCTTCAGCGTTCACCCGTCAGAAACCTAGGAGAGAGGGACAAATTATTTTCTAACAAAGTAATACTCTACATCAGTAACATGGCAATGTGGTGAGATGTTCAAATGATGCATTCAACTACCAGATCAAACTGTTTCCTTTGGTAGATATCGAAGTGCTTCCTTATAAGATTTGTGAGAGAGGAAACGGATACACCTTGATGTCCTTTTTCAATTAACTTTCAGGACAAAAATTGCTGAAAAGACCTGCATTAATATAAACATAGAATTAACCTCGATTATATTTTCCACGTTACAGTAGATTGTATTGGTTTGGAATTGAACTAATGAGCTTAGCTTAACAATTTCTCCTGCATCTAATGCTTGGTGCACACTATGCGATTTTTAATAGTCCTTTGCGATTGTTGCTTGTCAGTCTGTACGAACATGATCGCCATGTCATGCTGTAGGATCTCAGTTGTCGGTGTCAGACAGTCAAAAACTGACAAACAAGAAAGACAATCATCCGAAGTTGCCATCAATCCGTGGCACATTCAGACCTGCGTTCTCTTGCTAATTTGTAGCTTTGATTTTGTTAATGAAATGCCTTCATAATAAAAACGTCATAAAACACTGTTTTTCCTCCATACCGTAACATTTCACTTCTTGCTGTACCGTCCACTCAACTTGTTTCGACATTTTTCCTGAGGTGGTTTAAAGTTGTCGTGTTAATCAGGTTCAGCGCTCTTATTGGTTCTCAGTTTGACGGTTGTCGTAGGAGGAAAGTGCCTGAAACCTTCTGACACTGCTAGAATTCCATCGGAGGAAAAAAATTGTCACACTGGCCATTAATCGGCTGTCAGCGAACAAACCAGCGATTAAAGACTACAGATTTTAGCTTAGGATTTTAGAAATCATTTAGGATTTGCTAAATTAGTCTCAGACTATCAAATCATGGCCAAAATCATGTGTTAAGCATGCATCTGGATTAAGACTGAATCCCTTTTGGAATAATTACTAGCTGATGTAATCCCCAAGACAACAAAAGATAAAGCTATGTACATCTGATAAACCAATTTGGACATGATTAGCAAACTTTTTGCTAATGACTCTTTGCTAATTTCTGCTATTAACTTTCCAGCACTTCGACTCATCTTGTTCCCGGAGGCTAGTTTTTTTTTCACTTTCTACCTCAAGTCATTAAAATCACAGGTTTTTTTTAATCACTCGTGTCATGTAGATGATTTCACGTTGCATTCCGATTTCACTCACTCACAACGTAGTGCGTAAAACAGTCCACTTGCATTGCCAAATAAAACTTTCCGCACTACAAAAAAATACTAAAATTTAAATGTTAATCAGCTTTCACTGGAAGCAGAACAGCACAATGACTGCGCCTGATTAAAATAATGAAGCGCAATCTTGGTATCTGAATATGTGAATAATGCAACACTGTCGCCATGTCACGCTGCCCAAAGGACATCCAAAACTTAATTCACAGCTGGTCTGACCACAGCAGGTTAGCGCTCTGCCTTTTTGTCCTCCAGTGCCTCGACTTGGACCATCTCATTACCGACAAACTGATTCCAAGCTCTGTGTGGTGTTTTTTTTTTCTTTTCTTTTTTCCCCCAGCACCCCAGCATTCTGCTAAAATGATAAAAAAAAAAAAGGTCTGAAGAGAAAACAGATCATTACATTTTGAAGGTAGGAAGAAAGATCTGATGGGAAAAGAGAATGTTAGTAGTGGTATAAACAACCAGAGCTGAAGCAGGTCAGAGATGGTGATAAAAGGCAGAGACTAGGGACAGGCAGACAAAAAAAAAAAGAGTAGAGAAAAGAGACAGTATAGAGTACAGAGGGCAATAAATTAGCAGATGAAAAGCATGACGGCAAAAAAGGAAACCCGTGTGTGTAGGTGGGTAGCAGCTGTGTAACACAGAGGGATGAACAGAAGTCTGTGAATTTGTCTGTCTCTCTCACTTTCTCTCTAGTTCTCTTTTTCCTTTCTCCCTCCCAAGCACACAGAATCAATAGATGCCATTCTGAACATGAGCTCGGAAAGATCGGCTTTCCCCGGCTAGCTGTCAGCTCCGTAATATCTGATCGCTCTGGAGGATACAATCTGTCAAAATCTCAAACACACACACAGAAACACACATTTTGCCAAGTGACAGGTGTTCTGTAATCAGTAAGGATCTCAAATACCGTTTTTAATTACATGATATTATAGTAAAAGTATTAGTTGGAAAGCAACAAAAGCCAATCGAGCCAAATTCCTACTGTCAGTTCTGGAAATATTGTCGCTCCAATATTAATTAATAAAACCCAACACACAAAAATATTCAAATATTTCTCCTTCCATAACTGAAGAAGTTGTTCATATCTTACAATAATGACATTGTGTCATAAATGACAGACACCTAGGAATCGTATTTGATATCTTATTCTATTTGACTAAATATGAACATGCTGAAAATGGTGTCCATCAACATTAGGTGAAGCCGTTAAAACAAAAGATCAGTGATAATCTCTGAGAGTCAAATTAGTTTGGGTTAATCGTGGCAGAAAAATGGCACAGGCTACATATATTTTTGTTTTTAAACGTTAATCTGACTTGATTGATATGTCAGGGGGAAAAAAATGCATCTTCTTGACTCTGTCCACGAGAACCAAATTCATAGAATGTTTCAAAATTAATCACGGATCTGATTATAAATCGGAAGTGCCAACTGAGCTCATTATGCAAACTCGGTCACGTTCGAGTGGACATCAGTTCAGTTCTAGTGTTAAATGTTTAATTACGGCTGCTCTTCTGCTTCGTCGCTATGAGCTGTGCAAACTAATTTGACCTGACATGAGTTTTATGCATTCGAGGGAAATACAAAATGATCATGTTTACTGTGTAAATCAATTGACTTTTTCGAGCTCTAAGTGCACTAAGGACTTTGAAGCCGTTTTTGTTGCCCTATTCTTCTCCAGCGCTCCTTCTCCTCCATTAAGAGCAATCAGGTCCTTAATAATATGCAAATATATTTAGCTTGTGACATTATGTGAAGATTATGAACCGCGTAACTGTCAGTTAATCAGGTTAGGGCTCATTTACTTTAATGCAGCATGGAAAGGGATGGAAAGCTGATCAGCATGTCATTCTGTATAATACGACAAAACAGTACATCTACTAATTAATTCTATAACAATGTGTGATGCTCAGTCAATGCTAGTTAATGCTATATAAGGCACACTATATAATTTAAAGGGAAAGAAGGAAGAATAAAGGAATTATAAAGGAATTTAAGGTGTGGAGGAAAAGTAAAAAGAAGATACAGAAAGAAACAAAGTATAATAAACAGTGAAGGAATGAGGTTGTGACAAAAAAAAGGAGGATGAAGGAAGGAAGGAAGGAAGGAATGTAAATATGGTTTAACAGAAAGTAAGCAAAGAAAGAAAAAAGAACATTTTAATAGGATGGATGGATTTAAAAATAAAGAAATGATAATGAAGAAGAAAAAAAATGAAGTGAAGGTATGAAGAAAAGCAAAAGAAATGAAGTTGTGAACAAAAAGAGGAGGGTGAAGGAAGGATGAAAGGAAGGAATCTAAATATGGAAAGAAAGAAAGAAAGAAAGAAAGAAAGAAAGAAAGAAAGAAAGAAAGAAAGAAAGAAAGAAAGAAAGAAAGAAAGAAAGTTACAGTAGGATAGATGGAGTTAAGAAATGAAGAAAAAATAATGAAGTAAAGAAAATATTTGGAGTGATAAAAAAGTTCAGGAATGAAAAAAAAGAAGTGAACAAATGAAGAAAAAAAAGAAAAAGCAAGGAAACTATGTGCTCTCAGATATATTTTGTTGAAAAGCAGTGCTACTGGACTGAAAATCTCTGAAGTGTCTATTATGTATTGCATGTCCCAAAGGAAATGACATAATTGATCAATCTCCACCATATTGCAGCCAGTGAACCGCAGATGTTTTTCCCAGAGTGCATCTGTGCTGCAGTGCTCCGATTCTCACTATGCTCTAACAGTTTAACTTCTGCTGAGCTCTAAAAGCAGGGAAACATCCAAATAGTGTTGTGTCTGTCACCCTCAGATATGGAATTATCCACCCTGTGGCACACTGGCTTGCATGGAAATACCACGTTCACCTAGCATCAGTTTTACATCACATTACCTACATTGGACATGTTACCAAAGCAACCATGCAATTAGCCATAATGGGGGCAAGGGACAATAAATCAGCCCTTGCAGCACCTATGTGGTGGATGTAATGGTGTTTATGGCCATTCCAGTCATGCTGCTGGCAAAAGCACACTGATGTCATCAGTATTTGGGTTGTTCAAGCTTTAAAGTGAATGTCATCAGCGGTGGTGTAAACTCAAATACACCGGGAGAAATCATTTCAGAATTGTCTCCATTGCAAGGGTCTGGCAAAAACTGTCCATCACATCAACATCTCACCCTACATCTTGCAACCAGTGAGTCCATAAGTTCAATATCTCCGTTTTGAGTTATGAGGTCATCAGTCACCAGAAGACCCAGAAGTACCACCCCAGATTTGTCCACTGATAACCCTTATAGTGACAGGGCACATTTGTCATTTTTCACATTTTTATCTGGATTTGAGACCATGTCCCCAAAGTGTTTCCTACAATCTTTGAAGTGTGAAAGCAGTTTCAAGGTTTGGGGCAGAATTAATCCCTGGTCCTTTCGAAAAAAAGAGTCTATTCCATTCAAATGATTTTTTTTTCAATTCAAATGAATTTATCCCTAATGAGCAAGCCAGGGGTGACGGTGGCAAGAAAAACTCCCTGAGATGGTATGAGGAAAAAAAACTTGAGAGAAACCAGACTCAAAAGGGAACCTGTCCTCATCTGGGTCGTACTGAATGTACATCCAGGCTAGGGTCTAGGCTCTGCTTCAACCAAAGCATGGTGTGATACTCATTAAGGTAAGTGTAAGCTGCATTGCATGTTGACAGGATTCGCTTATCCTGGCAGGTTACTTCCTGTTTCATGTATCTTAATCTGAGGAAAAGGGTTGGTGGAAAAATTGGAATGATTCATAAACTGATTTATAACCATATGTAGATCCATAGATCCAAAATCACTGTTCTCTGGTTGTTCAGTGTGTTATAAAGGAAAATACTAAATAAGAGAAAATGTATGAAACTAGTCGCTACCATTTTGGAAACCTGTAGGCTCAAAAATCGCATCTACGCTGTAGTCATTATTAATTGCACAATTGATCTATAGTTTAGACAGGATTCTTTGATAAAAGAAATCCTGGCATTATATGCCCCTGGTCCTGGGTGCTGAACGGAAGTGTTTAGACCAAGTGTAAAAAAGTTTCAAAGTTATATACACTATTTGGACAAAATATTGGGACACATGACTTTTCCAAGCCATTTGTAGCCCTTCCCCAAACTGTTACCACTCAAACACATTCCAGCATGGTAATGCCCTTGTGCAGAAAGCCAGCTCTATGATAGTTTAGAGCAGGGGTCACCAACATGGTCGCCCACCGCATGAGTCGCCCACGGGCCTTTTCTAAAAATAGCTCACCATAGCGCCACTTACCAGTGAGCTGCATCAAATTGTTTTTTTTTTGCTATCCTTCTTTAAAATCACACTCGCATTGGTGTGAATTTGAAAATGACAATATTAAAATATAGATGACTAGATATAGATGAATATCATTAATTATCAATGATAACATATTATTAAAGGTAAATTGAGCAAATTTGTTATTTCAGAACTTGTGTGTTATTTCGACTTGTGTGTATCAAACTGGTAGCCCTTCAAATTAATCGGTAGCCAAGAAGTAGCCACCAGTTTCAAAAGGTTGATGACCTCTGGTTTGGAGTGCAAGATCTTGAGTGGCCTGCTACAAAACTCTGAGCTCGTCCCCATTGAATACTTTTTGGATGAATTGGAACACTGACTGCACCCCAGGCCTCCTCACATCACCAATATCAGTACATGACTTATGTATGACTTACATTACTTACTTGACTAATTATTTTCTAGCAAAACCAGAATATCTCTACACTTTACAATCTAGTGAAACAACCTCCCATGTTTAAAAAAGCACTGATTCTTATGGTCAGGTGTCTACAAACCTTTGTTCATATAGTGTACATTACAGGTCTTTAGGATTGCTTCTAGCACCAGCAATTAAGGTTTAGGACAAGCCCTGGTATAAAGTACATTAAAGTACATAAGCACCTTTTTAACATCATTGATCCATAAGGTGATTATGGTGTAAATCAAATATAATTTAAAATGTATTTAAAACAAATTTGACTCTCAGAGATTATCACTAAGCCTTTATTTTTTACTGGCTTAAGCTAATGTTGATTGGGACTAATTTTCATAATGTCCCCATTTTTTTTATATAAATTGTAGTCATTTTGGTATAAAACTGTATTTCATGTTAACCTAAACTTAGGCTAGCAAAACAAGCTAACTAAACTTGCAGCAGACCTGCAGTTATGAGTATTCCAACATTTAAATCGACAGTGGCTTAAACCCCTTCACTCTAAATAACTAATTGCATACTTTTTTTTTCAGCTCTGAAACAGCTGTTAAACAGCATGGAAAGAATGAACTTTTCCCACATCTGCGGCTATGCAGTTTAAAATTTTATTATACTCCGCGATTTGATCCTGTGAAGTATAACATTTGACCTGTGTATAATCAATATATAGTCACTATTCACTTTTATTAATCAATGACTTAATTCCATAACTAAAATCTGCATCATTGTAGTTCATCCAGGACCAAAGTTTCCCTTTCCTTTAGGGGCTTCCTTAGATTTTTCATTTTTCCAGTAATCAGGAGGCAGATGTGATGGCACAGCAGCCAATTTTCTTTTGCCGAAATTGCTAATTATCTTCCAGGAATTGGATTGGCGAGCCAAATTTGACTATTTTTGTCTATAATTGAATAATAATTTAGGCATCAGCCTAAATTTTTTATGTTTACATTTGAAACTTTTTTTGTTATTTCTATTTAAATCAGGTTCTTTAAAAAAAACAACAAATTATGCTGTCATTGCTGGACCGGTTGTTCTTTGAGTAGAATCTATTTAATGTGTACTTCGTTGTCAAGACAGAAATCATTAGCCATTTCTTTGGCTTAATTGGCACAATCAAAATCGAAACGGTCCATGTGGAAATAAGCCTTGACCTTGCTTAATCAATGCAAATTCACTTCATGATGTCTTGCAATGTGTGTAATTAGTATGAGGAAAGAATATGCAAACTAACTTTTAGATATTCATAGAATTTAGCAGGGATGTTAATATGAACTTGACCTGCTTCGGCTCAGACTAAAGCAGCCTCACATACCAGTAAATGACACTGGATAATTAGCTGTGGCAATGTCTCTGGCACAAGCTTGATATGCAGGGTACGAACCCCATAGCCGTTCCACCGTTGATGGAAAATTCATATAAAACAGCTGAAAAATAGTCTGTTTTAACAATACATTCACTGGCCACTGTTAATAGACCAGTTAAACAACACCCCCATATATCTAGTCATTTATACTATCAGTCAATCACGTGGTAGCATCACATAAAATCATATAGATTCAAGTCAAGAGCTTTGTTTAAGATTCACAGAATATGACTAGGGCATGATTGTTGTATTTCACCTGTTGTAAGTTCTGAGATACATTTCTGGTTATCTGAGTTACCACAGACTTGTCAATTGCATCAGGTGTACATCCCGTTAGCCAAGAACAGTAATCATAAGCTGTCTAGTTCAGTAGCTCAGTGGTTAAGATGTGGGACTTCTGGTCGGAAGGTTCTAATTGGAAGTGCACTGGCCCAACTCAAAACAATGTCAAGCTGTTGGACCTATGAGCAAGGCCCCTAACCCTCAACGACTTAAGATAATTGTAAGTCATTCTGGATAAGGGTGTCTGGCAAACGCCATAAATGTAAATATATTTCTGGCTGAAGCTCTTGACTGCAGGCTTTTATGTTTGTGCAGGTTATATGCCCACAACCAATTATCTAAGTGTCCAAGCCTAGAGTCATTTCTGTCACTGGTGGTTGATCCTGGACTTCCAAATGAGGCTTACATCAACAGTGTGTTGGCAGGACTGTAAGCTCATTAGAATGCCACGAGCACCAATGGCATCCCAATGGACCAGCTTAGAAGCCAGATTCTATGTCTCTAGATACCAGGAGCCTCTTGCAGCACAGGGTAACTCTCCAATTCACGCCTGTTATAAAAAAAAAAAAAACGTGTCGTGAAAACTGAGCTGACACCCAAAAGGAGCTGGTAAAACCTACATCGGATTAGCTTCCCACTGTTAAATCAAAGGACTTAAAAAGAAAGTCAAGTGAATTTAAACAACATCATCAGTGTCACAGTGGAAAGTTAAAAAGTACTTCTGGTACTGTACTTAATTACATGGTTCACAGAATAATTTGTTTGTGATCACTCTTACAAAGTAAAAAGAGAATAATGCATTTCAAGGTAGTAGTCACGAAAAAATAAAGTATGGACCAAACCCAAGAATTGTTTAGTTTTAGGGGTTTTTTTATTTTATTTTAAAAACCCATTCAAAATAAAGCATAAAATCTATATTTGATGTCTGAAACAATGTAGACACATGAGCATTTCTGGCCCAAGTGACCCACCTGTAATCTTCACACGTTTTCCAGGCTAGAAATAATCTATCTGAGTGAGCTAGATTAGCTAGCCAGATCTTTTTATATTGTCCAACATGAAAGCATTGTACTAGATAGCACATTAGCAAGAAACATGTAGCAATCCTAGAAAGTTATTGAGGTCTTAACAAAGTCCCAGCAAGTTCACATTAGATTTATTTATATATCTTTGACAATGGAGGTAGTCTTCACTCCAGCATAGATGCTAATCAGCATACAATCCGACAACCCTAGCATAGCAGAGATGGCTGCTAGTTCAATCTGTTGTTATAGAAAAGTACAGTGGTCTAGTGTTACATCAACAAGCAAGTAGTAACTATATATTCACATTACATAATCAGATGCCTCCTGTTAATATTGAGTCCAGTGCTTTAATGAAATTGAGATGCTAACTGCAGTACATTAGAATGAGGTCCATCTGAGCAACACACAAAAAATGATGCAGAAATTCTAAACCTATTTATTGCTTTGCCTAGTTTAAAAGGGAAATTTGAGAAAAAAAAATCCAAATGTTGACTTATTTAAAAACTGTTGCATCTTGTAAGATACTCAATCATTCATCTGAGCTCTGTGTGGGGAAAATGTAGCAATGTGAATTTGTTTGTCGAGTGAAATTAATTATTTAAGGCGGATGAATAAATCAGAGAATCTTTAACCACAGAAGAAAATGAGAGTGAACGGAGAATAAAGCATTACGGCTCGGAAGAAATCATTAGAACGTTATTATTAAGACATTATAAAGATCGTCTGCGAGTCCACCGCTCGACTAACTATTAAAATGTCGTGTTGTGTTGGGCTATATCCCAGATGGTCTCCATGACAACAAAGAAGTAGCCTACATCCAAACCAGCTTAATGCCCTGTAGCAGCCCAACTCCAAATCTTCCAGGGGGCACCTGCAGCTAATTCCCAACTGATCCGTTTACCCCTCGCTGCGATCGAACCGAGAGGGATTAACGAACAAGAGAGGGAGCAAAAGTGAGGGAGGGTAAATAAAGAGGGGTAACACAGGTTAAAGTAGGTTACGGTTTTATTAGACCCTCTGGAATTTGATTGGGCCCTTGGGTCCTTTATCTTTATTGAATTGCAGTTTAAAGGGTGCCTTTTATTTGTCACATTTACATTATAGAACACTGAAATAGTATTTTTTGTATGAAATTTTGTATTTTTATGTTAGGAAGCCTCAAGGGCCTAAGAGTGGCAGCTTGGTGATACTGGGCCTTGAACCCCCAACCTTCAGTAAACCAGAGTCTTAACCACTGAGCTCCCACCTCCCTTTTATTTAACGTTTAGTGTGTTTGTATGTAGACGACAATCTTATTTTAACAAAACTATATTCAGGACATATTATATAAACATTTTCCCATTGATTTGTCATTTCTTGCCAGACTTTTGGATTCGATGCAAGGAGAGAGAGACTAACAGCTTATCTCGAATTAATGAACTTAACTAGCCAACTAGCTAACAATACACTATTTCATTGCTTATATTAGCTCAGTCAGATTCCAGCCCACACAAAGACGAAGCTGGGCAGTACACTAGAGTTTTTACTTGTGTGAGCTAGCGAAAATCATAAATCATGTCAATCAGAGTGGCACTTCTTTACTACTTTAAACAGCTAAAAACATCCAGTCAATTGCCAATGCTAGAATCATATGATAAAGCAGAGATGAGAAAGACCTGTTGGGTCTAAAGCTTAGCTGCACATTCTGCATTTCTCTGACACGCTAATATTTGTCTCAGTGTGATATTTTTGGTACATAAAAAGGTGGCTGCCTTTAAAACAGAATGTTCTCCTATTTACTGCTCACTATAACACCATCCCACGATGCAACATGATGTGCTGCTTAGCTAATATGAAGGAACAATTGGTACATGGAAAACTCTAGTTTCCAAGTTACAGTTGCTAAGGTCGTTATTAGCACACGTATGTACACATGGACACACTCTCATACACACATTCCTCCTTTAAAGAATAGCACACAAACACACACTTGTGCTGTTTGAGCATAGCTGTGTTGGCATGCTGCATTTTTTTTCTTGTTTTTTTTACTGTTGACTTTAGTGCTCATGACTTTCTTTCAGTCTGCTGAGCATAAAATCACACTTCCTGCACTAAAGGTCACGGAAACGAGGTGCCCCCTGACTTCATGTATGTTTATACCCCTTCACTGTCACATCATTTCCAATTACATCATCTTCGATACCAAGTGCTGACAAAACTTGGACATTTTCTATCCATCAGTCAGTTCACTATTATACAACAGCTACCAACCAGTTAACTAAACTGTTGTCGTTTATTATTGATAAGCAGTAAAATGCAGGCAGTGTTATTTGTCTACATGTACACCTTCAAGTGGCGTAACTTCTGAACATCTTTATGGTTTACACCTAAATTGCAATGATGCCATACATATATATCAGTTAGATTTTTAATAAAGACAAATTGGAGGCATGGAAGTCTCTTGATGCTTACATTCTTGCTTGTGGGCACGTTCTAGACATATTATTTTATTATAATATGAACAGTGTAATAAAATAAGTCTGCCAATTAAAGAACATAAGACACCTTAGTAAGACTCTTCCAACCTAATGGTTTTCCTCTAGCTTGTAAAGTTCTCGCATGGCATCTGGAGGCACAACCATTTCGGTGAAGATTCTCAAAAATGTTTGCATTTTTCTTTACAATGTCTCCAAATGACAATGTTGGGTGGTGTCATTTAGTACACCACCCCCATATTTGATTCCCTTTATTCTGTACAATTTCGGTTGAGCAGTGTGGCAAAAATATCATCATCAGTTGTCGCATTTTTTTGTTATTGTATTGCATAAATAAGTATGTGAAATGGTCCAAATGATTCCTACAGACATTATGTACAACATTAACAGTCAAAGCCAATGCGAGAAACAGGATGTGGAATAAAACTGCCAGCTAACGATACATAATTTAGTGTTAATGATAGATTGTGAGGTGTTAAGTTGAAATAGCACGAAAATAGGTAAGTCAATTTAACGGTCTTTTACACAGAAATAATAATCCATGAAGTCAAAATCCTAAATAACAACATACTATAAAGTTACATATTACTATAAAGTTTTAATGCAAAGTGCTGGATGTGGAACAGCGTGAATAGGAACAGAGGGAAAAGAAAAGCTGAAGGGCATGATGCGAGACAGATGGTCCTGGATGCATGGACTGCTGCAGGGTATGACCACACAGAGAGAGAGAGAGAGAGAGAGAGAGAGAGAGAAAGAGAGAAAGAGAGAGAGAGAACACTTATTTTTTTATAATTAGCCATGATCTTGAATCAAAAAAAGATGAAGAGAGAAGGAGTTGAAGAGAGATGGCGCCCTCTCTAACTTCCAGGTACATATAGTTAAACAGTCGACTCTCAAAATCTTCCAGAGGGACATTTTTGATCCACACACAAACACATGACATCTAACACAATAAACACCCTGAGAAGTGCATCGTATGTTACTGGAGGGAAAACTTTGAGTTTGTAGTTCGGCGATACTCAGAGGGCCCGTGCTGCACTGGTCTGACTGAACACACTTCAAACGAATTCACAGAGGATGGATTCCAGCAAAGAAGCACTGCACAACCCCCAACTCCAAGAAAAGATAGTCTGTGTCTTTACATAACTCAACACAACACTCTAAATCTCAGCAGAGAGAGTGTGACTGTCATTTGGTTTGTTTTAAGTACAAAGCAAATCTGCAGGTATGTAACAACAAGCTTTACTTCTGAAGAAATAAGAATAATCTGTTTCTGATATACATAAAAAAACTAGATCACATACACTATATGGACACAAGTTTGTGGACACATGACCATAATATTCCTATGTGATCCCCATTTGCTGTTATAATAATCTCCACTCTTCTGAGGGAGATTTGTGCCCATTCAGTAGTAAACCGCCAGGTATTAATGTAGGTGAGGTGAGGAAACATGCAGTCTGGAGTTCTATAGAAGGTTATTTAAAACCGTCCACACACTTCCAATCATTGTTATGCTGACACAGGTTTGGGACTCCATTTGAACTAAATGTTTTATGCTACCGCATCCAAATGTCCATCTTCAACATTGTGCTAACGACATGTGCCTGTAAAAAGTCAGGTGTCCCAATACTTTTGCCAATATAGTGTACATAGATTAATTCATTCATTCATTCGCTCAAGTTTCTATCACCCTTCCTCAATCGACATGCCAAGCCTTAAAACTTCGGTTCTGATGCGTCTCTAAATTATGTACAAATTGACCAAGAATTCGGCTTTTTTTAAACAGTTACCCTGTTGGTCTTTCTGCAGATAGATGTGCATTCTAGAAATTAAAATTAAAATTGGCAGTACTCCAAATACAGCCCTGTAAACTGATCAGGCATGATCAGGGACCCTTAGGAGAGACTGCCTAACCCAGATTCTTTCCTGCCCCCCTTGCAGACCTTCACGCCATGTGACAACCACACCACTTGCCCTCCGCCTTCTCTCATTTCCTCACACATTAGCTTGATATTCCCTTGCCATACCCATGCCAGCCACCTGTCAAGCCACAGACAGATGCCATTCCGGTTCTTACCGCTGCTTGCTGCGCTGCCAGTCCTGACCTCTTGGTGGACCCCTGTCTGGAGCTCAGCCTCTTCCAGGACTCGGAAAAACGCCCCCTGCTGGTGGGGCGGCCCGGCCCTTGTGCCTCCTCACGGGTGGTGTTCACCCTGAAACCCTCTCTTCTTCCTTCCCACTTGCGCTTGGTCATGGCCTTGAACGGCGAGGCGCCGTTGGAACCGGAATCTGGAATCGTTTCGAAAAGCAGTCTAACACTTTTATCTTGTTAATTCTTTCCCTGAAGCTGGCTTAGGGGTGTTACAGCATCCCACTCTTGCTCCTTCTGTCTCTCCTCATTCCCCTCCTCTTCTTGGAAAGAGGGGGAAAAGATGAGATGAGTTTGCTTTCCGCACCCTGTTGCATGTGCCACTGCTGCCTCGGTTATCGTTTCAGTCAGAGGGAGAGTAAGAGAGAAAAGGGAGCATGTGGTTGAGAGTGTGTGTGTGTGTGTGTGTGAGAGAGAGAGAGAGAGAGAGAGAGGAAAAGAGAGAGTCCTGGAAAGTGAGTGTATGTGTGTTTGCAGGCTTGCCAGGTAGGTAAATTTCCTCTCGCCTCAGCCTCCCGATGTCTTCAAATTGAGCGGGCAAAGACGATCTTCACGTTTGAGCAAGTCACTTGTGATCCAAGTGCAGCATCCCCCACTCTTTCTCTCCACCCTCATTTACGCTCTCTCTCTTTCCCTTTCCCTTACTCCCCTCCCTGCCACTCCATCGGTTCCTCAGGGTAGTTTTTAACCTGCATATTGCTTTGCCATCCCTTACTCAGATCCAAGGGGTTCTTCACAACAGATGCTTGGAAGCTTAATGTTTCCAGTTCCATAAGGTTTCTGCTTCGTTGTTTTCCTGACCGGTCTCCTTTGCTTCCTCCTGTGTCTCTGTTGCTTTTAATCGTCACAAGAATGCAATCCAACCATTTGTAAAGCTAGCAAGACTTTCCCTGTATTAAAAAACCCACTGGATACCGATTGCGTAAAACAAATCTTAAGCACCAAAGTTAAGACCCTCGATTGGGAGTTGCCTAAAACAGAGGCCCTTCCAGCCAAGACGTCCCTAGTAGTATTTATCGATGAACACTTCTTCTGCCGTCACAATTCATCGACGTTCTCAAAAACTCCCAAAACTCGCCTGCCCGTTGCTATTATTACCGAACGGGTCTCTCAAGACCTCCTGGCATTACCTTCTGAAAACAGAAACGACTCCCTCCATTGGGATTGGTGCTGTGGTCTCAGATAACAACAAGGCAGGGCGGGAGGGGTGAGCTGAGGGGTTTTTCCTCATCTCTGTAACATTATAGTTAATACTTATATTATTATATACAGATTAGCAGAGATATAAACAGAGAAGGGAGCAAAGCAACTGTTTGCAGTTTGTATTGTATATTTATCGTAATGAGAAAAAAATTGTCAAAAAAATTTAACATTGAAGTTGGAAAGAATAAAACACCACTGGAACTGGATGGTCCTATTTTGATACATCATGCAAAGATGTTCAAACCTTTGTTACTGTAACGGTACACTTACCATTAACAGAAATACATGTATCCCTGCTTTTGCATGTTTCAACAGATATAATATGTTTAGTGTATTAAATAGCCATAAAATCTAACCTTACCAGATGAATAACGTCTGTTCCGACTCTAAATAGCCAATTGTATAGAAGCAGCACAATGCATATAATCCAATGGGGTAAAGTATTTGTAAATGTTCTTCGTTACTGTAGTGTATTTATTTTTTACTACTTTTTTAATGAGTCTGAAAGATATTCACTCTCCAGTCCACTACATTTATGGTTTAATAGATGGTTCACTATATTTTAACTCAAAACCAATTACATTTTGCACCTCTGTTGAAGATGTCATCAAGGGTCAACACTCTCCTACCTGAATTTGCTGCCCTGTGAGTGACAATTTAACTCTGCTGGCCTTATTTTCAAACCAATAAGTGCTATAATAAATTTCAGAACCATAAAAACTTTGAGAACCAGCATTTGTTGAATTTGTTGAAGACTGAGAGCTGCATCGAATCCCAGTCAGCTCGGAATATTTGTTTTTACTTTATTTGAAACGATTCACTTTAATTGTATTTGTCCATTGAATACTAATGGTTATTTTACTATGTAACATGATTCTGTAATTGTATTTGTTAATTAAAGATACATTTTTCAATGATTGCTTTGCTGCTTTGAATTTTTTTTCACCGACTTGTTTGATATCTGTTTCATTCTGACATGTTAAAGAGGCTGTTGTGTTGGTTAATGCAGTGCTGAGGTGTACAATTTAATTGGTATTTTAGGAAATAAAACCTCACAAATCAACTGTTTTTTAAACATGTGCCTTGGTGTTGAGGAGTAGTGCATGTTGGAGTCAAAGAGTCAAGTCATATTGGAATTAGTGACTTCTAAGTTTCGCGGTAAGTTGGCTATACTTTTACACTTCTGATATAATCAAGCCGACATCAGAATGGGGAAATAGTCTGATCTCTGTAACTATGACCACACTGGCAACCATCTCTTCATAGAATGCTACAAAAACTTCCAGTGAGCAGAAGTTCTGTGAACTGAAACGATTTGTTGATGAGAGAGACCAGAGTTCAATGGTCAGGCCGGATTGAGCTGACAGGAAGACTAAAGTAAATCAAATAAACACTCTTTACATCTGTGGTGAGCAGAAAAATATTCAAAAATGCACACTTTGAATCTTTAGGCTGTAGCAGCTGAGGAACAGGAATCTCATGCAACAACGTTGACCGAAACTGGACAGATGACCACTGGGGGGAAAAGTATTTTTTTTTTCTGAACTGATTACGTTAAAGATCAACCATTTAACCAATAAACCCTTCAACACTTCAACATACACATTACAAATAAGCTGGGAATAATCTCCCTGAGATCTTTCTCAAATGTCAGCTTGAATATTAAGATATTTCCAGGCTACAATGTTGATGTGATAAGATTTCATATATCGGGTCATAAAGCATTTCTTTCAGCGCTGCGTTTACGAGATTCAATAAGACTCATAAGGCAATTGCAATAAAGGACCGACTCACACATCATCTTGCCTTAGCTACAGGAGGTGTCTGTGTGTGTTTGAAGATTTGGAAAGTTTTGTTTTCTAACCTGTGCGAGTAACCTGCTGCTAATCCCTCGATGACGGTCTAATTCATCTCACTTGGAAGTCATTTTACTTCAAGAAAACAAAAAACTGTGGTTGTCAGAGCCAAGAATACAAGACCAAAACAACAGCTAAGCTCCCTTCGGTGATGTTGGTCAGCTGCCATTAGAAAAAAAAAACCTGACGTTTGCCAATGGAAGTGTTTAGTCAGAAAGCAATTTTCGTAAACCTGTTGATCTTCCAGCATAAAAAATATATTATCTGCTGAATAAAAGGCACTCAGGATCGACAATGCCAACAGGAAGCTTTGGACATTTTTCCTACCTTCATGTCGGTGCCGTGAGACTGCAGTACTCTTCGGCTTTGGGGTTTTCTTTTCATCGGATCTCGTTCTCTAGTGGATTATGAGAGGAAAATGGCAAATTATTTTGTTTTACTTCAAAAGGCCAAAGTTATTTGCATAGCAGAACCTTCGATGATATTGCAACATGTAGGAGTAAAGAAGGGGTTTGAAACAGAAATCCTGGCAATCCAGGTTCAAAATGTCAAAAGAGTTATATTTAATGAATAACCTGCCAATAAAATATGTGTATCGCAGTTTTTGCATTAAAGATTCCTTTACATATTGCAATATCTACTGCATTACGACATTTACAAACAGGAATATGACTGTGGTTCATTAATATAACGTTACTTCAGTAGTATAACTAATGTTTTTTACTATAACATTAAACCTGACATTGTTATTGCTGGTCTTAGATTTTCTTTCTTTCTCTCTTTTCTTTAAATTTGTTGCAGAAAGACGTTTACAGTCAACACCAGCTTCCCGATTTCAAGAGGCGGTTTCTGAGGCAGTAAAAGATGGGTGTCAATACTTCTTATGTCACGATCTTGGATTTGTGTCAGACATTCTAAGGCCTACATCTACTGACTAGCCAATAAAATTGCAAATTAGCTAGCGTCGTAGCCTACAATACAATATGTCATCATTGCATAGTCTACCCAAGTTGATCAGTTCTAGCGATTTGTATGTATCCTATCATATAAAATTGCTATACACAGTGTATAAAATGTACATGTTCTTGTCACCTTTTGGATTCATTTTCTAATTCTAATATTTCAACAATTTGTTTTAGGTGTGTTTGTGTGTGTGGTCAGTTTCCACCCACATTCACTGGCATCACTAGAATTGTGTTTCAGTGCGCGAACAGTGTGGGTGTTACACCTGGGAGTGCTCGATCGCCTTTCCCTTTGTCTTTTTTTCGGCTGCTTTTCCCCTTTTTTTCGCACTTCTCTTCATCTCTTTCATCACTCACATTCTCTCTCTCTCTCTCTCTCTCTCTGTTGGGTGCATGACCCTCGACCTCCATTGCCACTTTATTCCTCTGCAGCTCCTCTCCCTCATTATACAGTATCTCCCCTTTTTCTGTCATTTTTCCTCTCTTACCTAGCACACAAATACACACACACACATACACAGTTGTCAGGTGATCAGCCCTCCGAGCTCAATTATCTGTCGAGGACTCAGACAGTACCGTTCGGCACTGATGTTAATTACAAACTGCGCTTTCCTCGCTCTGTTTTAGATTCGGCGGCCGTTTCGGTGTTAAGGAATTTGTGTCATCCACAAGCACACAATCCACAAGCTTTAAGTACGATTGCCTTATCTTTTTCTAACAGCCAGTCTAATTGGCACATCCTTTTGATGAACGATTAAAGAGGTTGGGGCTGCATTTTTGAACAGTGTACAGCCATCAATAATTCAGGGGCCTCACCGACAAGGCGGCATGTTCGCGCAAGCCTGTAATGAAACCATTCCGATTGCAAATGAAATTGGACACAGTTGTTTTTCTCACTTGCTGATTTTCAATCAGTTGAGCTCTGATTGTCTTTCGGATTATAATATAAATGTATATACAGTATATATTTTTTTCTTTTTTTTTCTTCAAGTTCCTAAGAATATTTATTTTATAAATAAAGCATGCAGAGTTCAAAAGATCTGAGTCCATGATCGGCAGTTCTGAAAGAGTGGTGACATGAATTAGAATGAAATATATAGCAATGAATAGTAGTTATTGGTATGTAATTGCTATTATATTGTTACATGCACATATATGTCAACAATGCACATTCAGTTTCTTTATCAGCATTGAACAAGGTCATCAAATATCTACATTTTATACTGTAAAATTTTTTAATTCAGGCTCTTTTTTAATTAATGAATACAAATCATTAAATGACTCATTTATTTGTATTTTTTTCACAACGTGACTTTTTTTTTACACTAAAAACTGTGAATGTTTATGTTTCTTTTGTTTTCATTTAATGAAAATTTTGATTTTTAATTTTTTTTTTCTTTATTTTATTATTATTTTTTTACTATTCGAAAAAATACTTAACTTATGGCGATAAAGGAATTATGAAAGCATCTATGGAAAGTATCCTTACATGCATCTGATTGACACACCACAATGTAAGATCTTTGATATTAAACAATGTCTAGATCTGTACAAAGATTTGGCTCTCAAAGTTTCCCAAACAGACGAATTTTTCACAAATGACATATTACTACACAATGGGTAATACTAGAAGTTCTAAGTTTGAGATATAGTACCCAATTTACAATATAAGCACAAAGTAATTGCTCATAAGGACCACTGTAGCTCAAAGCGTGAAAACATTCTACAGCGATTTGATACAATTATTGAAAAACAAATGCCTAATAAACTTTTGACAGGTTTCCATTTTTCAAAAAGTGCTCACGTCGTGCTCGATTAATGACGTATATTTACGAGGTAACGCTCCTCCCAACAGTTCGTGATCGTCTCAGATAATTCGATAACTACTTAATTTTGCAACGACAAAAACCAACACATTTAGAACTGGACAACTGAATACCAAAGTACAAAAACCTGAAAGATTTTTTTTTACAAATTTGTATTTTCTGGCTTGGAGATCATAACTAATAGTTTTTGAGAGTTGTCATGGCAACAAAACTATACCCATAAGTCGTTGGTTTTATAGTTTGTTTCTATGACGGAAATGCTGGTGTTGATGTGAAACAATTTGTCATTTGTTACGGTAGAGAAACAAAAATAACCAGAATTTAAACATTTTGCCTCAGATATTATGGATGTAATATCAGCAGCAGGGTATGGAATTATATGGATTTGAATAAAAATAAAAAATAAAAGAATTTTGACATTCCTCATTGGAAGTCATGTGTACAAATATGTGTCTGTTTGTGTGTATGAGTGGAGGAGAGGGAGAGGGGGAAAGAGAGAGAGAAAGAGAGAGAGAGAGAGAAAGAGAGAGAGAGAGAGAAAGAGAAAGAGAGAAAGAGAGAAAGAGAAATAGAGAGATGCTCGTATCTTCGTTGACATTTCCAGTCAGGCTGCTGACTCACAACATAAATACACATCATAACCAATTTTCTGCTTTAGTCATGGAGCTAAAAGGGAAAGTCTTAGGATGGAGTGATTTCTCCTCAAGACGAAGCATATGGTAGAGAAGCCCTCATTCTAATCACACAGCACATTGCCACAGATGGTGAATGAATAACAGCTATCATTTATTTACCGCACACAACAGGGAAAATCAACGATGGTTAATCAACAGGAGCAGATTTTCTTTTGACCCAACTGTGAATTCGACACGGCGCGTGACTCATCCGGGCGAATTGCGTTACTCGAGTAGCCAAGTGCAAACAGCAAAAATCATTCATATTTTAAAATAATATCAGAGATTATGATTTTGATGATTTACGCCCAATAGTTTTTTTAATATATTTAAACTCAGACTACCTACCAGTATCAAAGTCCTTCTTTTTATTTAATATTCACGAGTCTTCTCTCGTGAATCCCACACAAGGTCCTAGAAAAGAGTGTGCGAAATGGCAGCAGGTTTGGTTCAAAGGCCACAGGTCACGGCCTCGCTGTGGCGAAAAATTGTTTAAAAAAAAAAAAGGTTCACGCCGACCCCATGACACTGGCAGGTGTCCTTTCGACTCGGCGTCACGTCCGATCGTGAAAAATACCAAGTTTAAAAGTGTCGACTCCTTCTCTTTATCTCCATCACAACTTTAACTGGAGTTGGCCCATTCTACTGTACAGTGAACGTGCTGAGAAGGCCGCAAAATCTTGCACCGGAGATGGAAAACGAAGAAGAGAGACAGGAAAGGAGGGATGAAGCTGAGAGAACGTGTGTCACGCGTCATTGGGAGGTGGCACCTGGGCAGCACATGGGCGTTTAACACCCAGAGAGGGTGCAGGGGAAAGCCGGCAAGGGGGGGAAAAGCCACAACCTCGGTATAGGTTGCTAGGTGAGGGAGTCATAAGCACTCCTGTTTGGAGGAGGACGGGCTAATGATGTCAAATAAAATAAAGCAAACAGTCGGAGGCTAACGAGTGCTAATTTGGATCGGGTGATGAATAAATGACGAGCTCCCTGCTGACCTGTGAGAGAAGGAGGATAAGTGGGTAAGAGAGGGAGAAAGAGATGGTCTATTAAAAACAGGGACTTGATGCAGTGTTTAAGTCCAACCAGCAGTCAATACGCAACAACGATTTTCAACAAGCTGTTTAAAATTAGAGTTTTTTTT
Organism: Silurus meridionalis; assembly: GCF_014805685.1. Classification (NCBI taxonomy): domain Eukaryota; kingdom Metazoa; phylum Chordata; class Actinopteri; order Siluriformes; family Siluridae; genus Silurus; species Silurus meridionalis. The sequence goes on along the minus strand of NC_060910.1, from coordinate 16,217,828 downwards.
TTTTTTTTTAATGCCCAATTTCGCATCAATTTGTTGGTCAACAAAATAGTACCATGATATTTTCAAAATCCAATAAAACGATCAACCAATACACATTTGATAACGTCTGGACTTTTGACAGGGATGTCGTGTGACGTTATTAACATAATAACAGCCTAAAAAGGGGTCTCCTTCAAAAGAAAGAAAGAAAGAAAGAAAGAAAGAAAGAAAGAAAGAAAGAATAAAGTAAATAAATTAATAAAATATATGGAATAAATTGGGATGGAGTGATAAAAGAAGTGAAGGAATCGAGAAAACCTTAAAAAAGGTTTGTGAGGTTGAGGTTGTGACAAAAAAGAGAAGGATGAAGGAAGAAGGGAAGAAAGGAAGGAATATGGCTAAAAGAAAGAAACAGGGTACTTGCTATCTGCCCTCTTTTACATACAGGAGCTCACAGATGGATATGATTGGCTATTGCTGACTAACAGCATACTATGATCACAGTAAGCTTCTATTAGTTTGACCGCATTTGTAAATATGTTCGATTTACGTTTATTTATGCACTAGTTCTTAACTAACTGCATTCTCTCAGTTTAAAAAAATTCTTTAATATTTCTCCACCTCTTACTCTCTCTCTCTCTCTCTCTCTCTCTTTCTCTTTATCGTTCTTGCTTTTCTGTTCATTTCCATGCTCTGCTGACTGTAGTGCATCCCTCGGCTTTGATTCACTTCGCTTCTAAATCCGTCGTGTCCACAAAATTCTGGATGAACAAAAAAAAAAAAAAAACCTCTGTGCCCCTTTTATTACTGAGGCCTTATGTAAGAAGAAGAACGGACCAAAATAAAAACCTTTATTTCATCCGATCAACTGCGATTTCAAAGATTTTGCAAATGCAAACTGCATAATCCTTTAATATGGAGGAGAAGACTTTATTCTGCATGTAGCGAAAGAAAGATAAAAACAAGCAATTTTTCTTATTTTGAACCTCATGCTAAACCTTATATTTTTGCCCAATGTGTAATTACACCGTTTAGGCTATAGATGGCGCTTCTACGCCCACTGTGGCTCAATTAGATGCTATGCGCATGCGCAGCTCATTAATTAACCTGACGTTTGCTTGAACATGAGGAATACTTTCTTCTCTGAGTCACAGGTATTGTAAAATAATATATATAAATGCTTTAAGGTTGTTTTGAAAAATAAAAGGTCTTTTTTTTGTTTCAATTCCATCGTTTAGTTGTCATTTTTCCCCTGTGTAACTGTTAGCCCTGGTTGCTAATCAGTCCTGTTAGGGTCCACCGTGAGGGAAACTTCTAAAAACTTCTGAGTTTTAGGTGTTAAAAAAAAAAAACCAAGTTAAAAATTGATTGAAATGTTCTGCAACACTTTGCAATGTGGATTTACATCGTTTTAAACTTATTAAAGAAGGTGGGAGACTTGACTGTGAGTTCTGTGGTCCAAAAAAGCTAATAAGTTACTTTTTTTCTCAGTTTTCTCTCAGAACGGCCGCCATTTTTGTTCCATTGGTGGATATTTTAAAGGAGTGACTGAGTGTGTTGGGAGAAAGTGTTTCTAAAGAATTCTTTAGGTTGTAAATGTTATTAAATACTTGAATTGAACTATTTAATTCTTTATTTGTCAGTGGAGCCATTGATACATTGCAGAATTGATTAAGGTGGTGAAGAAGGACATTTTTTCCCCCCCAAAAAAAAATAATAAAATAAACAAATTCGGGTCAGTAATAAAAAATATTTGCTTGAATATGGATTTAATTTGTTCATTTTTTCAACACAGCCTCAGAGAACCGCTTCATGACTTGATCACCAGTATTGAGACTTGTCGGTTGGGGACATACACTCACTAGGGATGTTGACCAAGTCCACTGATGACTGAAGACATTTACCAATCACTGCTAGGTATGAACACACACACACACACACACACACACACACACACACACACACACACACACACACACAAAGCTATGACCCTTACCAACAGGCAGTTTTGGTTTACTGATGTAACAGGCTGGTCTTTCTGAGTCCTACTTTGTCTCAGATGCAGGTTCCTGACTAGGGCCATTAAAATGACCGCGCTAATAATGCGCGAACGCAAGTTAGTTTTTATTCAAAATAGAAATAAATCAAAAAGAGGCAGACTGAAAACTTTCAATGCAACACACATTTATTCACAACGTCCTTTCTTTCCTCAGTCCGTGTGGAAACGTAGCAAAAGCTCCGTTTGGTGTCCTGATGATCGTGATTTATAACACCATCGTTACTTTCGATTAATTGCGACGAAATATTCTAATCTTTTGACAGCCGTAGTTCTGATGCATCGAACGCATGGAAATATGGTGCTGGCATTTGAGAAATATATGAAAAATTTTGCGCTCTGGTTCTCTGCGACTGTTGATATTTCAATTTACTTAAGCGTTAATTGATATCCGCCAGTTCCCTGGGGGGCGCTGCTCAGGGCTGCACGAGTTGGGGTTGTGGGTTATATTGCGATATTCGATTGCGATATAGTAAATAAAATCATGAGTCCACTTGGTTGGTTATCGAGGAAATTGCGTGTGGGAAACCGGAGGTTGCCAGGTGACGGTGGGTCGGTTATGTTTTGGCGTTGAGGAAAAAAAGTAGCAGGCAAAAGTGAATGAAAAGTAAACGAAAGCTCTTGTCTGTTGAACTGTCACCTGCTGTCTCTTTCTTCCAACCCGGAACCAGCGAGATCTGTTACAGAATTGTCATATTGCCACGCGATTCAGTTTAATTCAGTGAATCTTGCACAGTTCCTCCCTCTCTGCTCAGTGCTGGTGATATTAATATCCCAGTATATCACCTTGTTTACAGTATTGAAGAATATCGTATCGCAGTGTTAGTGTATTGTACTGCCAGATTTTTTCCACATAGCCGTGTTTACATGCTCGTTACCAAATCCGATAAGCCCTTCAGAAGGGTTTCAGTGAGTTTAGCACTGTTTTGTTTTGCCTCATAGAGCCTGTGTTGTGTCCACTCAGAGTTTGGCTTGGGAGCAGTTTGCAGATTTGTATAATTGTTTATTGATTTAGGAAACACACACGCACCCTCCTGCTGATAAAATCTACCATTTGTACGCTGGCAAGATCAAATTCCTGCCAGTAAAGTGGATGTTCTCCCACATGCGGTTGATTCTTATTGGTTATGCAGTGATGTGGAACATCGAATTCAGTGTGTCCGTGTTAACACATTAATATAAGTTATGAGGATGAGAGCGTTAATATAAACCTTTGCGACGTTGATTTACATGCAGAACTACCGTCCGAGCTATATGCAAATTTAAAAGTGCTCTTTTATAATGCATAATTTGGCATTATAAATGCTGTATTGTGATCCAGCAGAGAGTTCTTGTCTCTTTTAGGACGGAAATCGTTAAATCTCTGAAAAAAGAAAAAAAAAAAGAATCTTCCAATCAGTTCTGAAGTGTCCATATAATTGTAGTTAGTGGCAACGTAAAAGCAGTAAGGAAAACTCGCTTACTGCGATATCATTTCGGTCCTTTCCCGAAACATTTCGAAGATGCCGTCGAGAGTGAAACTGGTGGCGATTGTGCCTAGTGATTTCCATAATTAGATGACTCGGATACATTAGCGTGGCGAGATGAAATGAATCAAGAGAGGCAAAGTGAACGCGAGTGAGCTGAAGCTCTTAAACGATGCCAAATCCAATCAACACTGAGTGTTTTTCTAACCACCTCAAAAAAAAAAAAAACAACAACAAATAAAAAAAAAAATCCATAACCCATCAGAGGCCCAAATGGAGCAACGCCGAACCCGCATACAAGGAACGGCTCCATGGCAACAGGCAATAAAATCCATCACCTATAAGCCCCATCACTGAACAGTGTATCAACAATAATTCTTTTGAAAACCTCAACTTGTGATTCAGAGAATCACTAGGTCGTGTAGTGGATACAGTTCGGTGCAGACAAGATGAGTCAAGCCTGGTATGGGAGTGTGGCATCAGGCCCATGTTAACTGTGTCTACATTTCCAGCTGGCATTGTGCTACTGACTCACGGCGCAACCGTAATTGGAACAGGCGCTTTCCGGGGCGAAGGAAAAGGATTCCTAGAGGTTCTTGATAGATTCACGTAGGGCTGAAATTCTCAGCTCAGAAAACAGTTACACAGTGTCGATACTGCCAACTATAGCTAGCATAACACACACTCATATCCCGCATACTGACATGACTCTGAAAGCTTTGCTAAGACCAGGGTCTTGTTAGTTATGATGACAACACAGTCAGAGGTGTTTGACCACATGAGACGTGTCCCACTCACACACAGACTCCTACACTCCTGAATGCATGCAGAAGCAAAATGGAAGGTGGTGTAAAGTACATTTATGTGTACATTTCATTCACGTTTCAGCATTACTAGAAAAAACGATTTTGATGATTCTGATTTATATATATGCTGGGGAATACTGTCCAACCCTACCTGCTCCGATGTGAAAAAGTAATTGCCCCCAAATTCATCCACAGCGATGTGAAAGACTCATTGGCAGTTATCACGAAAGCTTGATTGCAGTTGTTGCCGCCATGGGTGGCACAATCAGTTATTAGGTTTAGGGGCAATTACTTTTCACACAAGACCAGGCAGGTTCGGACAACTAAAAGAAATAAAATCATTGAGGGGAAAAAAACATTTTGTATTTACTCGGGTTATCTGTGTGTGATAGTAAAATTTGCTTGATGATCTGAATAAAATAAATGTAAAAAAAAAAAGTATATATCATGGACTTGCCTCTCTTCTTACCTAAAGTGAGAGAGAAATGAGAGGCAGCAAATATTTCAAACTTTTTGTGGACTTGCTGACAGGATTTTGTAGTTTTATCCTACACAGAAAAAAATCCGTGATGCTCTATGAATATGATTGTAATTCGATGGCGAATTGCTGTTGTGTAAGAGGAAATAAAGCGCGTGTGCCATTATTGGAAAATCTTCGACTTCAGAAAAGGGAAAAACCCCTGTAGATTGTGCCATTTAAAGCCGACCAGGAATCTCCTGCACACATGAACTCCGAGATCCTTAGCGGGATAATTCCGATTTATTTTTTGGAGGATTAACGGAGTAGTTTGTGTGTTTTATTAAATCCTTGGCTGACATTAGAGGTGGCGGCATTTACATTACCCCACCAAGTGCCAGGGCTATGGGAGGTCGTTGCCATGGCAGCGCCCCCTTATCCTGCTTTCAGGGCCACTTAATTATTCACAACCCCATGCCTGGGCTAAGCGGGAACATCCTCGACTGCTGCACCACACACACACACACACACACACACACACACACACACACACACACAGTACAAAGTCGGCTATATTCACCAGCATAATAGAACAAACAGACTAAACAAGCTTCCTAATAACCCTGATGTCCTGATGTTAGTATGTATGCAAAAATGTGGGGTGAAATCCCCGGATACTCATTACGAGTCAGTAGAACATTGTTTGCATGAGAGACAATTGGTCATATTACAACCTTGTAGCAACATTGCATGAATATTAAATGCTCAAGTTTAGGATCCATAGTCTTGCCTCTGTTTTTCACAAGGCAAATCAAAGATCTATAAGTACTAATAAAATTAAAACAAACTATCTATAGTACATTATTCAGCTTTATTAGCAAACCGAGCTGTGTCAGGCATGTATAGTAAAATTGTCCATATATGCACTGCAGTATTCCAAATTGCAGACTGTGTTGTTATATGGAATTAGCCAGAGTTACACACATTGCTAAGTGAGTAAAATTCTGACTTTAAATTCCAGTACATTCATCCTGCATGATATTGGGTAGCAAGTTCAACATTCGTCTTCATGTTTTGAACTGTAAATATGCTTCGAAATATGGAATCCAATAAAAAAAAAAAAAAACACACACATGACACCAAATCCTTGAACACTCTTTTTTTCCCCCTTTATAGAAATATATAGGAAATCCATAATTTATAGGGTTTAAAATCAGAGACTTCAAGGGGGCTTTAGGATATGGGGGCTTCTCTGGAGGAGTTAATGGTCAGTGGTCTTAAACCCCTTGGGTTCAAACAGCAAACCCTATACGGGACAACCTGCATAAGCAATAACGGTGCATTCACACACACTTAACCCATTTCTAATTTATTAGTAACTTTCTTTGTGCGAACACTGCGGTCACTTTTGATTTTTGGTTGCTAAGAATAAAAAAAAAATGTAACGTATGTTAACATTTACTCCACGACAGAGCGCTTTTATTAATTATCCACACTACAATCAGGTTTCACGTTAAAGAAACACCATTACTGAGGCTTTATAGGTTGCGTTTTTCTTTTGGCCCACAGTGTGTAAAGGTCATTTGCGAGCTCAAAATGACAGTAAACATGGCAAAGGTTTTTTCCCCTATGGCCACATATACAACTATGATAATTAGCAAGTCAAATATTATAGTCCATAACCATGGAAATGATTTGGTGCTCTTTTTTCTTTTCTTTCAATGCCCCTGTTTATATAAAAAAAAAAAGAATTATATTAACATTCATTTTGTTTGCAATATGTAATCATCATTAATAGTAATAATAGTGTTTAGTAATAATGATATGTACTATGGAATATATTACATAACTACACCATGTAGTCCGTGGGTTTAGGGCAGTGTAATCAAACGCGATTTAAAACCTTTCACCTGACAGCAAACTTAATTTGGCCATAATCCCTGAAAGACATGGTGTGCCTTTTGCTTTAATATTGGTTCCTGGAGAGCTTTGATTTAAGCCTTAATTACAGTCAGGAAATGTGTGCATTGTTCAATCAGAACTGACTTTTCTTTTCTTCCTTTTTTATTTATTTATTTTTAAAAAAGAAGCTTTTTCATTATAGCTATACAAATGAATTTTAGTGTCTTTTCAACAAAAGCACCGGTTTATCTATAACCTGCAGGAGGCTGGTTTGTCAGACTGTATGGGTTTTTACTAAACTAAAGCCTGATTGACACTTTTACTATTTTATTAGCCTGCATTAGAACACTTCGACACAAAGGCACAAAGCACCACAAATGCACTCATGCCAGGTACTAGCTAGTGGCATTACTCTCAATGTTGGTGAAACTTCTTATTGCTGGCAATATGGAGTCCGCTATTTTGTTTATTGTAGCTAAAAAACTGAAAGAAAAGTGTCCTATTTCCAGTATACATCAGGGTGATTTTTGATTCAAGCCATTTTACTAACATATACAATACTAATAATATTAAAGACTACACCAGTCTAATAGTTAATTTGGAAAACATATTTTGGGGGACAGAAAAAAAAAATTAAAAAAAATTAACAGAGGGGGGTAAAGTGGCATGGATAAACATGAAGCAGAGCTACTTTTACTGCTCTTTTACACCACCACTGGTCGACAGTTCCAACACTATTTATATTTGTAATTTTTTTAGCTGTTTATATTTCATGTGTGGACTCTCTGTAAATTGTATGTTCCTGTTATTGCTTACATTATAGCAGCACATTGTGAATTCTGTGCTCCTCTGCTCCCATCACATAAGTATTAATCCCTTCATACCAGGTACAAGAGCTTTTTTTTTATGGATATGCTTCGACCCAGACGTCGTGCCATCAAAATTCGATCCATGTTCAAGTTGCTAAGAGCCTTACTCTTGCTCTTTTTTCTGCTTCCAACACATCAACACTGAGCGCTGACTGATCAACTGCTCCCTAATAGAGCCCACCTTTGATAGGTGCCATTGTAAAGAGATGAGTGTTATTCACGTCGCTTTTCTTTTTTTTTTCAATGTTTTAACTGATCAACTGCTCCCTAATAGAGCCCACCTTTGATAGGTGCCATTGTAAAGAGATAAGTGTTATTCACGTCGCTTTTCTTTCTTTTTTTTTTTCAACGTTTCATGACAGGATGAAGGTCAACAGACTTAGAAACTCTAACTAACTCAGATGTCAGTGTCTGGGGCCCTACCAGGTTAAACATGTAAAAAATATAGGATTCAGACTGCATGTGGGGGAATGTAGCTGCCAAAGCAAAACACCATCACCAGGCGAAATGTAAGCAACGAGGTCTGATGGAGCCGAAGCGGACCGCCTGTCAACATCCATTCAGGAATTAATAAATCAAATTAATAACTCGCTCTGCAGGCTACGCACGCCTCGAAGGTAATACAGAAGGATAATTTGGTCTGAATTGAAGACCTGTTGTGTCCTGTGCGACTGAGAAAGGGGGAGAGAAGAGATTCCTTTGAGAAAGACAAACCACTCTGCCCCCCAGTGGTGATCCTAAATTCTAGTTATTTTTCCTTCTAAAGGAAACGCATGCAAACCCCTCAGCCTAAACATTCATGTCCTTTAACTACCAAGTGTCATTTTATTTTTCACCAATATAAAATGCTACACTACTTGTCACATCCATTACTTTGAAGATTAGTAACATTTAGTAATATGAGTGCATGTTTCCATTGAATTATTGTATTATATACGCAAGTGGCATTTAGTGGTAAATCATTTCCAAAACACTTATGTCCCTCTAGTGCAAAAAAAACATTTAACAGTCCTGGGCATTAGTAAGTAACAAGGGTTTATGTCACATAAGGAACGGTAAGATTCTCATCGGCGCATCGGCATAAAAGTTAACGATGTGAAGCATCGATTTTGAAAAAGTGTGCATCAGATAGAAGTTGGCATTTGTAACATCAGGTAAAACCAAATTATTTATATATAATTATTAGTCGATTATTATTAAAAAGTGACCTACATTTCATATGTAGATCGATTTCCTCTTGCTAAACTGTTTCTCGAGCGCGTTCCCTCAGCACCACTGCTGCTACATTTATAACTTTTCACAAAACTACGGAGACCGAGGCGTGTCCTGAAAGTCACATAAAATACAGATTAACATGGCAGCGGTAGAGCTGCATCTTCCTGGAGACAGAACAGGAAAAAGAAAGGGGAGCAGTTTGAATAGATTTCAGAAAACTTTATTCTCGCCTTCTGTGAACAGAGACATTTCTTGACATGTAAATATGCTGCATTTGGATAAGAACAGACCTGCAAGTACAGGAAAGCTGTCCTGTATGATAAGCAACCTGAGCTTTCTATAACTCATTTCAACCACAGATGAGTGATCCTCCTTGGCTTTTTTTTTTTTTTATCAGCTGTACTATAATATTTAGGTAATTTCTGTTACAAATAAATAGTATTATAAATGTCTGTGTAAAATTATACCAAAAATGCTAACTCTTGTTAATGTCAATGGCCTCTGCACGTCACCTACAAGGATTTTCTTTTTATTAGTAACACCTAGTCATACCTCGGATGGCTCTAAACTGTTGGATATTCTAAATATGGTCATAAATCGGATAAAAAGATGCAGACCATTTCTAAAATTCAAAAGTGTCTGTAATTACATTTCTACTAATAAATACTTAGGGGGACAAAACCCTAAAATATCCCACCGTGCCAAAAACAGTGTAAATAAAACGCGTTTACAAAAATTACGAGAAAGTATAAATGTTTATCAAAATTTCAGCACAAAAGCAATTATATAGAAAACAAACTCAGCATTTGAACATTTAAAAAGTATAAGTAATACTTGAAAAGGGGGCAAAAGGCACTGGTATATAATGTCAAGTCCTTAAACCGGAGCAAGCTTCTTTATACCTTTAACAATAACACCGATCAAAAAAACTAAAGAAAAAAAAAAACATTGACACAACTATTTTTAACAATACAGTGGTTAGCAAACAGGCAATTTCTCTTAAAGCAATACGGACAAGTCGGCATTTCATTTACGATAAAAGGAACACTGAAAACATCAGAAGGTTTTATTTCCGATCCGGCATGAAAATCTGGGTTGTATAAAGTGCTAGATTTCACGCTCCAGCACAGTGTATTATATTCTAAATACTGTAAAGTAGGCATGCACCAATTATCAGTTACACTATATAAATTATACACTATCGCTGCTGAATTCTCACATTTAATTGGGCAGAAAACGGTGAAATACTGTTTATTTAACAGTATAATATGTATGCTAGGATGTTTCCTGCAACAAGACATCTGTGCCAGCACGGAGGTAAAGCTGCAACCAGAGATGTTTCTCTGTAACATGACAGTCTAGGGGTTCTTTAATGAGAAAAGAGTCCAGTGCATATATTTATTGTGGACACTTTCAAATACCCTCATTTTGGAGATAATTTTTCCGTCAGCATTTCCTAATACTGTACACAATGAAAACCTTTTGAAAAAAAATTTTTTTTTTCCAACTGCAGATCTTTGGCAATGATTAGGATATGAACTGTAATACCACCCTATGTCCTACTATGAAATGATGCATTAGGTGTGAAAGGTTTTTTTTGAGCAGCATTTCTTTTATACTATACTGTCTGAGTAGAAAAATGACATACAGAGTAATAAATAAAAAAAAATAAAAGGATCGAATCGAACAAAACCCGAACCGTTAAGTATAGATACAGCAACGACTTTCAGGAAGATGAGCAGTTTGTGTGGACAGTAGAGAAACACTAGTGTTAGAGGAAAAGTTGTTCCAATCCATTGCGAAGTCACTTCCTCACAAGTGAGCGTTATGTAGTTGTGCCATGTTGTGGATTTATTAACAGCCTGCGACCTGAGCCAGCTCTATACAGCTCTTCACTCGTCTGTCGGATATCCGCTTGAATTTGCGTGGACAGCAGAACTCTGATGTACTTTGCTGCACTGGATTAGGCAATTCTGTAAGAAAGTAGATCTGCAGGAACAGCTTTGGTAATTACGTCACTAAATAAATACAATCTCTAGCTGGATGTTGCAGATACACTGCTAACGTTATCCTGCAATACATTCCTCGATCACAACAATCAAACATTCACACGCCATCTCTCAGAGTAGGAACGAGAACCTGAAGAACATCCGCACTCCCGAATGGAACTAGCCAGAGACACAGTCCGGCCACAGACACGACACGACTGAAACACCTTCAAAGAGTATGGTTAGAAGGTTTCCCTGTGCCCTCTAGTGTTTGGCATTGAATTAAATGAGGATTGAGGCAAAATTGAACTGAAACCTGCTGTAACTACCGAGGTTCATGTTCTCTTTTTTAATGAGCTCGAACTGGTGAAGTGTTTCTTCTAGCTTTTTCCAGGTTAAGTGCTGTTCACTAGTTTTGGTTTCCTGCTTGTGTCTACTGTGCAGCTATTCGCTTTCGACTTGTTTAGGCTCATTGAAGTGTTCATTTCTGTACTTTGAAATGGTTGTCCATGTCCTCTTTGTTTATCTGAATCTTTTCTGCTGACAGTTTGCTTGAATTTCCTAAAAGTGCAACACGCGGTGCCGAGGACATGAGACAACAGCGAGACAAAACACACGCATAAAAACGCACAGTGTATTCTATAAAAAAAATAATAATAATAATAACCCCCATGGTGTTTTGTTTGCCATAAATAAATAAAGTTCACATTCAATCGTTTTTTTTTTTTTCTCTCTCTCTGGGTTGTGTGTGTGTGCGTGTGTGTGTGTGGGGGTCATCTGTCTTGTTCACATTGTATGGTTTTAACTCAGAGCTTTCTTAAGCAGTTCTAGATCTTTGCGCTGTGGTTCCTCCCTGTCCGGAGTGCACGTATATTCGTCTAGGGCGAGAGGGATATATTTTTCCACAACCTCTTGACCCTGATTCATCAGGAGGGAGACCCACGCCGGAGACGACAATGCTCCTTTGAAGCCAAAAAATGACAGACTCCCTGAAGGAAAAAAAAAAGAAAGAAAGAAAGAAAAATACAGATCTGTTGGCAGTCCATAGAAATGTGTTCCAAATGGCACTGAAATGCTTTTTATTTTCCCCCTTCTTTACACTGGAGCCCTCGTGAGCAGACCCTGTAGCATGAAAACATGTTCTCAGGGGAGGAATATAAAACTGTAGAGAAAACAAACCTGTCAACTGTCTTGATGATTTATTTATTTGTGGCAGTTTTATTCTGTGCTCTCAATTTTATGCGTTTATTCTCCTGGGATGTATTTTTGTGAAGTTTAAACATCTCTCCGAACTTCATGAAGGCTATCAAGGCACCAATTCTAAAATGATAATTATACACAAGACAACTTTGTGCAACCTAAACACAAGTAACCTCTGCCCAGATAGAGAACAGGATCAGCTTCACACATACAATCATTCACAACAAACCTTTCCCTTGCAGATCTGCCACTTTGGCTGCTCCCAGGGGGATGAGATACGCCGCAACACCAGCAAATCCATCAGGTTGTCCTCTTGAGGCCAGCAGGACAATCGACCTGAGAGAGGAATTAGACATTTTTTTATATTGTCCATTTACATTAAGTTAGCGAAACAGGCATCCACGGATTCAAGGAAATGGGCAGAGCTGAACAAATTGAACTGGGTTGCAGGAAGCTGATTTGGGTCAGAGGAAGATGAGAGGCACAGTTATTCTCAGCTGAGAAAGTGAAGTGCTTCATATGTGGCTCCAAAAGATGTTCTGCCAACCCGAGTAATTCAAGTGCTTTTAAACCCCCTCTACAAACTCGTTTGTCCTGCCTCACAACTCACCTACTTACTGATTTCTCATAAAAGTTCTAGGACTTGAAAACAGAAGTCAAATCAAGAATCGAAGCAGAAGAGCAGAAAAACTCGTTTGAGCTGATCAGATGGCTTCAGTCCACTATCGGTTGACCTCTAGTATGTTTATAGAAGTGGTGGAAAGATAGGGTTGAATAGAAGTAGAACTCTTGTCAGTGTCCTGATCAATTTTAGAAGATGACTGTACTACAATAAAGCTTACCGTGCTGGAATTCCTGCTGCGAAATATTGCGCCATTCTGGAGTCCTGCTTCAGAAAAAACGTATTCTTGATGACTTTGCCAGTGCAGGCGTCTACTGTGACGGCGAGGAAACCCGTTGTACTGAGGTTAAATTGTTTGCTGTTTACCTATAGATTGATAGATAGACAGACAGAGAAATAAAGCATCTTCAGCTATATAATGTAGTTTTGCTTTCTACACTACAGGTGAAAATTGTGGCAGCTCACAGTGATGAAGGCTTGCGTGTCGTTTTTCTGCACATCAGCGACACTGAGGGATTTGATCTGTGTTTGGAGGTAGTTGTTCCACGGGTCACTGGAAATGATCAGCTGCACAAAGACCAATACCAGATTATAAATGCATCTTTAAAGCAGTGGTCAACAACTGAAAAATAATCAACAACGGTGGAGAAATGTGAAAAGTGAATTATTTGTGTTTTGCTCCACTTTAATTGCAGCAATTTGCTAAGGGTAATGCAAATACAGGAGATGTTACGGTACCGCAGCAGAACAGGTTCGTTCTTGTTATTAATTGTTATATAAGCTATAAACAGCAACTTGTTTGAGAAATTATGTTGGACAAATCTTGAGAATCTTCACCTTTGAGGCGCCACACTTGTCGCAGGGCTTTGTGACGGCTGCAGGCATGGGCACTGTCGCCCTGGGATCCTTGGCATTGGCAGCAGTAGTGAAGTTACACGTTTGGTGCGTTTGTTTGCTCATGGTGGCGGTGATCTTCACTCGCTCGCAGCCTCGAATAGAGCAGTAACTGTGGCCGTTACGGGGATGCCGTGCTCGAGTGTACAGCCACAGCAAACTGGGGAGAACAGTGAAAATCATCAAGTGTAATGGCTGGTGGTTATTACATCGTATATATGTTGAGCGCTGTACGATGATAGAAGACCTACATTTAAAAGAGGTGGGAAAATTGGTGTTTCTATTAAAGGAAATCTTGATTGTTGTGTAGTTCAGTCATTTTAATACTGTTATATCGAACATCCAGCAACGTTTTAATAAGAACAAAAGACGACGGTGTTGTGAGCTGGACTTTGTGATCGGATCAGAGTGATCTACCAACCGCCCGGATCATGAAGCATAATCACGAAAGCAAATGAAAGCTGGATGTGTGTAGGTTTCCTCAGGAGTTTCCTTTAAATGTAAATGTGATCAGTATTTAAAAGGTATGTCTGCTTTTACTTGTATATTTGATGCTGTGAAAACGAGAAAACAAAGTTGCTTTATATGACAAATGTACTTTACAGCACAGAAAGATGAGCCAGGGTCAGCGATGTTACAGCCCCCCAGAGCATACAGAGGATTGAGGGCCTTGCTCCAGGGCCCCCAAGAGTGGCAGCTTTGCGATACAGAGGCTCGAACCCCCAACCTTCCAAACAGTAACCCAGAGCCTGAACCACTGATGTAGCACAGTGGCAGGACAGGTTAAACCTCATGCACTGATTCCTCTAGAGCTTCGAGAACATCATCCTTATTAATCAGATAATCCTGTTTAATTGAATTATACAGATAGGAATGTTCTAATTGCATTACTTTAAATACAACTTTATTTAGATTTTCACTGATGCCTCAGCACTTGCTGGAATTTAATCAGTCTGTGGAAATTGTGTTTGTAGAGTCTAAAAGTGTTCTCTGCTACATAATTGTATATTGGGTTACTAATGGGAAGGTCAGGGGGGTACAAGCCCTGGTACCAAACTGCCACTTTTGGGGCCCTTAACCCCTTTGTGATTCAGGGGTCTGTATCGTGGCTGACCTTGCACTCTGGACCCCAGCTTCCTAAAAATCGATGTGATATAGGAATAAATGAATTTCACTCTGCTGTAATGTATATGTGACTTCTAAAAGAAGAAAAAAAAATAGTTTGACACACTTACCCAGTTTCCCGGTCGAAAAAGTACTTCCTGTCCTGCTGCCGCTTTTCCAGTTCAGCCAGAGAGGAGACGGTTCCGTAGTCCTCCATGCCATCGAACACGTTGTTCTGACGGTCGTAAATGTCGGACATCACTTGGAAAACCGTGTCTGAGGGGTAGCAGAGACCAAAGAGCGCCCACTCTCCTCTACAAGAACACAACACGGTTTTTAAATATCACACCATCTGCTCGGGATGCCCTGTATCACGCTACACATGTTCTCCAGTGCTTACGGGTCAAAGTTGGCGAGTAAGAGGACGATTTCTTTCGGTGCTGTGTTTTTCCAGTGCAGCGTGTAACTCTTGCTCAGCATCAAAACGGGCTGGTACTGCTGTGAGGGTGCCGTCTGGCTGTTAATGCCCCTTAGCACCAAGGGCTTATCAGGATACTCGTCCCTGATGATCGACAAGCTCAGGTTGGGCACGCCCTGTGTCTTTATGTACACCTAGTACAAAAATGAAATGGAGCATAAAGGAAGGGTATTTATAACATTTATGCACTTTAGATTTTTAGCTCATGTTATTAAGTTGCATTGGGTATAACAGAAAGAACTGATTATATCAGTCCCTAATACAAGCACATCAACAGTATATAGTTTGTACAGGCTTATACAAAGATTATACCTCTATGCTATAATTTGTATTATTATTATAAGTCAAATTTGTAAAATGAAAACTGTTGTAGCGGTACAACAGTACATTAAGTCTATGCCATGGTGTCTTGATCTATTTTTTGTTCGTCCTCACCTGAGCGTAGCGGCCGCTGCACACACACCCGTTCCACTCCGGCACTTTAACACAGTCACGGTGTTGGAGCAGGAAGTTGTCTGCTCTCACCACATACGTGTCGGGGTAGCCGGTCACTGAGCCGTCCAGGTCGTGAAAGATCGAGTTTTTATCTCCGTCTAAGTCGTTATCCTCAAACCACTGACCAGGACGGCCAAAAAACGCCCTAAGGCTCACCTGGGTACACAGGAGGTGTTGCAATGGGTCACTAAAGTCCCCAAAGGTTATCAGCAAACTGACTTTTGGGTTTCTTTGGGTACTTGTAGTGTAGTGCACGTGTGGCAAATTTGGAGGAGTGTGTAACTGACATCTGGATTTAATTCAAACCATATTGATAAATCTTCCAGTGTTCCCTTCACAGGGATATGTATTGTGATATTTCTTAGATGATTAAATTTAAAATGTACTTATATGCAAATTGCATTGGTCAATTTTAGTTTTTGATCCAATATAAGCAAAGTTTTGAAATCTCATTCAGTTTAGCACCAAAATATATGCAAAATATTTTTATTTTCACAAAATTACACTTACAAAATCACTACTAAAAAGTTTCACTACTAAAGCATGGATGATGTACAAACACCATTCAGAAAAAGGATGGACTGTGACACTGAATAGTCAAATCCTCTAGATGGCGGTGTGGATTGATTTTTTTTTTTTTTGTGAAAGCCATTGAGTGAAAACGTTCGAACACTACACACCCATACATTTAAACCAACTTGCTTCATATTGTGCAGTTCCACCATGTGCCAAATAAAGCAGCTCTGACTTATTTAGTATGGACTCCACAAGACCTCTGAAGGGGTGCTGTGGTATCTGATAAGGCATTCGCTTCAGATCCTTCATTGAGAGGTAGAACCTCCAAAGATTGGATTGTGATGCTTAATTAGATAAAGATCCAAAGAAATTACTGGCCACCCTGTACCCATGTTTCTCAAATAATTCCTGAACTTTAAGTGCATCAAGCAGTATCATCCTGCTGAAAGAGTTCGCTAGGGTATACCGTTACCATGACGGGGTGTAACTTGGTCTTTGACAGGTGTTTAAGCAGGTGGTACGTGTCAAACGAACATCCACCTGAATGCCAGAACTCAAGACTTCCCAGCAGAACATTGCCTAGAGCTTCACACTGTCTCCACTGGCCTGCTGTTTTCACATAAAGCATTCTGGTGCATTTCTTTCCCAAGCCGTCCAATCCAGCAGTGCGACATTAGAGACACAAACTGTATATTAATGGATTTTACATGTTGTTTTTATGACTCTGTGTGTGTATGAGAGACTTACACTGGGCAGGAAGGACAGCGAAGACAGGTTGTTCCTCGGCGTGAGCTGCCAGGCGTTTTTGAGGCTGAAGCCAATGGCACTGCTGAAACGATCCAGTGTCGACGTGTAGGACCTGAAAGTGCTCTTCATCAGCCGCAAGGGTCCGTCGAAGATCTGAAACCCCCGGATGGGGAACGTCCTGTTCACGACAAAACACCCATTTGGAAAAAAAATTCTGAAATGTTATAAAGCAGGTTTCTTTTTTCCACAGAAAAAAAAAAAAAAACCTAACCACCCACTTTGTGGTTTTCCTGCAACTACAACAAGCAGCAATTCATCACCCGTCATTGCTTGGCATCACTCTGTTACTTTCAGTTGTCTGTCATGAAAATTTACCACCAGACTATGTAGTTGCACTACTTGGGGACCCTGTAGAGGGTTTTCTCAATGAACGTGTGTTCAGCTGCCAGTGCGCCCCGAACAGGTAGATGAGAATTAATTATCAACACCAGTTCCCCTACTGCTGTGAGAAAAAAGATACACTATATTTCCAGGAGTATTAGGCCACCTGGTCATAAGCACGGTATGCGATTTTTGAGCATTGCATTTCACATTTAGTCCCAATTTGCTTTTATAATTCGCTCCACTCTTCTGGGACTAGGGCGTTATGAAATGTGATGTAGGTGAGGAGGCCTGTGGTGCAGTCAGCATTCACATTCATTCCAAAGGTGTTCAGTAGGGATGAGCTCAAAGATCTATAGCAGGCCACTCAAGATCTTCCTCTCCAAAGCATGTAAACCAAATCTTCAAGAAGCTCACTTTGTGCACAGGGGCATCGCCATGCTGGAACAGGTTTGGGTTTCCACGTTCAAGTAAATGCAAAATTTATATTATAGCAGCATCTAAAGACGTCCTGTAAGATTAAGTGTGTCTAGCGGAAAAGGACCACGTATAGCAGGAAAGGTCTTTTGGAAATATAGTGTGTGTATGTATGTGTATATATTATATATAATATAAATATATAAAATAGATGTTAAGGGTCTTTTGGTGGTAAATATCTCTCTCTCTCTCTCTCTCTCTCTCTCTCACACACACTCACTTGTTTCGGGGTAGAGTCCTGAGGATGCCGTCCACTCCTCCAACACCCCAGTACTTATTCTGTCCTCCGTTGGTGCCGCGGTTGCGGCTCTCGCCCACAAACAGAGATTCGGACACCTCTTGACTGGAGCCCACGTCTTTAGGGTAGCTGCCATCACTATCACACATACAGACACACACTTGTTCATGCATTCATTACATAACAAATCACAGGTTTAATGACAGGAGGAGCCTTGGACTGTCAATCAAGTGTGCTTATTAGAATATTAGGCCAGACCCACCATGACCATTTTTTTCCGTACAGTTTGGGTGACGTTTTATGACGTTTCGTTAAAATATTTTACTTTGATAAATGCTTCACACACACACACACACACACACACACACACACACACACACACACACACACGTTACCTTGCAAATGACAGTCCAACACCGTTGTCTGCAAATCTGTGGCAGTGGAAAAAAAAAGTGCAATGTTTTATTTTGTTTTATAGCCCATACACACATCACGCCGCTGTTAATTTGATGTCACCAACCCTGAGTTCCTAATGACGATGTCACCGCCACGGATCCAGGCGCCAAGATCGTTGTTCTTAAAGGTGATCAGTGTGTCAATCAGAGCCGCCACACGTGGCCTGGTCGGGTCAGAGTTCTCATGGGGACGAAACCTGAGGCATAGGCACATTATAAATTGGTTAAACCAGAACCTATTTCACACAGACACACAAATACACACCCACAGAGCAAAACCAGTGTAACATAAGGCTTTGGGGGGTTTTCTGTTTACTTTCACACACTTCACAGTGAGTGGCACAGAGGAAACTCCTTCTACATCGACTTGTTTTTACAGCGAACACTGTCGAAGTTTCTCAGGTATAGAAATCAATAATAGCCCAAGGGGTTGCGAATACGAGTTTACAAGGTACAATCTATAAATACATCTAAAAATACTGCTTAGATTCACTGTGGTTTTATTTCAAAAATGTGATTATTTTGTGCGCATTTATCACGCTGCCAAAAATCACATCTCGGTTTTAGCCACTTCTCCCTCAGCTGCTGTGAAATGTACGTTCCTTCATCTGTTTCCTTCCTTCTTGATCGTCTGCCGAAATAAATGGTTTTCCTCGTACTGGCACAGTGTTACGAAGTACCAGATTACATACTTTCAGTGTGTCTATTTTACTACAGCAGGTACTGTATGTTTCTAGTTATAAATAATAAAAGGGTGACCCTGTGGGAGGAAATCACACATCGCTAAGTTTTCAGACATCTTTAAACAAACTACTCGTTTTTTTACTACTGGAAAATAGTAATCAGGCCTATTAGACAACTTAATGTAATGGGATTTATTCAGTTATTTTCATTTCATTTTGGTTTAATATTCATATCAATAACCTGTAACCTTCTAACCAGTCCAAATGAAGGGCTGAGAATGATCTGGAATGGAATATTTGGTGAGGTTTTGCAGCTTTTTTCCCCCCAAAGTTAAGTATTTACAGAAGCATTTTTCACAGTGCGTGTTTTGTTTTGAAACGTGATCAGGGTCCGACCTGGCGTTGTTGTCGAGGCAGAGATACTCGCGAGGATCTGCAGCGCTGGCGTTGCTCGTCTTCACTCCCTTGTCGATAAAAAGACCTGCCTGGAGGAGAAGACAGCAAATTTAGATCTTTTTAAATCTACTATTCTACTATGTGTTCACACGGTAAGGACTCATGATCAGCGTTTACAGCGTGTTTACAACAGTAGCAGGCTGAACAACAGCCAAAGATTTTCAGCGCTGGAGTTTCCTCTGCTCCGAGTTGAGCTATTTGGCCGAGCCCACAGGGAATTTGCAGCTGGACCCAGAAGAGATTAAGGGAAATAAAAGTATGGTAATGGGTGGAAAAGTGTTTTAATCTGTGTTCTGAAAAAAGTGAGCTGTGAGGTAATCATCTGATCGTACACCATGACTAACCGTGACACGCCCAGTCAAGTGATTGGAGCGGTTTTTAACTTGGGAACGGATTGCACAGCAGGACAAGTACCTCAAGGTCACGTGGAGATTTGTAAAAAGTCGATTTTCATGTTACAGATGTCATTAGGATTTCGTTTTAAATGTCATTTTATTCAAAGTAATATGCATATGAAGAAAGGCGGCTTAGTTACACCGCGTTTCCATTTCCTGACCTACTAATGCACGCTGAAACAGAGGACTATTATAAAGTGAGAGAGTGAGCGTGTTTGTTTACACTCTGGGGAACTGCCACCCGGTTCGATCGGAAACAATGGCGGGTTTCCAGAAAGCGAGCGAGACGGGCTTTTTTCACAACACCAAAAAATAAGAACACTGATCGCTTCAGCATTCGAATTTATACACTAACGCACTCGGAGCTGCTTTGTTTCTCGAGCGCCGGTATACCTTGAAGTTGGAATGAACCCGGTTGTTGTAGAAAATCCCCAGCGGAGTGAGTTCCGCTTTGGTCTCTGGTACGAGCCCGTGAGAGTCTCCGGTGGAAGAATTGTGAAAGATGTACCAGATTCCTGCATCCTAGAGAGAGGCGAAGAATACAAGTCATGTTCTCACTTTTTCAGTACAACACTAAATATTCTGAAATGACATCACCAAGCACAACAGCCAAACACATGGGGTGTAGGAGAAACTGGAACACACACCACCAACCTCATCGTTTATTGTAATCATAATCATATGGCTCTTTACTCATTTTTTCATCGCCTACAGTCTAATAACCGTAGGATGAACTGATGCCACATGCCGAAGTTTACATAAGCTTTTGCTCATAAAGCACAGAGTAACCGACATGGGAATGCAACACAATGTTTACTGCCAAATAAAATTTTAATAAGAGAGTGAAACATATACGCAGCGTCCTCATAATCTCCATTAATACCATGCAATATTACAGTCGTAGGACCTTAAACCCTACTGTAACCCTCTTTATTACTATAAATATTTTGCAACATACATGTGTATCTTCTTAAACCCCAGATAGTGAAGAACTTTTATATTCTTGTTTTCCTTTAGTTATAAGTGGTCTGGCACATGTAAAAGAACTCGCTGTCTGTCTTGCAGCATATTGAATCAGTAAACAATATATCACATTGCACATTAAAAATATAAATGGTTAATGTTTTTTTTCCTGAAGGCACCTCTTTTACATTTCCACAACCTCAAGCTATGATTTGATTACTAAAACTGAACCAGAAGGGTAAGTCAGACTTCCTGTATGTCTGTTCTATACAACAGACTCGCAGGTCATTCAGGTAGCAGCGATAACAGAGGTGACTATTTACCTGTGAGCCAGCGGCTGCGTTGTTGATCAGATTGTTGTTAGGGTTGGCGATCCAGAACGTGGACACGGCCCTAGAAACACAACACACACACACAGTGAGCTACTGAGCAACTCAAGAACTTTGAGGATGGATTTGGAATGTGATTAATATCAACAGTCTACTACAATGCCTCGCTCAGTTGCTGGGATTTGAACTCACAACCTTTCGATCAGAAGTCCAACATCTTAACCTCTGGGATAACCCCCCCCCCATATTAATTTATAATACACTGATGTGTGCTTTATTGCATATTAAAGTACTGCTCTAGGATGAATAGTTTTACTCCTGGGGTTGGTTTATTATACATAATATTTCTACTGGCTCTAAAACATTCATTACTCCTATTGTGATATATTATGTGGGAGAGACCATATATAAAAAGCGAGTGTGGATATAAATGTGTGTGTGTTCGTACTTGCACTCAGTGGCAGGTGATGGTGTGTATCCACCGTGCACCCGGTCTCGGATTTTGGTGCACATGGTGTCGTTGCGCTCGGTGGGCAGGATGGTCCCCGGCCTCGTCACTAATCCAAGGTTATGATAAAATGTGTTTCTCTGCTCGATGCCGTCTGCCAGGAAGAAACAGTGTCCCAGCGTGTCGTATCCCACAGTGTCCCTCACCTAAGACAACACAAGAACAGCAGCACTTCACTACCGTGCGTGTTTCTGCGAACGTCTCCCAAGTTCAGCACGACCCCTAAAAGTTAGTGACTCACCAGCAGGCCGTTAGTGGCATGAATGGAGACGCAGCGGGAGAACGAGTGGTGGATGGAGAGCGAGTCGAGGTAGGCGTGGCTCTCGTCCACGTCTCCACACATGTGGAAGTGGACTGGGTGGCTGTCCCTTTCCGCCTGCTGACCCATGTGCTTCAGCTCCACCTGAGAGATGTGCACTGAGGAGACATTCCCCAGGATCTACACAAGAGAATTATATACAATTGATGAGATAACTAATATCCTGCAATACATGTATTTTGTGTTCCTCATGTTTGATTCTCCAACCTTGATGTGTCCTCCGAAGGTGTCATAGCTGTAAAACTGACACCAGTTGTTGCCGTAGCAGGAGCTCTCCATCTCTCCGTAAATCAAGATGTTCCTGGAGAGCAGAGCCACCTCAGCACGCATGTCCACACCATCCACGATTTCGCCCATATGAGTGAACTGAGGCTTGCCTAAACACCACACACACACACACACACACACACACAGCACTGTTAGGATCCAGCAGTGTGCTGCTAAACCAGGTGTAAAGTTGTCTTGACAAAAAAAGTGTAAAGTCTTTTTGTCCTCCCGTTACATGTTCACATATAATATATAAAGTATATTAAAAGTATAAACAGGATAAGATTAAAAATAAATCCAATAGGGGTAAAAATAATATAATATAAACAAACTAATTAGACAGAAGGGGTGGATATTTATATGTATGTTATTGACAGAAGTACATATTAAAAGTGTCCATGTGCTAATGTTTAAGTTACACTGATACCGTCACCATCTAGAGACGTACCAGCGCCATTTAGATTTCACTTCATGTGGAGTTTGGATATTGGACCTTTTTGAGTGTTTAAAGGCTCTGGCATGGAGAAGCTGGTGTTGGCTTTATGATGGTCACAAAATCTTACATTTCAGTGCTAATGTTAATTCTCACTCTTCATCACACTCTTGATATGACCTAAATGAGGATGAGGTTCCCCTTTTTAATCTGGTTCCTCTCAAGGTTTCTTCCTCATAACATCTAAGGGAGTTTTTCCATTGCAACAGTCGCCATGGCTGCTCATCAGGGATAAATACACATCTTTCACCTTAACTGTTAAATTCTGTAAAGCTGCTTTGAGACAATATCCATTGTGAAAAGCGCAATAGAAATAAACTTGAAACGACTTAAAATGGTGCTGTGCCAGCCCAGCGTTAAAGTGACAGTTGTATAATTTGTGCAAGATAATTGTGTAAGGAAAGAAAAAGTAAGGCAATGTTGGGATGGCTGAGGTTTTTCACTATCTTCCTGGTCTGGCCCCATTTGGTGTAGATGTCTGAGGACACTCTCAAATGGTGCAGGTGTAGAAGGTCCTTTTCTACACCTGCAGTAGTTTAAAGTCAGTTAAGACTCTCAGATGGTACAGATGCTACCAGGCCTTCTTCACCAAGGTGTTGATGTGACAGGACCAAGACAGATCCTGCTTTATGTGAACACCTAGGTACCAGAAACGTTCTACTCTCTCCACTGGGGTCCCGTTGATCTGGTCATACCAACCAAGTCTGCTATAAAAAATGTCCAGGTGGCTCATTGTTATGTGGAGATGATGTGTAATGGCCGCTAGCACTGTTAGCTGCAGCCTCGAAGCAAACATAGAGCTATCATGTTGAAACTGTGACTCTAGTTTCCACCCATAGCTTGCTTCACCACACGTGCAAATACGATGTCTATTTGCGATTACTCCGGCATACTACAGAAAGCATACTGCATGCGTGTATGCACACACTAACACACACAGCGACATCCAAAACATCAAAGCGTATCTCTGGAGAGATCGTGGCCTCTTCACAATCTCGGGACATTGGTCCTTATGGACCTCACACCCTTTTCCTGTTTCTTAGGAAGACTGTTTAAGTCAGTAGTCGATAGTGCATGTCTCTCCTGCCCTGGGAAACTCTCCTTTCTCCCAGCGTTTAATCATTTTAATCGAGACATAAAGCTGCCGTCCTACGTCCAAAACACAGCGATAAAAGCTGATTATCTGCCAAAAAATGGTTTCCAACAAGTTGATTTGTCAACATCCCCGTCCTGCAGTAAAGCCAACGCCCTCTCACACACATAGCAGGTGGACGAACCAAAAATATATTAGCTCGCCCAGAAGGCAAGTACAGAACTAAATGAACAGAAAGGCGGTTCATAAAATAAAAAAAAAAGAAAACCACCCAGGGAACACCCAAGAAAAGTCTCCAGACACTCGAAGTGAAATGTGTGCGTCATTAAGAAGAGACTCGAAATAAACAGGCAGGGAGACAGATACAAAGACAATGAGGAAAGCATAGAGAGAAACCCACACTCAGATACAATGAGAGAGACACACAGAGAAACAGACACAAAGAAACACACACACCCCCTCCTCCTCTCTCACCTTGTATGCGGAGCTGTGTTGTAGTGCAGTGGGGGCAGGGCAGCAGTGTGAACTCTTCAGCCTGGTGCATGGAATAGTCCGTGCTGGCGACCACGATCCTGTCTCCTGGTTTCCAGCTGCTCACATTGTCCTGCACGTTCAGCACCATCTGGTCCACCACGTCCACCTGGAATCCCGATGTGGCGAAGCCTGGGAGATAAACGGGTTTTAAAACAATACGCCAGCTGACAAAGGACTCTGGAGTAATGCATGATGTTCCTCAGGAGAAATTTGTATCAGCTCTGCATGTACTCTGCTCATTTAGTGCTCCTGGGATTTTTTTGTCAAACATGAGGGTTATGGGAGAATTACATTCTGTCTTTTATGAATGGGGTTCAGAAGCTCTTATGGAGTGTCAGTGCCAATGAAATCACCATTTTTGTGGCCTTCTGACTCGATACTCAAGTCGTATCGGTATTAGCGGAAAATTTTGAGCAACGAAAAGCGGAACTTGCACGACGCATACAAAACGTGTTGCTCAAAGAGTACTTTTCGAGAAGCCACAGATCAACCACAACTGTCTTAACGCTGCGTCTGACTCTCAGCCCAGAGGCAACCCTATAATGGATATAATTGGACATAATTGTCGCCACAAGCAACATTTCCAGACCAAAGAGCCGTCGTTCCGAGCGGGTCAGCCTGCTTCATCGTCGTTTCTAACAGCAGTGCTCAGAGCGATGCTGTTTAGACCTAATTCAGCGTTAAAAGCTGGAGGTGGATAAATTCAGTGTAGAGAAGAAACAGCTTGATGCACAGAGCGCTCTTTGTGTCTTGGTAGGACACTTCCAGTAATCACTTATATGACATCAGGATTTTCAACAAGGGGTTTATTTTTGACCGTATAAAACAGACACTATCTCGTTATTAAAGAGAAACGCTGGCTCTGGGTCTGAACAATTGATCAATTCAGAATTTTGGTCACGATTTTGGCGTTGGTTTGAGAAAATAAGGTGCGTAATATGCGTTTTTTATTCGTTTTCTTTTCTATAGGAACTTTATTCATATAGGTTTAAATTTCTTTGGTTTTAACATCAATGAAGAAAAAAAAACAAGAACAATGAGAGGAATAAAACACATCGGGGCCATGGTGTTAATGGAAAATGTAACGGCCCCACATTATATTATAAGATGCTAAAAAGCCGGTCGGTTCATTAAATATTAGTGCATGCTAACTCCGGAGTGTTACTGGAAATGCAGGAAAGCCAAATATAGGTAGTAAAACATGCATACAGCTGGAACGAAGAAGCAGTGCAATCTTAAAAAAAGTCTACTTTGAAGAAAAAAAAGTGTTTAACGAGCATGCGAGTGTGTATGTGACCTTGAGGTCAAGCCACAGTGATCATTAGTGTTTTCTTCTGGAAGCACTAATGATCAATGGAACACGGTTAAACAAGTAGTAACAGGTAACTCTGCGCTCCCCTGAATCGTGATGATGCTTTTAACCGACGTTGTCATTTACAGCTGAAACCCATTTAAAGTTAGTAAAAGTGGTGCAATTCAATGGCATTTTGTAACTTGCCATTCCACCACTCGCTGTAGGCCGACACAAAAAAGCGCCCGCCATCCACGGTGATGAATTCGCAACGGGCCAGCGCCTTTCCCCCGGTGTCGTGGTTCTCGTGCTCCCGTACGTCCTCCGAGCACAAGCTGTTTCCTTCACCGACCACCGACACCAGCGCCCACGCCTGCCTGCAGAAGAAAAAAATTATTTAACCCCAAGGAAAATATCAGTGTTTCCCCTCACTTAAATCAAACTACTACAGTCTGATCATGAGTGCATCTCGTATTGGTATTTATCTTCTGGTTTACTTTATCACAAGACCATCACAATCACGGTGTATAGCAAAACAATGACGATGCTATTTGTGTACATATCATGCAGCTCTGTTTCTGCCTGTTATCTTGATCTAACATGGTTGATGGAATATAATTGTCCTCGATTCTTCTCGCCTAAACCGCTGTCAACTGTATGGAGAGCACAGTTGCTGAGCAGCAACTCAAGTGTAGATTTAACAAAGTGTTTTGCGCCATTTTCCTGTTAGAAGGCGACCCTCCACCATAGTTTAAAGTCTCTTGCAGACTGGAACATGGCTTCTTCTAGGATTCTCCTGCCACAATCTATCCATCCTTCCTTCCTTCTTACCCCTTATTCTGCCTAATTTACTTGTTTGTTCTAATAAAAAGCACCAGTGCACTACCACCAGCATGCTTCACTATGCGAATGGTGATAAGCAGTACCATGCTTCACTGCCAAAATGGTCCTTATACATTGGAAACCAGTCGACGCTGCTGAGAAAGGCTGCACATACACAGCCTGAAGATTCATGAGGTTACTACGAAGAACCATGAAGATGGATTTGGACTGTAATTAATAGAAACAGTTCCTACACTGGATTAAGGCTGCAGTTGTCATTAACGATTTTGAACTGATGTGTCAACCTCAAGAATAAGAGAACTATAATGAATGGACATTTGGTGTCACCCAGATGAGAATGGGTTCCCTTTTGAGTGTGGTTCCTCTCAAAGATTTTTCCTCATTTAATCTTAAGGAATTTTTCCGGCTCATTCATTATAGTGTCTAATATCCGGGTTTCTGCTAAACTGTTCATTGTTAAATATGCTATACAAATAAAACCGAATTGTTTACCAAAAGAGATTTCATATAGTTTGTGTAAATAGTGGCATCCTTTTCTCCACTATTAAATAAATCAATGCCTGAGTGTCTGGGTTATGGGTCCTGAATCTCTTTAGTCCCTTTCAGAGTTACACTTGGCCTGCTTGGTTGCGTATTCTTTCTATTTTTTTTTTAAATAATGGATTTTAATGGTGCTCCACAGCATGTTTAACAGTGGGGCATTTTTTTTTTATCAAACCCTGAGTTGTAAATCCTAAACTTCATCCCACTCTTCTCGTTGGGTGTTTATTTATGTTCTCTAAAACCCTTCAGGAACAGATTTGTTTCTATTGAAATCATGTGACTCTTAACAGAACTCCACGCCACCAGCCTCACCAGCCTCATTCTTTTTTTTCTTTTTTTTTCCTTTTTACCCCAAATCAACTACAATGCACTAGAACTCCTTCCAGTGGAGGAACACTTGGGCACAAGACGACTCCTATAAATCTAAGCATTTCACTTTTCACTCCACAGTTCTGCATGATTTCTGTTCCTTCTCATCACGAATATGGGAAAGTGAACCCGCTGCTTCTCCGACGACAGAAACTGCCCATTCTTTATAGTTATAATGAAGCCGAGCCACGCACAGATCCCTGCGCTACGAAGTGTTGACGTCGATCGGTCCGCGACGAGAAAGAGGAAACGGCCCTGGGTGACCACAAGCACCACAATTCATGACAGATGAAGCACACAGATTAGTCTCTTCCTTCCTCTAAAGCTGACACAGCTTAAATAAGCGTGGTGTAACGTATAGTTTTAATGCCGAATAAACTGCAAATTAGGCAAATTGTAATCATGCTTGACTTCATGGGTAGAAATCCAGACTCGCTACACAGTCGTCTTCAGGATATCATCTCTCATGCGCACACACACACACACACACACACACACACACACACACACACACACACACACACACAGAGAGCAACATGATTACGTTCAGTGCCACTGGAGTGAGTTTTATTATATGCTTATTTTAAACATTCACACATGATTCTTAGTCATGCTTTATTTTTGCTTCTGTGGGTACCTAAAAACAGCTACAATCCTCAGAAACACTAGTACCAAAGAGTAGAAAGTCTCCAGCAAGACAAAGACTAGCATTTGTAAGCACGGGGTTTTTTCTCTTTCCAATTGTGGTAGCATGAGATTTTACCTTCACACCAAACAGGAGACTCAAAACCTGTTCCAGCATGACAACACCCCTATGCACAAATACCTTGTTTTGCTCCAGTATGCTTTACATGGGTTGGAAGATCTTCAGTGGCCCAGTCCAGAGCTCTGATTCAAGCCTATAGAGTTCGATGAATTGGAACTCTAAGTGCACCCCAGGCCTCCTCTCCTCACCTACATCACTACCCCACTTTACTGTCTAAATGAATCTCGCACAAATCTCCATAAGCACGTTCCAAGATCTAGAACATCTTCCTAGAAGAGAGGAGGATATTATAAATGCAAATGGGGACTAAATATTGAACAGGGTGTTCAAAAAGCACACAGGAAATGTTTTTGTCTATATAGTGGATCTTCCAAAAGAATAAAAGCAAACGCCCTTCCTCTGACGATCACAACATTTTTTTTGGGGTTATCCAGGAAAAAATCATGAGGAAAGGGGAAAAAAAAAAAAAAAAAAAGGGTAAATTTTCCCATCAAAGTCCAACAAAACGCAATGACAACCATTTCCTGTTTAATGAAAAGTAGAGCCACCTGGGTATAGTTCTGGCAGCGAGCCAGGAATTTTTTCTTTTTAATTTTTTAAAGGTGTAGTGTTTCTCTAAACAGATTATATATTCAAAAAAAAGAAAAAAGATGTCAAATGAAATAGGTGAACATTACAGTTTCTTACCACAATAACTGCCTGGCAATTTATCTCTCTTTTTTTTTTTTTACCAGACTTTAATCCAGTTAGTAATAAGTTGATTTCTGTGATTGAGGCTTCACAAAAACCAGAGAAACATTTATGGCAATTTACAGGAGGAGTCTCCAGTGTTGTGATTTGCACCAACCAGAGGTAAAGCTGTAACTTTATGTTTAATGCTGAAGGAAAGTCCTCAGGACAAAATTTAACGAAATTTATAGCTGCTATAATGTAACAGGATATATATATATATATATATATATATATATATATATATATATATATATATATATATATATATATATATATATATATATATATATATATATACACACACACACACACACACACACACACACACACACACACACACACACACACACACTCATCTGGTCCCATCTCATGTTCTGGGGTATCATCAAACATCAAATTGTTGCTTTAATCTAAATACTGCATCGTGTTGGCGAGCAGAGCCGGATTTAGCTTGATTAGACGTGCGGTTACAATGTTTACAATGCAGATGAAATATAATCTGTGCATCATAATGAAAAAACTGCAGACACCCCAACATCTTGTGTTGCCTTCTGGACATTGAGGACATTTCTACATCGGTTTTCCAGAGAGCTGTTGAAAAACTTCTAATAATAACAACTGTAGTGGACTTTTTTTTTCTTATTCCACAGTAAAACTCAAATCTAAGTTCTCTGACCAGAAAGCTCATGAAGCGCGCCCGCACGCGCGCACACACACACACACACACACACACACACACACACACACACACACACACACACACACACTACCCCCTGGTGTGTAGTGAGGTATCCGTATGTGTGTGTGTGGCAAAAACTGAAAAGAGAGGAGGGAACTTGGCCTGTGAGTTACACAAGTTTGAGCCAGATGTTTCTGTTTGTGCGGGGGGGGTGGGGGTCACAGGAGAGGGTTCATGCCAAGCCTTCAAAAGACACTGGAACTACTAAGATGGGTGGAAGAAAAGAAGAAGAGTGAGAGAAAGAAACAAAAAGAGTTTCTGAGAAAGGAAAGAGTGCAAGCATGAAGGCCGGGTGTGCGTAAGCATTTTAGAGCTCAATGGGTACAAAAAGTTTGCGTCAAGACCCTTAATGTCACTCCACACTGTGTGTGTGTGTCCTTTTAGCTTGTCCTTACACTGCCAGGTCAGAAGAGACCGTGTGTTTTGTTCAGAAATTTACACACGTCAGCTCATTTTTCAGTACACATCCTGGAAACACGCTGGCCAAACCCTCCAGTGCTTTTCCTGTACAAATATGCCGAGAGGAAAGATGGAAAAGGCTGCCAATCCATTTTCTGTTCACCCCCCCCTTTTAAGGTAATATGCCAGGATGGGGTTAGGTTTTGTGCTGCAGAGAATCTAAAGCCCATTAGCGACACATTAGAGCACGGATATGGCAAATATCTCAATTGGTTCCACATTGGAGGACTTTGTGATTCTGTGTGTGTACGCGTGTGTGTACACTTTGATGTCCTTGTAGTTCAGCGAGATCTCTATGCCTAGCGTTTTCAAGCCAATATACAAAAAAAATTAAAAAAAATAAAAAGTGATTGATAATGCAACACACAGTACCGTTCTATTTCATGTCAAAATTAGCGACACGCCAGTGATGAGAGGTGTCAGGAAGCTGCATGTTATAATTATACTTTATACAATTATACGTGAATGTCGGTCATTTTCAAGATGCTCTTCTAACGTATTTCTGAGCAGTGTTGCAGAGCTGTATGTGAAAAGTGTAATGCTTATCAAGTCTGCAAATGAAATGTCAAACCTGATTATTTGAATTGGGACATTAAAAAAAAAAAAAGAACAATGAGACAATAATTCATAAAAGTGTGTAGGACTGAATGAAGCAAACCGGATGGTTAAAATAAGAAAATTTCCACGTTCAGCCTCACCCACAGATATCAAAGCAAACTTGCTGGTTTCATTTCCTTCGCTACTTTTCTCGGCAGATTACAACTAGACTACAAATAAAGACATTATTTTAGGCTGGAACAGGTTCGGGTCTCCTAGTTAATCTAAAGGGAAAAATCATGCTACTGCATCCGAAGACATCCTATACAATTGTGTCTCCAATTTTGTGGTGACAGTTTGGGGAATAACTACATCTGGCTGGAAACAATGGGAGTCCCAGTGCTTTTGTACATATAGTGTATTTAAACCCCTTAAACCAGGGGGTCCAAACTTCTCCCAAAGGGCCAATATGGGTGCAGGTTTTCATTCCAACTAATCAAGGGCCAGACCTGAAATGAAAACCTGCACTAACACTGGCCCTTTGTAAAAAAGATTGGACACCCCTGCCCTAAACTGTCAGGACCTTGTGGGTGTCCATACTTCCATTTTCTTGCTCACGCTTCTTTTATTTTCACTATAATTTGTCTGTCACAATATAAATCCTTACCTGTATTTAAGCTGGCCAACGTAGTGGCTGCCCAGAAGCTTCTGGATGGTATCCCTGGTATCCTTCTCGAGGTTCTTGGCAGCCGAGTCACCCACAGCGAGAGCAACTATGCGACCCTTTGGCAGCAACTGCAGCATCTGGTTCAGACTTTTGCTGTCATTCAGCGAGTCGTGTGTGTCGAAACGGTCGGGAAACTTTAACAAAGCACCGGTGTCCTGGTCCACTACACGAATGTTGATCCCTCGACTGAAGTTCTTCTGGAAAACGTAGCTGCCTGCTTCCAGGCCCGTGGCAGGTACAGTGCGTGTGAGTAGAGTCCAGGATGGCCGCTGCACTCCATGGAGCTCCAGAGTGCCCCCCGGAAGCACGCCTACAAATTTGCGTCCGAAATGGGGCACAGCTGGAACCGAGGCGTCGTCCGAACGGCCCACCAGCGTGATGGTGGCGTGGGATCGATATCGACACTTCGGGGCACCGATGTGAAGCGCACCCTCTCCTTCGATTAATACATAGTGGGTACGAAGAGTAATGTTGTTTGAACCGTCTTGATTATCAGCAAACACCACCAACCCTGTAAAGGCACCAAAATGATAGAGTATGAAGCGAACACGACTGCAAAATAAAAGATGAGTGAAAACTCATTTATTCACAGCTGCATTGTAT
Organism: Silurus meridionalis; assembly: GCF_014805685.1. Classification (NCBI taxonomy): domain Eukaryota; kingdom Metazoa; phylum Chordata; class Actinopteri; order Siluriformes; family Siluridae; genus Silurus; species Silurus meridionalis. The sequence goes on along the minus strand of NC_060910.1, from coordinate 16,185,834 downwards.
TAGACATCACTCAGGCTTCAGAGTCCAAAGTCACATGTTCACGCCTTACCACCCGATTTGATGGTCAGGGAGTGGAAGGTGGCCGACGCTGTCAATTTGTACAGTTGTCCCTTGTGTACCACCATATCCTTTTTTGGGATGTGTCCCGGGTTCCATTTCCTCAGTTTCAGGTTGTGGTCAGGACAGTTCTCTGTAACACACCGAAACAACTCTTCATGTTCATCACAACAGCTTATAGTTACAGAAGACTTTAACTGAAACTTTTTTTGGGTCAGAAACTAGGCATCCATCACCATCATCGCTAGACCAGTGCTTTACGGTACAAAGTACTGGACTTCATTAGAACAAACACGTTTTGAATACTCGGTGGATGAAACGTCTCTCGTGCTGTGTGCAAATGTAATCTGTGCTGCTTTGTCTGTTGGATTTAGAGGGAGATTACCGAGTGTTTATGGAGCTAATGAAAACCTGCAATAACTCTTCGTACTAAAATGCGGGGGTGGGGAGCATATGTTTCTATTTGGGGACAAATTCTTGACTTTTGCTTCCCAAGATGGTGTATGTGAGAATTAATAAAGCTTAATTCAACTTCCTGGTACCAACCATCTCAGAAATACCCATAAATCAGAACTTTATGGAAGAATTACTGAATAAACAAAGATAAATACAGTATTTTCCGGACTATAAGCCGCTACTTTTTTCCCACGCTTTGAACCCCGCTGCTTAAACAATGAAGCGGGTAATTTATGGATTTTTCCTGGGTTTTTCCCGGTTTTATAAGCTTCAAGCCAAAATACTGAGCCCCATAACATTAGACCAATTAACATTTTCCAAATGGGTTAAGGTGAACCATTGAAATTCTTTATGTCAAATAAGATGCGCTCCCATTGAATCGGGCCGCACCACATCATAAATATGGATGAGGTTCCTCTGACATTTGACCTGCCGCTTACTTGGACTGTCATCAGGAAAGGTGCCGTCACGCTAAAAAAAACGGGCATGAAAAAACGCACTTCACCTATGTTCTGAGCTGCCCGGCAGTGGGAGAAAAGCTTCCACCGATGGTGATTTTTAAACGCATGATGATGCCAAAAGATAAACTCTCAAGAGAAATAGTTGTGAAAGGAAGGAGGAAGACAGTGAACAATGACTTTCTTAGTAGGCTACTGTTTAGATACAAGCCATGTAACAGACACTGTCTTTCAGTAAAGCCTGTGTAAAGTTCATAAGTTTAAATGTAGGCATAAAATTCAGTGGGTGCGGCTTATATTTGGGTGCGTTTAATAATCCGGAAATTACAGTAAAATTAAGTTTATTGTGGTCATGGTGGACCCAGAGAGACACTGATGCGACAAAAACTGCACCAAATAAGAAAACTTAGCTTTTGCTAAACACCTGGCTATTACCATCCCTATGGTGAAGCATGGTGGTGGTGGAATAACTGTAATATGCAGAAGATTCTCAAAAAAAAAAAAAAACAAAAAAAAAAAAAAACATACGACTATTTTGACATTCCAGTATTTGCAGGACAACAGTGGTGTCTCACCGTCGAGGACTTGGCCAGGGCTCAGGCAGAGATAAAGAATGAGCACGAAGAAGAACATGCTGAAAAAGACTCCGGTGCAGATGTACGTGTTTTTCCTCTTCTGCCGATTCTGGAAATCCGGGGGTTGAATGGCAGGTGGTTGCTCTGGTGCCACAGCTAACGGTTTCAGACGTGCTGGTGGCGGAGGCAAGGCCTTGACAGGGGGAGGAGACCTCACAGGAACGACCCGGGTCATGTTGTATGGTGTCGACCCGTTGGACGGAGTCACTAACTGGGGAAGACGCCCGGGGCCTCTGTTCCCCTGCATGGTGAAGCCGGCTGGCACTTTCTACAGGATTAAAAGGAAACAATGCATTTTAAACTTTCTATTGTTTTTCTTTTTTTGTTTTCAAGTCTGAACATTCAGTCCAGATGGTTATGAAACGTTACTGTGGCTAAATGGCTCTCAGTTTTCAGGCTGCTGTTTGGCACCGTTTTTTTTTTTTTTTTGATGGCATTGGGGATTTCTTACATTTTTAAAGTATTTACACAAACACATGGCACCCATTAGTGAGAGAGAGAGAGAGAGAGAGAGAGAGAGAGAGAGAGAGAAACAGTACACTCCCTCAGTCCTAGACGAACACACTCCAAGGCTACGGTCACATTATTGCTCAGTTCAGATTTTCTCCCGATTGTTCAAACTCAACCTTCCTGCTTTGTGAACAGATCTCTGCCCTCAAATGACCTGCCTTTTCCAAACGAAAAACCATCTTGTTCACGTGGCATGTGCACGTAGTTAGAATAAAATAAACGTCATATTTGAGGTAAACGAACAAGCTGCCGTCACAAACCTTCAGCAATGATTTTGCTCTCCAAGTCTTGGACTGTTTCATCAAGGATTCACAAATGGTCTCCCTTTTTGCAGCTATTGTAGTTTTTTTTTTTTTTTCTTTGGACCTATAAGGCACACGTCTGCATGTGATATTTAAGAGACATGTTTGAACAACTTGGATCAGCGTTTTAGACAATGAAATAAAAAAATCTAATCCTTCCCTCGCTGGTAATTTCAAGCCTCTACATGTATACAGACGCCCAATGTCACTACAATCTAATTATCTTGAACCTTAACCTCATGGATTCTGTGGAAAAATGCTTACCGAACATGTCAGCGCAGGCCGATGTTTTAATACCAGTTATCTGAGGGGAAATGGAAGATGAACCGTGCTTCACGTGAGCTGATTGATCGGACAGGTCACATGCAGATAATTATCCAATCTGATCATCTGGATTCAATTAGATCCTATCCGAAAAGGATGGAGCTCAGGAAACGGTTTTGTCCAACGCTGAGAATGCAAACACATTCACCAACCGTCCCCGAGTGCTATTGGGGATTATTCGGAAATATGATTCATATCTGTCAGGACGTGTCGCTGTGGTGATTCATCAACACAGACAGGCCCATCAGAATCAGAGGACAAATTTATACGGTTTCTATCTCTGATATCTGAAATCAAAACTGGATACCTGGTTTGTAAAAAAAATGGTAGTTCACGGGTTTAGGCATCGACAGTTCACGAGTGCAGATACGATACCAGCACCATCAAGCTGCCACTGATGGGCCTTGAAACAAGGCTAAAAAAACTCAACCGCTTAGTTGTGCGTCGCTCCTGATAAGGGCGTCTGTCAAATGGCAATAAATGTAAATGGTTTCAGCTCATCCCTATACTGTGGTCCTAAACTCCGAAGACATTTTTTGAGCCTGTATGCCGACACATTTCCTTTTGATACAGGAAGTCAGAGCGACACGACAGAGTGCCGAAGGCTTACTGAGCACAGTAAAGAGATCACGAGAGCTTATTGACGATTTCTCATTGACGGATCCTGCGATTGCCCGTCCAAAGTCGGCCGGAGAGACAAAGAGCATATCGGAAAGAACGTTTCTTCTCTAAACTGATTGAAAAAAAATACTTGTGGCGTAATTGGAGGGAAAAAAAAAAAGATGCGCGTGTGCAAAACACACAAACCGTACTGGCTGTTTGCAAGCTACTAATGTAGGGCGAGACACGCCCAAATGGGCGGGGCTTCACGGTTTAAAGAGTGTTTTATTGGACAAAAACAACACTAGTGCAGGATGAGTCGTTGAAATTTGTTTGTTTTTGCATAAATGAGAGAAATTTTCATGTGTTTTGGAAACAATTGAGATGGAGAATTTAGAAGCACTGAAAATCAACCAAAAATAATCAAGTGTATGCATGTGTGTGTGTGTGTGTGTGTGTGTGTGTGTGTGTGTGTGTGTGTAAACATATATTAAAGTCAGCAGTCAGTTTTGGATGATTTTGTTTCAGTTTAAGGGTTTTTGCTCAGCTGCAGTGATTCCATCACAAAACATTTCATTCAAACTCAAACTTGAAACCCAAGTTATAACCCCAGGAAGTGTGGTTTTTTACCCCTAGACCGCAGTGTAAAACTTCCCTGTGTCCTACAGAGACGCTCTGACTGGACCCCACGCTTTCTCCTCTTACCTTTCGCGACCTCTCACTCCGCTCTCACCATCCGCAGGCCTCCTGGTAACCCAATATAAAGAGGAAAAAAGACACAAATAAAAAGGATTTCGATGCGGTTTCTATGTGTCTATTTGTTCATTTCGGTTCCATGTTGTTGTTGCGTGTTATTGGAGTAGGTTATTGTTGAATCCCGGAGCAGCGGCGTCTCCGCAACAGCGTTACAGAGAGGAAATGAGCGGAACGAAGCCGCGCGCAGCGTCTCGAGCAGGGGGCGGAGCTTGTAACGCACACGTACAACAACACGTGCTTAAACGTAGCTCGAAGGCGGGGTCTTTCTTATTATTGTCATTGATATTGAAAATAATTGGCGACCCCTAATGGCAGCAGCCTAAAGAAGAAGAATGAAATGAGAGCGTGTTAGAGAAGTGAAGAAAAGAGTGCAGGCAGGGTGGAGTGGGTGGAGAAGAGTGATAGCAGGAGTGATTTGTGATAGAAGAGTATCTGTGAGAGTGAAAGGGAAAGTTTATAGGACTGTGGTGAGACCTGAGATGTTGTATGGATTAGAGACAGTGGCATTGAGTAAAAGACAGGAGGTGGAGCTGGAGGTAGCAGAGCTGAAGATGTTGAGATGTTCGTTGGGAGTGATGAAGATGGACAGGATTAGAAACGAGTTTATTAGAGGGACATTGCATGTAGGACGTTTTGGTGACAAGGTGAGGGAGACGAGATTGGAGCCACTAGGAAGGAGGAAAAGAGAAATACCAAAGAGAAGGTTTATGGATGTGGTAAAGGAAGACATGCAGGTAATTGGGGTGAAAGAGGCAGATGTAGAGGACAGGGGGGTATAAAGACGGATGATCCGCTGTGGCGCCCCCTAATGGGAAAAGCCGAAAGAAGAAGATTCATTTTTTTTTTTCTGTTATTTTAGTTGTATATCAATTATTGTGTGTTTGTTTGTTTGTCATTCATACATTATGAGGACAAAGATGTTTCAGGACATCTGGTTTTCCCACCAATTTGAGAGACATTTAAAAAAAAAAAAAAACATTAGCATTTTATTAAGCCAAGGTAAGCTTTTTTCACGATAACGTCCCCCAATATGAGGTTCTTCCTCCAAACTGTTCCTACAAACTTGGAGTGCGAACAAAAGTATAAAATGTCTTTGAATGTGCATGAAATTTTCCCTTCACTTGAACTACATTTAAACTGCACCCCAGGCCTCCTCACCATACCTACATCAGTAGCTAATTTTACTTGTGGCTAAATGAGCACACGTCTTCACGCAATCTAGTGGAACATCTTCCTAGAAGAGTGAAGGTTATTCTAACAGCAAAATAGGGATTGGAAAACCGGATGTTCAAACAGCACATGCCAATCTTATGCTGTTATAAGAAGATAATCATAAATGTGTTGATGTGATGAAACGACTTCCAATAACACATCCCCAGGAGCAAATTACCAGTTTTAAATATTTTCATCTAAAAAAAATCGACTTTTTTATCTGTTTGCGGTTACATTGCGCAATGTCTGTGAAGCAAACTATCACTTACCTCATAGCAGCTATAATTTACTCGTCCCCTCGCCAAGCTTCTGTGTTTACACAAAAAAAACAACCCGATAGTGTTACTGAGAAACCGCAGTGACCCCCCTTTCACCCCATACAACCCCCCACACTGGTCCTGTAGACTTTCCCATTAAATGTTAGTTACAGCTTTACCTCTGCCAGTGGGGAGTGCTGAGAGTGTTGGCGTCTCACAGCTCCGTTTTAATTCCGAGCTCAGGTTACTGTCTGTAAGGAGTTTCTGTGCAGGTTTCTCCCATGTCCATGTTTGTTTCTTTCTTATTCTCAGCCCCCCAACTCCCAACTAATACCTGGCTCGGTTAAAATGAATCACAGTTGGCCATGAACTTGTGTGCATATAGAGCTGAGGTGAGCATACGTCCCTAAACATATATATTCCTGCTTCAAACCCATTGTACCTGAGATCCACCATGACCCTGACTAGGATCAAGTACTGATCGTGAATGAGTGTTACAAAGCACTGACACTAGAGACCTCTTCCATACATGGTAAATAAATGACTTTTTACATATAATGTCTTCATATTTATAATATACATTTAAAAGATGTTTGTGTTACCAGAGGAACCTGCGATTTGCCTTGAAATTCTATCATCGTTAGGTCCGCTGCTATAGTAAACTAACCAACACCTTCTGACCAATCAGATATCTATAGCCAGGATTTGTAGATCTATAAGATGGTCGATTTAATGACCTAGAAAACGATGAGAAACATAATAGGTGTGTGAATTAAGCAGCACGTCTACTACACATCTTCGTCTACAGATACAAGTTTGTGGACACCCAAGATGGTAAACTAGATATTCTAAGATGTTCCACTAGATATTGGACTGTTCTTGTGGAGATTTGTGTTCATTCAGCCACAACAGTTTTGGGGGGAAACAGGAGTCCCAATTCTTTTGTCGAGATTGTGCATTTAAAATGTAACTCTATACATGCTAGGGATACGTTAGTATTGATTTTGTCATCATCTCTCTAAAATGCCCTTCAAAAAAAAAACTGCTATAAGCTCATTGCTCTTCTGTTTTACTGAACCCTGCTGGTAGTCTTAACCCTCAGGAGACACACGAGTCAGCAACTCCAGAGGTAATCCACAAAAAAGAGCTTTAGAACTGGTTTTATCTTCCTGTTCTCTTCATCTCCATTCATCATCCAGGCTCCAGAGTTTAAAGGCCAGCACTTTCAGGCTGATGAAGTAGTGACCCTTTTGACCTCGGGGTTGTAAAATAAACGTGAAACTAGTTGAATTTGTTCTCTGCATGTTTAAAGATTTTTTTAAATAATATATAAAAAAATGGTCACATTTTAGGTTGATTGAAGCTTCTCCACAAGGGGGAGATGTTCTACTACAATTCTTCGTTTTTTGCTATTAAGATTACATATAGATACACACAACTATACACAAAATCTGTTCCAGCATGACATAACCCTGTGCACAAAGCCAGCTTCAGGAAGCTATGCTTTATGTTGGTTAGAGTGGAAAATCTCCTGCTATAGATCTCTGACTTCAACTGTATTAATACACCTTTGGGATGCACCACAGGCCTCCTCAGTTCACCTAAATCAGTACATGACTTTACTTTCACCATTGTAACTGAATGAGCACAAATCTCCAGAAAATCTATTGGAACATCTTCCCAGGAAATGGGGGAGGTTTTAATAACAGCAAATGGGTACTTAATTTGGAATTCAAAAAGCACAATCTTTAGCTGTTTTTAACACAGAGACTAAAGTAGTGGTTTCATTTTTAGCCCTTGTGTACAGAATATGAGGTGGTTTTAAAAAGTTTTGAGACTATTGGCACTAACTGGTGCTGTTCTGACCACGTCTGGGATTACATCATGAAAAGACACGCTTGAAATTCGGCGATTTGAGTTGTTTTGAGCAAAACACGCGTTTCAAGAGTGGAAGAACATCGCTTGAAGATGACGAGCTCAACCCACAAAAATGCTCAAATGTGGACGTAGACTGTCGGAGAACAATCCACATGATCTCACCCCCGGATTCGGCTCCTGCGGACTTCACCCTCTCTCCGAAGATAAAGATCCAGTTCGAAGGTCGCCTTTTTGACACCATTGCGAAGGTCTGGCGTGAATCGCAGAAGGTGCTTGATACGCTTCTTCAAAAGTTGGATTGCTGTGCAAGGGGACTATTTTGAAGGTGATTGTGTATAAACGTCTATAAACAAAGTGCTTTCTTGTAAACAGAGTTTGCCTCGAAGCATTTTGTACCCCAACCATATAAACCTGCACTTATGAAAGCATGCAATTACAGTCAATATTTTCCAGCTCTTCCCGAATGTAAAGTAGCGTTTCGAAATACAATTGAATTCCAGACAAACAAAAAATAACAGTTCAGAGATTGGGCAGATGCTTCATAGCAATGGTGTTAACCAATGTCTCCTCTATCAGCAGGACAATGCCTTCAGCCTCACCCAAATTCTTAAGGGAGTCAAGGTGATGACTTGCCCTTCAAATTCCACAGATCTCCATTTTGCTGGAGGAAAACTTACAGGACTTAAAAGCTCTGCTGCTGTCGTCTTGATCCCAGATCCCACAGCACAACCTTTAGAGATCTTGTGTAGGCCAAGCTGATGAGCCAAGAGTCTGTTCTGGTGGCACAACTAGGAACTATATAATATTAGGAAGGTTGTTATTAGGTTATGGATGATTGTGTGTTGAGTATAAAATGTGTGTGGTGGGGTGGGGGGTAATTCTAAGACACCCACAATAATGACATAAATGGGCCACTTAGAAACACAAATGCGAATGAACAAAAGAGGAGAGTGAACAAAAGGTTTAAATTTCATCCTTCATCCATTTTTTTAAATCTTTTATTAGAACTATCGTAAAGAGCGTCAGCACCTACGGGACACGTTGCGTCCAAAACTGAAAGGTGTCTTCAAATTCAAAAATAATAATCGAGTCCACCTGGAACAAAATCACTGCACTGTAATTATTATTAACACGAATCATTTCAAGTTCTATTAATATTAGTCAATTTATTCTGTTACAATTTTTTAAGACTTAAAAAAAGAAAAGCATACACACCAAAGCTATGTACAAACAGTCGTCAGCGTGTTCAGTATTTCATCTAGAGATCTTCAAAATGGGATCAGCCAGAGGGGTGTAGCTACATAAGAACATGTTCAGAGTGTTCGGAATTCCAGCACCCTCGATGCGAACGGCGAAGAGTTTTAATCGGACAGTGTGGTGCGTCTCGATAAAATAAAGCCTCTAATACTCTTGAACCACATTTAAACTGATGAAACGCACCAAACAACGGGATCATAATGAAGCCATCGTTATCAGGTTAAAGCAGGTGAAAGAGTCTTCGGCTTGCTCTTTCTACGCCTCGTTTATCTGCTCACGTTAATGAGATTTGATCTGAAATGTTACAGATGTGTTGCGTTCACTGATTCAGAACTTTACACTGAATGTCCACTGTTCCCGATCCGAAACCCTACAGAGAATGTGCAGCGTTCACCGGTCCAAAACGTTACAGTGTGCAGCGTTCACCGGTCCAAAACGTTACAGTGTGCAGCGTTCACCGGTCCAAAACGTTACACTGTGCAGAGTTCACCGGTCCAAAACGTTACACTGTGCAGAGTTCACCGGTCCAAAACGTTACACTGTGCAGCGTTCACCGGTCCAAAACGTTACACTGATCTCACCCTAAATGTGCAGTGTTCACTGATCCGAAACATTTCACCAAACAAGCAGCATTCACTAAACTGAAACGTTAAAACAGAGTAGCGTTCGGCGTGCGAAGTTCACAGTTTTGAAACGTCACTGTTTTGCAAGTCAGTGCGGCTCAAATTTCGAAACGTCGACCAAATCATGCAGCTTTTTCATGGTTCAAAAAGTCGACCTGAGAGTGCATTTAGTTTTTTTTCGCAATACTTCTGCAGACATACACACACACACACAAGCTATATTACACAGCGAGTTTTACACACAAATGAAAATACAGTATTAAAGACATGGGGGATTTCTGATGCAAATTGCTTCATATACACACATATATATAAATATACACACACACACACACACACACACACACACACACACTCCCTGCTCTCACATACACTTACACACAAATCAGGAAACGCTATTAATCAGCTGATGCATGTTAGGAACACTAACTTGTGCAGGACAGTGTGTACGCCAGCACCAGGACCAAGTTTCATCACAGTATATGACACTGACATGATATTGCATTAAAAAAGAAAAAAAGAAAAAAAAAAAAAAGGAAAAAAAGAAAAAGTAGCTTGTATCAGTGTCACTGTTTTATCAACCTGTTTTCTCCAAATTGTGTGCAGAATGAAATTATGGGATATTTCCCCCCCCCCATCAGGAACCCCCCATCCCAACTAAAAAAACAGAGGTAGAAATAATGTTCTGTTTGATGTAGCGATCTTGTGTTAGACATCACTGGAAATATGATTATCAGCGCACACACACACACACACACACACACACACACACACACACACACACACACACACACACACACACACACACACACACACACACACACAGCTCTTGTACAGATGGTTACCCTCACTGGGATGGACCCGTCCCCTGTCTCTTTGTCTCTCTCACACACTTGAAAAGGCAGTTTGGGTCACTCCTCTATATGTCTATAATGGAGAGGAGGAAGAGAAAAAAGAAAAAAAAAAAAAGGCTGCTGTGGAGTTGTCAGTGTTGGTGCAGTCGGGAGCTGTGTGTGTGTGTGTGTGTGTGTTTTTCTGTCCATTCGGTCCTACAAGTTTACGAGCTCGTGGCTGACGAACCGCTTAAGTCTCTCGAGGTACTGGCCGTAGAGCTCGACGTCATTGTGTCCTGCACCGTCCACCCACAGCGGCTCCACTGGCTTCTGACAGCGTTCGTACAGGGCCAGGCCATGCGAGAAGTCGATCACTTCATCCTCAGTGCCGTGGATCACCAGCACCGGTGACGTCACCTTTGAAATCTTGTCGATGCTGTGGAACGGAGCAAAAAAAAAAAAAAACTTAAAAAAAAATACATCATTATTAGTTTCCTTGCCTTTTTTGGAATAGAAATAAAGGCTGTACTTTGGGAAGGCATCGAAGCAGTAGGTCTTCTTGGTATCCGGGAAGGCGACCCGCATACCCGAGGTGAGCGGCGAGTGAAGGATGACGGCGGCGCTCTCGTACCGGGCCGCCAGATCCACGGACGGCACCGTCCCAATACTCTGTCCGTACACGATCACGTTCTCAGGCCTTATACCGTACCTGAGAAATGAAACACACCCAATAAGAATTTTTTTATTCCGGTGAAAAAAAAATTATCATTTTGTTTTCCTCGTTCATCTCGATCGCATGCCTGAATGTGAATAAGCCCTTCAACGCTACTGAACGCCAGAGGATTACTGACTGATCACGAGCATGGGTCGACGCCCGGTAGGCAAACGTTACTGTCCTTGACATGCAAATAAAAAGTAAACCTTCAGACCAAACGTCACGCAAAAAGACTCCGTCTCACACGTCCAGTTTTAAAGCCAGTCGTATTAGCTGCTAAGGCCAGAGAGAATGAGGAGGAGCTTCTTCCCACAGGCCATTCGGTGTTTAAACCAGGAAACACCCAGGATCTAAAAGCTGGTCCACTCTCTCCATCATCACACTTCTTCTCTGTACATACCTCACCTCTCGCACCACGTCACTTTAAACTCTGGACTTGCACAGCAAAGTGCACTTTATATTTATTTATTTTATACCACACCATTCTGCACATGGACACTTTATGGTCACTCTATACTGCACACGGACACTTACGGACCCTTACACCACACCATACCGCACACGGCCACTTTATGGACACTTTACACCACACCATACTGCACATGGACACTTTATGGACAACCCACCACTAAAGTTTTCTATTGTTTACACTTTGGTATACATTGTTTACTGTTTCACTGTCTACTGCCATAAGGATTTTCTTTGTATATACATTTTTTCTCTTTGTTTGTTTACATACCTATCTTTATATATCCTTTATACCTTATATTTTATTTTATATAGTTTTTATACTTTATTTATCTGCTTTTTTTTCTTTCTCCCCACCCTATTCCCCTCTTGCCGGACCGCCGTATAAAGCATTTCACTGCATGTCGTACCCTGTATGTATGTGATGAATAAAATTTGATTTGATTTAATTTGATTTGCTAATGTACAGCGTTCAGGAGAAGACATTACAGAAAGTATGCGCTAAATCAGAAAGATCGCTCTCGAGTATCAGGCAAAATATGGACAATAGTATCGAGACACCTGATTTTCTAGCCATATCTGGTTTTATTCCGAACTAAGGTAGTATTAGATGCGGTATCATCAACTTTTCCCTTCACTTTAAATGATTTAGAGTGGAAGATCTCCTGCTATAGAGCTCTGACCTCAAACCTGACTGCACTCCAGGCCTCATCACCTCACCTACCTTAGTACCTGAGACTTTACTAACAACCTTGTGTCTTATAAAAACCTCCACTAATCTCTACCAGTACAATCCTAACTCTGGTGGAACATCTTCCCAGAAGAGTGGCCGTTACTAATAACAGCAAATGAGGACAAATGTGGTGTTTAGAAAGATTTAAATTCCAGTCTTACTGCTTCATACTTTTCTACGCCAACAGCTACGACACATGAACAAATCCGAACCAAGAAACGCGGCCTTGCGTTTTATAAACGAGGACCTGATGAATTTGATGTGCATTCAATGGGAAAAAATAAACATCTCAGTGATTTGTCTAAACAGCTACTTCCAGGGAAATACTGGACGTTCCTTAGACCTGCTACTGCGCATGCTGGGATTTTTCTACAAAGCAATTTAGAGACTGACATTTTTTTCCTTCCAGATGTGTCAATATTTGGCATGATAGGGTCTATAAATTAGTAAGTAAATGTTTTTTTCTTGTTAATTCATTAGCCCAAGTCTCCATGTATGCACAGATTAGATAGATAGATAGATAGATAGATAGATAGATAGATAGATAGATAGATAGATAGATAGATAGATAGATAGATAGATAGATATTAATATAGACAGACAGACAGATAGATACCTATTAATGGGCCAGTGGAGAGAGTGGCAAGGGAGAAACCTTAAGAGGAACCAGACTCAAAACGGATTGACTTTGAATGTCTATTCATTGTTGTTTCATCAGTGTTGAGGTTATTAAGTGTTCACTGTTGGAAAACGTGTATGAGTAGTAGCTCGGGGGTCTTTAGACTGTTCATGTGGAACCGTCCTCAGCTGCAGCCAGTGGACTCCAATCGAAAATAATTTTATTTACATGTAGGGTGTCAAAAAAGCCAGAGGGAAAATGATTAGTCCAGCCAAACCCAATCAAAGCAAGAGGTTGAAACGTCAGTAATAATCGAAACCTTGTTTAAAACGTAAACACCATGGCCACCATGTATCAATCAAATCTACGTAACGTCAAATTAGCAAAAAGCGCTTGGACCCGCAGATCCCCAGTGCTCGCTATTCTTTATTATTACTTTATGATTATTATCATCATCAGTTACACTTTCTTGTAAGAGGACACAAGGAAGTAATCCTGACAATCCTAGTGATGCAGGATCTTTACAGATCTTTAGATAAAATAGTTTCCTTGTGCCAGTTAGCAGGAATGAGTCATGTGTTAATATCCAGTCATTAGCCAATAAATGTTACAATTTCTCTTGCATCACTAGGGCTTATCAGAAATTCAGATCTGTTGATCATTTCTCAAGTTCTCCTGCTGTATAAAATATGAAAACTGCTCAGCAGATACAGGGGGTCGGAGTCTGATTCGACATCCTGGTTGGAGATTTTGACCAAAATTATGGCAGAACTTTTTAATATTTTGAACATCTCATTCGAATATATTCTTTTTACGCTCAAGTGTGTGCGAGTTCTTATCTGCAAGTGATTATGTAATGTTCCTGAGTGAACAGACTCGCTTGAAGCACCAGGAAACATCAAATTCCTCATTGATGTATTCAGAATGTCTGTCTCAGATATAAAGGAACACTTAATTGCCCCCTGTGTGCTGTGGGAAACAGTACAAATAAGATTTTTTTCCCTCCCTCTACTTTCTGGAAAAGGACCCCTCCACTCCATTCCCTCCCTCCCCATTAAAACTTTCTCATCGGGAAATCGGTTGCCAGGCAACCAATCAATATTTGACTCAACATGCCCTATCTATTCTCTCTCTATTCCTCCATCTTCGATGTTTCCTCCATCCCCCAACTATGTCTTCTGTCCCCATCTTCTAATCTATTTGTCATTTTTTATGCATGTCTGTCACTTTATTTCTTCCCCTATCCTTATGTCGTTCTTCAATCTTTCTCTTTCTTTCGTTTTCTATCTCAGAATTTATTTTATGCTTTTTTGCCCCATTCAAATTCTGTTTATTTCCGTTTTTCTTTGTCATTTCTTTCTTCCCCTTTTTTTTTTATTCCTTAGTGCCCTTTTATGTCCTACTTTTATACAGTTTTTTTTTTGCTTACCTTTATTCCTGGCCCACCCCTTCTTCTCTTTTCCCATTTTTTTTATTCGATCTCGAACAAAAACCTCCTTTTCCGTATCTCTTTTTTCTCTATGCTAAAATCTATCATTACATTATCCTTTTTGCTTGTTCTCTATTTTTTTCCCCCATCTCTCACTCACTTTTTACCCATTATCTCTGTTCACTCTGTCGCTCTCAGCTGTTTCCTTTCTCTGCATCTCTCTCTCACTTCCTCCAAGATGAGACTTACTCCAGCGTATCTGCTGGTTAAACTCTACCATCGTGCATTTACAGGAACCTGTTCTCCAGATACACACAACAATGTGTCTGCATGTTATAATTGTGTGTGTGTGTGTGTGTATGCTCAGTCTTAACTGACACGCCTGCTTACTCATGGCTGACTCACCTGTACAGACAGGCAGCAGGGTGGATCCATCTCGCTCAATGAACATCCTGTGTACACTGAGGCAACACCCCTGACTACATGAACACACACACACACACACACACACACACACAGAGGTCCGAGTCTCATCCACGCACACCATGCGCAAAAACACAACGGGACACTTTGTATCGTAAACATCATGCATCACTAGAAGTTTGAGAGCCGAAACTTGATGAGGTCCGCAAAAATGCCCTAGCGGAGCATCGAATTCCTATTAACACGTCTTCTCTTTAAACGTGATTCCACGTTGCTTTATTGTGGGGCAACTTAGAAATGTCTAAAAATCACAACTTCAATCAACAACTGTCTAATGTAGATCACATCCAACATTCATCCCAACTCAGTCATCTACTAACTCAACCAGTCACGGCGCCTCAGCCATCCACAATGTCTCCATACCAAATCTACTGTCCACAGCACTGCCACCTTCCGCATCATTTAATCCACATCCACATCGTACCCATCTACAAATCCCTGAATCAACCAGACACACCACTGCCCCCCAATCAGTACAATATCCAAAATAAAGATTAATCACTCCCACCAACCACCCCTTCACACCCTCAAAATCAACCAACTACACCGTCCATCCCATTATATCCTCAAGATCCATCAACCCCACCAACCACACCCTCAAGTTTCACCAACCCTCCATTCATCCCTTCACAAACTTATGATCCACCAACCCTACTATCTACCCTTCACATCTTCACAATCTACCATTCCTACCAACCACACACTGAAGCTCCACCAACCCCAAATCCTCAAGATCCACTATCCCTACCATCCACGCATTCACATCACCTCTTCCCACCCTCAATAAACACCATAACTACCATCTTCCCCTTTAAACCCTCAGAATCCACTATTCCTAACATCCACTCCTCCATACCATTAAGATCAATCAACTCCACCATCCACCCTTTCATATCTTCACGATCGACCAACCCCACCATCCAACTGCTTTACACCCTCAAGATCCACCAACCCCACCATTCGGTATAACTTGCATTCTTAACAGTCTTCACATTAACATGTCCCCATCCACAACCTCCAGTCCACTAGCTCAAATCTACTGCTCAGCTATACTCAGATGTCTCCACTGTTTACTACCAGACTGGATCAGAGATGAAACAGACCGAGAGACAATTAAATAATGTACCTGGGTGGAGACAAATACGGCATACATGTGAGATGTGGCCAGGAACTGTATAGCAGGCATTGTGTATGGATTGTTGACCACTCCTGGGGCCAAAAGCGCAAAACCACAGGGAGCAGCACATGTACAAAGCTATAATCCTGTGGGAACTTTACATTAGATAAAGGATCATCAGACACAGAAACCATCCCAGAGGAAGTAATATGAGAAGCAGGAGAAATATAAGGGACTCAAAGCACAGCTAGGTTAAAGCCAAACACGTCCCAGTGGGGCTGCAACCCCTAAACTGGAACAGCGGCTCCGCCAGCCGCCAGGAATGACAACAACGCCCCTTGAACCCCCAGCCCTTGTGGAGGAGGCCTCAGAGGGAGCAAAGACACCACTCACAAGAAGGACAAGACAGGAATTTTGGCATAGGAATGGCATAAAATAAAAAAAAGAAAGAGACAGGATATGCAGCTCAAATGAATGTGATGGAACAGAGTTAGCCACACACCCCGTTACCAAAGTGTTATATTTAAAGGTGTACTTTCTATGAAAACGTCTGATGAAGATCAGTGAGCCCCGAATAATTTCTCTGTCTTACAACTGGGTTGTTTATCGGCTGTTCTCTCCTGAAGTCATCATTGTCACTGTGTAAATGTGTTTAAATTCTCGGCAGCTGCGTTACATGCGATTATTTGTATATCGCATTTAACGCACCGCAAGCCAATCTAGAAAACGTCGCTTGCGGGTTTCCTGTTTTTCAACACCAGGGGACAAAAATAAAGTCGTGCAAGTAGACGTTTTTACAGCGCACATTATAAAGGGCCGCGGCTGAAAGAAGACTCGGCGACGTTTCATATTTCACCACGTAACAGTTCTGGGTCGTCATTTCTATATAGAGCAACTTCACAGGTAACCATTTGGGTTTTGCTGAGCGTGGTGCAATTCGTATTACGTCGTCACCCGGTGGCAATTTGCAGATGTAACTGCTCTCCCTAAAGCCTCCCGTTTTTGTACCGGAGTTTTCTCATATGGATTATGGTCTGTGGTGTCAGGGTGATGGATTAATCCTGTGGAAAAGAAAAGAAAAACAAATTGGTGGATAAACCCAGTTTTAAAAAAAGAAAAAAAAGAAAAAGAAAAAAAAACCTTGCACATGTGCATCTTACGAGGTGGTATCAAAAAAGTTTTGGAGACAAGCCCCGTTTACAAGAAAGTACTCTATTTATCTACATTTACACATCACCTTCAAAAAGGTCCCCTTGCACAGAAATACAGCGCCCCTAGCATTCCTGCCACTTTCTTTGAGTTTTGTCAACTTGGTCTGTTTAATGCAAATCGAACAGGCGATTAAAAATCCTTGTCTTTGCAGTGACTTATTTCCCAAAAGGTAATACATTTCTATTAATTGTTTACTGACCAATTGTCTCTATTGATGCATTTTGCTAAAGTTTCAGTTTGTTTAATTGGATTTTTGAATTGAGTAATTTTATGACCCATTAGGAAAGTTGTGTCTTTACAGAGCGGAATGTGTCCTGAAAGTTTTCGGACCGTGTCCAGCAGCTTCTGCAATTGGCACTGGATCTCCGCAATGGTGTCAAAATGGTGACCATTAAGCAGGATCTTCCTCTTCGGGAAGAGGGCGAAGTCGCCAAATGGATCATCGTGCACAAGTTGCTGAATGGTTTTTATGTTTTCCCGGCGGCTGATCTCGTTGAAGATCTCTTCCTGATCATGATAAAATTGCAGACGTGGTCAGAAGGCCAGTTAGCACTACTAGTCTTGATACTTTTTGTTACCACCTTTATTTCTCTTATCTTTTCCATGCTACTTCATTATTTGGACAGGTTTTTGAAAAGGCAGGCACCAGTCTGTATTGGGTGCAAATGCTGCTCACAGTAAAGGAACCGAGTACAGGGCTCGGAGACATGATTGTGTCTCCGAGGCACAGAGGCTACAAAATAATTATTCTGCCGCACGAAATGCTCCCAAGAGCATGATGGCTTCTATAATTCTTAAATAGCAGACGTTGGACGAACCAGGACTCCCCCGCCCCTCAAAACAGACAGATAGTGGGATGCAAGAGATGTCTGAGAACCTGATTGAGCTTTAGAGATCACTCTAACACTCCAATGATCTGAAAGAACTGGCAACTGAAAGCCTTGGCTTTTTATATTTTCATGTGGAGCACGGAATACACTGCACGTTTATCTTCTCTGCCTCTCTCTTTCTCCTGACAGTGACGAGATGATTTTCGAGGGACGTTACATCACAGGCATTATGTTGAACGCTTATGCCGTTCCTCCAGCTGTCAGATAAATTATCCCTCGCTCTCTCTCCCTCCTATGACAGATGCTCCACAGAAATGTTTGTCTTTTTTTCCCCCACAGACTTTCTAGAATGTTAACTGTAACTTAAAATTAATAGAAATTGTGGAGGAATCGTTTCTCCGCTTTGCTTCCGGGCTGTTGATTATTTCTATGGAACAACATGTCCACACGTGTTTTATTACTTTGTCATACAGCAATGGACAATGGACTTTTTGGAGAAAACTATTAGGACAGCTGACTTTTCCAGCCATGTGTGGATTTTCCACAAACCGTTACCACAAAGCTGGAAGCCCACAATTGTATAGGATGTCTTTGAAGGTGGGAGCATGAAGTTTTCTCTTTACTTGAACTAGGAGACCTAAACTTGTTCCAGCAGGACACTGTCCCTGTGTCCAAATACATCTCCATGACAATATGCATTACATGGGTTGGAAGATCTTAAATGGCTCTAGAGCTCAGTCCTACTGAAGATGAATGTGAATGCTGACGCCGCCAGACCTCTTCACCTCCTCCCACATCAGTACCTGACTTTACTTACACTCTTGTGGCTGAATGAGCCCAAATCTCCACAAAATCTAGTGGAACATCTTCCTAGAACAGTGAAAATTCTTATAAAATGCGGGATTTCTAAAAAGCATACATACAGATCTTATGGTCAGGTGTCCACAACATTTTTGTAGTGTATTAGTAATGAGCAATTTCCCACGCATTGTTCATGAAGCTCCGCCTACTGGACCTACATTTTATTAAATACATTTTAAGCACATTTAAAGAAGTAGAGTTTTAAACTCTTACTTCCTCATTCAGGATGAACTGAAACTGTACACAACACCCATCAGCAGTTTCACTGTTTATTGCTTGTGCGTGTTTGTCCGCAGGTCCTCTGAGACATGTTTTGTGAAATAAGGACACACAGGGTCCGAGAGGCGCAGCTGTGCTTACTGACATTATACACACACACACCATCTCTCTTTTTTTTTCTAAGGGTCTTGTTGGAATACAAACTTCCAATTTGGAATACTGTGTTCAGATACGTGATGCTGTGAGCCAGGGCAAATCCTGGGGGCGGGGCTTGGTGAATGTGGGCGGGTGTAAACGCTCACCTGGTTCGGAGGGCGTGCCACGCTGCTTCGACGTCGGCGTACAGGTTCTTCTCGGACGGTTTCCCTGAGCTGGCTCCGTAGCCGGAGTAGTCGTAGGAGAAGACGTTGCAGTTGATGCGCGAGCCGAGGCCTACGTAGAAGCTGCTCATCTGGCCGAGGTCGACGGCGTTGCCGTGCGAGAACAGCAGCGTGTAGCGAGCGCTCGGCGAGCAGCGCACGAACATGCAGGCGATGCGGTTGCCGCGCACCGTACGCGTCATGAAACACTCGATCGAGTCCTTCTCGCGTGCGGAGTATTGCCAGTCGGCGCGCTCGGACAGGTGCAGCGTCCAGCGCGTGCCGCTCTCGTCGCTCAGCAGCGTGTACGTCGGCTCTGGGGGCAGGAATGCCAGCTTCGACGCGATCCTGCTCGGGCACGGCGGGCAGCAGAACAGGCAGCACAGCTCACTCAGCGACAAGTGATTCATTCTAATAAAAGGAAGAAATAAACATACCAAAGATTCACTAATTACTAAACACACTTGTTTCCAGGATATGCGGTTGTGATTCTTTCACGGCTTACTGGGAAACTTACTGGGAGTAGAAAAGAAATCACGCCCACATCGCGACAATCGAACAAGTTCTCATGTTGATTCTGTGAATCATCTACACTGCAACTGTCTCATCACCTGAGGCAGGATCCCAGTCAGTTCGTTGGCTCACATGTTCTGTTCTGCTAAACATCTGCTTTTGCTCATGTTACAGGCGAACACAAACCTGGCTGTTTATTAACTTCCATTCTTCTGGGAAGATGTTCCACTAGATTTTGGAGTGTTTGGCTTATGAAAATATGTGCTCATAAAGTCAGACACTGATGTAGGTGAGGTGAGGAGGCCTGGGGTGCAGTCAAATGTTGAGGTCAGAGCTTTAACTCACACAGTGGGGGAAATAATTATTTGATTCCATGCTGCTTTTGTAAATTTACCCGCTTACAAAGAATAAAGTCTAGGATTTTTATGGTAGGTTTTCGAATTATCGCGCCAACACTGGTCTCTTTCTCACCAAGCTTCTTGCTGATGGTCTTCTAACCCATTCCAGCCTTGTGCAGGTCTACAAACTTGTCCCTGATGTCCTTTGACAGCTCTTTGGTCTCGCCCATGGTGGTGGAGAGGTTGATTCTGTGACGGGTGACTTTTATTCACACAAGTTGATATTAGGAGTTTTCTTAAAGGGACAGGACTAATTTGGGTGTGTGGGAGGCAGAATTCTTGCTAATTTAGTATTTCAAATGCAATTCAATTTCTAACCTTTCTGTCTCTCAGTTAAAATAACCCTGCCATAAAAACGTGTAAGGGGTAAACTCAGCAGGGGTTCAAATGATTATTTCCCCCATGGTATCTTCATGGACCTGGCTTTGTGCACAGGACACTTCTGGCGTCCTAACAAGCTGGGATTTGCAAAGTGCCTTTTGAATCCAAGAAGGCTTCCTATTCACTCTCTACCACAAGTAATGGAAAATCTTGACGCACCGAAGCTAAAGGTTTGTCCCCCCACGTTCCACAGTCTTCTGTCAAACAAACATGCAATGACGGCGTCATGCATTTTGAAGTAAAATAAGTCACAAGACGCCGTAGTCGTCAAACTAGCTGTAGTCGCATTCCAAACACCAAAGACGTGCAAATGCTATAAAAGATGTCTTTATTCGAAACTACGGATTAGAAATGTGTTTTTCCTGCCACGCCGTGTGACACAAACAACTGAGAAACCACAGCAGAGTCTCGGAGAAACGTGGCCGTGACGCTTATCTCGTACTCGTGAAAGGAAAAAAAGAAAACGACGAGGTTTAATGCGATAGGAAATAAAAATGACGTGCGGGAAATCGCTTTGAAACGAGGGAAGCGTGTAAATGCTCCGACAGAATCTGGGAAAGAATCGGGATGAATGAATCTCACACAAATCTCCAAAAGCACACTTCAAAATCTAGAACATCTTCCCAGAAGAGTGGAGGTTTTTCCTAACAGGAAATAAGGACTAAATGTGGAATTGGATGTATACGCTTGATTTATTTCCCACCATCACCAGGATTGGGATATTATATTATATGTCTCTGGCAGCTTGTTGGTAAACCATGGGGAAGGTGGTAACTCGGTGGTTAAGGCTCTGGGTTACTGATCAAAAGGTCGGGGGTGAAGCCCCAGTATTGCTAGGCTGCTACTTTTGGGACCTTGAGCTACATCATTTGGCAGCGTAAAGAGAAAGCGCAGATGAAGGCGAAGACGTAAACAGGAAGCAGTCGGATGTGAACCCGTTTCGTCTCTACGAAAAACTAAAAAAAGGATTTGACCCTTTCTCCGGATATTTCCTGTCCCTCTGGACGTTGCTCCAAGCTCTCCATGTATGGTCATGTGACGGGACACGCACACAATGACACCCAGGTGTGGAGCTTGTGCATGCACCGAGACACTTTGCAAGTCAACGAGAGTTTAAATGTCACATCCTTGATACTTAAAGTGTGCAGAGTCTGTCTGAGGATTCAGCTGATCGCTCCTTCCCGAGGTGCTTCATCTCCACCTTCCGCCTCAACGGTTCTACCGTTTAAAAAAAAGAATGCTTTTCAAGCAGAAGCACCGAAAGCTTGTGGTCATGTAACCGGGTTAAAGGCCTGACATACAGGAATTACCTCTTGCTTTCAATCATAATAAAACTGAAAGTGTGTGTGTGTGTGTGTGTGTGTGTGTGTGTGTGTGTGTGTGTGTGTGTGTGTAAAACGCTGCCCTGAAGGCAAAGTGTGGGGAAACACACACTTAATCTGCTGACTACATTAAGAGTCAGAGCGAGTATATTGGGGAAATTAGTGCTGGACACACGTGATTCAATTTGTACATATTTGGATTGGACGCAGGAAAAAAAAAAACACACACACCTGCTACGCAACTTAGAGAGACGGTTAATAAAGTGATATCTTTTTTTTTTTTACAGCTCTCGTCACGCATCACGTTTCGTGTCCTAGATGAAAAGCGTCGTTGTGCGGTTCAGGTTGGTAAAGCTACCAGGCAACCAAGGAAACGAAGTCCTGCCGACGGCGACGCTAGCGAAACACCTCGATCGTATCTCCGAACGATCTTCATTCAGAGCATCGCCCGAGAGTGACATCATAATGACTAAACTGACAAGCATTCATTAACCTTTTATCATCAACACCAAAACGAAGCAGAACGAAGCCAGTTTTGACAGTTTGATTTTAACCTGCGATTCAAAGAAAATGACTTGTAGCATTTTCAAACCTCCAGTTTATTCCCGGATTGATTTTCAATTTAAATCCACTAGTTAAAAATTTTACTTGCAGAAAGAGCGTGTGTGTGTATAAACCCCCACCACACACACACCAAGAGAACGGTCATTTTAGCCCTATTGTAGTTCTTTAGATGCTTCTTGAGTTGCTCCAATCAGTAAATAATTTCCATCCATAAATACTTCTACAATTCCTCGAAGGTGTCCTGTGACTTTTGTGGTTTTATATATATATTTAAATATATATAAAATATATATATATATATATATATATATATATATATATATATATATATATATATATTTCTTTCTTTCTTTCGGCTTCTAAGGTGCGGCGCTCTCACCGCTGCGACCCGGGTTCGATTCCCGGTCAGGGAACCATCCCCAGCCACTCTCAGTGCCGGTCCCAAGCCCGGATAATTTGGGGAGGGTTGCGTTAGGAAGGGCATCCAGCGTAAAAACATGTGCCAAATCAAACATGCGGAGGATCCGCTATATATTTTTTTTTTTCACTGTAATAGTGTTTCTTGATAAATGTGTTAACGTGTCAATATTTTTAGTATTATTATTTGATTATAATTGTTTACATACCTGGACACGAAATATTCAAAATATTCTGGTTCCTGATATGAGCAAAAAAATCTTCTGATATCACTGTTTTGTTTTTTTTGTTTTTTATCAGATGTATCGAGTGATACGATATGAAGGATATCGTGATCGCGGTATCGCTCCGGTTCTTCACTCCTCCGTTCGGGACGCGGTGATGCGCCGCCGCCGCCGCCTCGGTAACCTTTCCGCCGGGCCGAGCTGTAAAGAGATCCACAACATGTGTTCCGAATGGATCCGGATAGAAATCTGACAGTAAACCCCAGTCCCAGCACGGGGGAATTCAAACAGAACCAACGCGGTGTTCCGTTCGAGACGCGGCCGACACACAAACCAGTGACAACCACAGGAACTCCGTTCAGCTCCCGCTCTGCTCCGGTTCTTTCTTATTTTACTCCGAAATGTACCGGATGTCTACATCACATGATTGACAGCTCGCTCCAGCCAATGATAAGAAGGCATTGGAGGTGGGAGTTGATTCGGCGAACCAATCATCATTTACTACTGGGGAAAAACGAATAGTTACAGAATAAAAGGTAAAAAAAAAAAAAAAATATATATATATATATATATATATATATATATAGTGTGTGTGTGTGTGTGTGTGTGTGTGTGTAAAAGAATGAAATTATATATATATATATATAGAGAGAGAGAGAGAGAGAGAGAGAGAGAGAGAGAGAGAAACAAACTGGGAAACAGGTCTGTGTTATAATGGACCTGATAAAATGAACTTATTTGATGGACTTTCTACAATATATTGAAAGAAGCTACAGATTTTTAATAACAGAGAAAAAATATAATGTCATTTAATATGAAGAAATAAAAAATCATTGCTGGCAGTGGTTCAAGAATAAAATATTTGTGGACATTCGTTGATTGATAAAAAATCCGATTGTTAATTAAATAATTGATGGTTAATAATAATCACTTTATTTTTAATTAATGTTTTAAACAAAGTGAGCTGCTGTCATTTGAATTGATCGGATTGATCAGGGATGACCCTCTGTTGACCTTTCCAATATGGCGGACGCGTGAGGGTACATCCGGGGGATTTGTCAGAATGTGTACTTCCGGTATGTGTGCGTTACGTCACCGAGTGAAACACCATGCCGTGTGGTTCCTGGTCGTTTACAGTATTTCTACTAAGTGACCGGAAATGAGTTCTCAGAAAGGCTCTGGGTCTCGAGCTCGAGCTCAAAAATTTCAAAACGCCACCGCTTTTAAGAATGATAAATACGGCGCGAGTCCTCAAGTCAAGGTAAGAGGTTCTAACGTGAACACGTGATCTGGTAGTGAGCATGCAGAGCTGGTCGGTGTGAGCTCATGGCGTCTTCTCTCTCCTGATGTTCTGCAGAAAGCCAATGCGAAGGTTCATGATGGAGTGTGTCAGCGCTGTAAAGAAATCCTGGAGTGGAAGGTCAAATACAACAAGTACAAGTCCCTCACGCAACCTCGCAAATGGTCAGACACGAAAACTTCTTTTTTATTTTCCAACATATCTATTAAGAGACATTTAATTATTAATTATAATATTAAGTAAAATACACTCAGATGATTCATTCTTGAATGTTTATTAATTTATTCCTAATATTCGATTCTCTTCATAGCTGTTTTTTTTTGGTTGTGCTGCAACTGGTCGCTTTAACCAATCAGATTGCAGGCTGGAGTCACTGGAGCCCTCTAGCGGGCGTACAATAACATCGACATTTTCACGTCCTTTGATCGGACGGTCAGAAAGCTCACACACCGCATGAGCTGAAATATATATGTTTGATTCCACAATAACCGAGAGAATATATATTTCATCACCATGCTATTCCGTCTGGACTGCGGCTCATTGGAACCGTCTTCAGCATGCAACAAGATAAAGTGTACATCCGAGCTTGTTATTTAGACAGCAAACAGTCAGCCGGAGTGATCTCTATCATGGAATGATCTACCCGGTCACTGCACCTAAAGTCCTAAATTCCTAAATTCTATTGAACTGCTCTGGGATGAACTGAATCAGAAGCTTAAAAAAAATCTCCAACCAACATTTTTGTCAAGATGCATGGCAAAGTATTTTACTCTCTGGAGGCAGAGTGTGTGTAAAGCTGTAAATCCCGCTTGATCTGTCTTGATATTAAAGGTTGTCGATTGATACAGGATTTGAATGTTAAAATACCATGTTCTTTGCTGGTGCTCTGTCGCCCCCTAGTGTCAAGTGCCTGCAAAAGACGGTGACGGATGCGTATTACGTCATGTGTAGGTCGTGTGCACTCCAGCTGCAGCTGTGCGCTAAATGTGGGAAAAGCGAAGAAGTGGTTATTCCGTAAGTATTTTACAGCTGCAGGATTTTTCTTAATTAACTTTATTAAAAGTTTTTTATAAAATAAATCATCTGCCACAGGTACCGCCGAAGGTATTTCCGTGATGTTCAGTTCTTGTCTATTGTGTCAATATTTTTTTGGGAAAGTACGGATAAATTAAGATGAGGTCGCTCTTTGTTTTTTTTTTTTTCTCTGACCGATACAGATATAAAAAAATCAGGGCGGCCAATGGTTGATATGCTCATTTTTGTATGTTTGCCTTTTTTTTTCCTTTTCCACCTTCATCTTATTAAATCTAGTGGATAATAGCTAGACAGCATCAGATGGTGGTCTGTGGGATGGCTTTGGAGATGAAGAAGAAGAGGAGGAGAGTGAGGACTGAAAGAAAAATAATATGGTGGTAACCGAAGAAGGAAGACTATAGTGTGAGATTCAGGGAAGAGGTCAGACAGGGTCTCTGTGGTGGTAAAGAGGTGCTGGATGATTGGGCAACTACTGCAGAAGTGATGAGAGACAGCTAGAAAGGAACTTAATGTGACTATGGATGCAAAATTTGCTTTGAAAATGTTGGTGGAAAAGTATAGAGAAAGTCAGGACAGTGTGACAGCAGTGAAGTGTGCAG
This sequence comes from Silurus meridionalis, assembly GCF_014805685.1. Taxonomy (NCBI): domain Eukaryota; kingdom Metazoa; phylum Chordata; class Actinopteri; order Siluriformes; family Siluridae; genus Silurus; species Silurus meridionalis. The sequence continues at coordinate 16,159,878 of NC_060910.1, read as the reverse complement.
TAGGAACAACAGACTGGTTCAAGGTGAACGTTCGACTGCATCAAGGATCGGCTCTGAGCCCTTTCATGTTTGCAGTGGTGATGGACAGGTTGATGGACAAGGCCAAACAGGAGTCTCCATGGACAATGATGTTTGCGGATGATATTGTGATTTGTGGTAAGAGTAGGGAGCGGGTTGAGAAGAGCCTGGAGAGGTGGAGGTACACGCTGGAGAGAAGGGGAATGAAAGTCAGTAGGAGTAAGACAAAGTACATGTGTGTGAATGAGAGGGAGGGCAGTGGAATGGTGCGGTTGCAGGGAGAAGTGGTGGAGAAGTTCAGGTACCTGGGGTCAACAGTGCAAATTAATGGAGAGTGTGTTAGAGAAGTGAAGAAAAGAGTGCAGGCAGAGTGGAGTGGGTAAAGAAGAGTGATAGCAGGAGTAAATTGTGATAGAAGAGTATCTGTGAGAGTGAAAGGGAAAGTTTATAGGACTGTGGTGAGACCTGAGATGTATGGTTTAGAGACAATGGCATTGAGTAAAAGGCTGGAGGTAGCAGAGCTGAATATGTTGAGGTTTTCGTTGGGAGTGACGAGGATGTTTATTTTAGGGCATCCTGCATGTAGGATGTTTTAGAGACAAAGAGAGAGGATCAATTGAGATGGTTTGGTCGTGTCCAGAGGTGGGACATGAGGTATATCTGTAGAAGAATGCTGAGGAAAAGAGGAAGGCTAAGATGGAAGATTTGAAAGAGGCAGATGAAGAGGAATGAGTAGTATGGAGACGTATGATCCGCTGTGGTCCAATTAGTTATTTTCATTTTCTCTCCAAAAGTAGCTTCATATTTAACCAATGAAGTATATAAGACTAGATTAAGAATGAAGGATAAGAACTTAAAGCCTGGGACACACCAAGCTGACGGTCAGCCGTAGGGTAACTAAAAAAAGAATGACTATACATCATATAGACACTATACATGATTATTTGTGCTTATGCGAAATTTTGCGAAAACGTATTCATTTGTTTGCGGGGTTTTTTTTTCTCAGAGACATTTTTTAAATGTTCAATTAGATTTATAGTATTTTTTTTAATGCTTTTTTTTCCTACACTATATGGAGAAAAAGCCACTGTGTTTGATGTCACAAAGGGTTTGATAACGAGCTGATGGTGATCTGTAGAGTCAAATGTAGTGAAGTGTCGAGCTGTGTACATAAACTGCCCTCTAGTGGACCGATCGCGTATTGCATTCATTTAAAGTCTGTTCAGTTAAATCCAATGATGTTTTCGCAGTAATTGTGAAAAATTATCATAACGCTTACTTGTTGCAGGTTGGACAAAAAGGAAGAAGTCATGGAGGAAGAAGAGCCAAAAGGGAACAGGAGGAGGAAAAAGGGAGACGCTCATGAACCTGACGAGGAGGACGATTTGGACGATTTCGGTGAACTGGACAGCGATTGTGAATCTGAGGAGACTGAAAAATAAGATGTCGTCACGTCCAGTGGAAATGTAATTCGGTGTCACACAGATGAGGACTCATGAACCCTGAACATGGCGTCTCGCTATAGCAGAGCTGAAAGACTTAAAGACTTGTGTATTTTGGGGTATGCTTTTGTACAACGCATCTTAAAAGTGCCTAAATCCACACACAAAGCTGAGCAGTTCAGAGTTAAAGGGATGTGCCCAGAGATGCACCAGTGATGGGGGATTTGATCTCACAATTTCTCCATCGCTATTGCAGGGCTACTTCCTTTTTTTTTTTTTTTTTTTTTTACTCGGCTTAAATATTCTGTATATTGTTATTATTAAAAATACCCATTTCCATTTGATTTCCAACTGATTTTAAGATTATTTTTCTTCTTCTTTTTTTAATTGTTAGTAGTAGAAGTTTAATGTTTTGCCAGTAGAATGTTCAAGAGATTCCAACTGAAAGAATATGAAAAATGTTTTATAACAAAACAGAAATACCAAACTTTTCATTGAAAGAAATCAAATAAAAAAGAAGGCTTAATTATGGAAGGCATTTCATCCAGGGAGTTCTAGCAACTCTTCCAATACCCGGTACTTGGTTGCTATCTGATGGTTGGGGATCTCTGTTTTTAAGGTATTTAAAGTCTATATTTAAATTACCATACAAAATAAAAAATGTGTAAAAAGTGTACGTTGATGTAACGTGTGATCTTGAGGCTTTACCTCATGACAGGGTATGACCAATTCACAGCTGATGCTACTATTTTAAGCAAAAGTCACCTCCTCGTGCTTAGTTGTGGAAACTTGGAATAAGCCATGTGACTAAAAAAAAAAAAAAATTCAAACAGCATAGGCTATTGATGTTCTTCTAGACCTTTATATTCCAATAATTTCTATTCCTTTGGGTGCTTAATTGTTTTGTTCCTTCATTGGAGTTTCAATAGTTTGTATACAGTTCTGTGAAAACGTCTTTGCACCTTCCTAATTTCCTCTTTTTGACATATTTGCATTACTAAATAGATTTTCTACATATGCTTGTACAAAAAGGGGCAAACTTCTCCTCTTAAACTTCATTGGAGTGCCTGTATTTGCAGAATTTTCATAGGGTCACTTAATATCTTCCACTCCAAACCATGTACCTCTTCCATGTACCAAACCACTTGCCTGGCGCTGGCATTGTGAAAGGAAAGTTAAGTCCTGCTGATTAGTCGTGCTGTTGAAGCTCATTCACCATCCATCAAAGTATCCTGCGATGTCCTGAGGTGCTTTTCTGCTTGCCGTGTTTTTAAAGACTTTATTTGCATTACCTTCAGTCTGATATTAAGGTTTATCTTTTTCACAGACGGTAGGTCAGTGGATAATGTTTGCCCTTAAGATCCTATCTTTGGGTTTCAAAGTGCAAAGGTGTTAAAGCTTGTATCAGCTGAAGATAGATATTCATGTGAAGCTGGAGGACTTGTAATGTCAGATGTGTAATGTCCCAGGATTTGGGTTGCAAAGGGGTGGACATTTTCCAGTAAATTTCTGGAAAATTTCCAGAAACTTTCAATTAGAACTTCACCTAGGGAATTTTGGAAATATTCCAAGTTGGAAACTTGCCAGGAATTTACAGGAATTTATGCGAATTAATGAGAAATTTTGGAAAATGTTTATAAATATACATATTTACTTATACTTTATATGTATTTAATTGTTAGCATAATTTTGTTGCATAATATCTTACACACAGCACAAGGAAGTTTTAAACATCAATTTATCTAATATCTATGTAATTTATATGAATACATTTCTTTACATAATTTTTTTGTGCAGGATTCTTAAGCTGTGTTTTGCTCAGATATCACAAACGAACTAATAGCATTACCTAATATACAACTCCAAAATACAGCACCAGTCAGGCATATGAATGATCAGTCCCCATTCCATAGGAGGTGGTATCTAAAAGGTTTGGGAATAGTTTTGTACCCCTCCAACAGATGGCAGCACAAGAGTGCATGCACAGTCACAAGAAGCACAGATGGTATGAAGCTGTGCAACTGGTGCTATTCTGACCATGTGTGGTACCACGTCTCCAATTTCTTATTGGACAGCAATGGAATTCCTTTTTCGAAAGATAAAAATCCAGCTTGAAGGTCCCCATTTTTACACCATTGCAGAGATCCAGCAAGAATCACAGAAGGTGCTTGACATGCTTTCTTCAAAAAGAAGACTTCCAGGACATATTCCAGAAGTGCAGGAATGCTGGGAGTGCTGTATTGCTGTGCGAGGGTAATAAACAAACTTCTTTTTTGTAAACTTTTTGATTCCACCTTGTATAGCTAGCTGACTGATTAAAGTTATTCCTCCTAAGATGTAAAAATGTCTATCCTGATTGGAGTTGTCTGTCTCAGGGTGAATCCTCCCTAATCTATAGGGCACAAGGGCTCAATGAATGGTTGGATGAATAAAAAAACTGACCAAGACACTTTATATAGGGTGTGATCCTCCTCCATGAGGAGGTTCCACAAGGCTCAGTACTTGGTCCTCTCCTTTTTTCCCTCTATACTCACTCTCTTGATAAGGTCATATCCTCACATGGGTTTTCTTACCACTGCTATGCTGATGACTCAACTCATCTTCTCCTTCCCTCCTTTAGATGCCACAGCTTCTGCTCAAATCTCGGCATGCTTTGCAGACATATCTTAATGGATGAGTGCTCATCAACTAAAACTCAATCCCGGCAAAATCGAACTGCTGGTCATCCCAGGTGATTCATCTCCAGGTCAGGATCTCAGAATAACTTTTCATAACTATCTGCTCTCTCCTTCAGCCACTGCTTGCAACCTTGGGGTAACTATATACTATCAACTGTCCTTCTCCTCACATCTTTCTCTACAACATCATAGGGATTCAACCATTTCTGTCCACACAGGCTGTTTAGGTGCTTGTTTAGTCTCTTGTCATTTCGAGACTGGACTACTGCAACTATCTGCTGGCAGGTCTTTCTCTAAATGATATTTGTCCACTGCAAATGGTCCAAAATACAGCTGCATGACTTGTGTTCAACCTGCCCAAGTTCACCCACACCACTCCACCACTGCGCTCTCTCCACTGGCTTTTGGTAGCTGCATGCATCAGATTTAGAACACTAATGCTTGCCTACAAAGCCAAAAATGAAGTAACGAGTCCAAAAATCTCCAGACATTGAAGGAAATGTACCTGAACCCTCTCTTACACATTCAAGCATTTTGCCTCTGATGATCTTAATGGTTCCTTTGCATTTCTTGCTAATGGTTCTCAATTAGCAGTGTTTTTTACTTGTTTTCTTTCTGTATCCATTTCCTTCTAGATCTGTAACATTGACACTAACAGCAGCAAGTAATATATCATGCACCAGTAAGGTACTATGATTTGGTTTTGGGTTAAAAGATCCAGAAGGAACCTTCAACACACCCCACAAGAGCTCCGGTTTTGGAGATGCTCTGGCCCATTCGTCTAGCCATCCCAAGATGGCCCTTGTCAAACTCAATCTAATACTTACGAGTGCACATTTTTCCTGCTCCTAACACATCAATTTTGAGGATAAAAGTGTTCACTTCCAACCCACTAACAGGTGCCATGATGAAGTGATAATCAGTGTTATTAATTTCCCAGGTCATAATGGTATAATGTCAATGTTATGCCTGATCGATATGGTTGATTAATTTGGTAAACTTTTCGGAAGACATCTGTTAATATGAGTCAAAGGTTAAATCTGGGCCTTATGGATTCCCGTCAGCATTTCTTTGACATTGTGGCTTTTATTTGTATTATTAATTGAAGAGAGAGAGAGAGAGAGAGAGAGAAGGATAGAGTAACTGGTGAGGGAATGACCATTTATAGCTGCTATAACACAAATAAAATAGGAGCTAAAGATTATTGGGACACCCCATTTTTTTTTGCCATAATTTGGTTTTTCCCCAAAACTGTTACCACACAATTGTATAGGATGTCTTTAGAATTAATTTTTCCCTTTACTTAAACTAGGAAACCCAAACCTGTTCCAGCATGACAATACCCCTCTGCAAAAAGCCAGTTCCATAAAAATATGGTTTACATGACTTGAAGTGGAAGCTTTCAATGGCCTGACTACTAAAACCCTAGTGGCTAAATGAGCCCAAATCTCCACAAGCACACTTTAAACTTTGGTGGAACATCTTGGACTAGATGCCGAACGAGATGTTCCAAAAAGCACGTGCAAAGCTTTTGAATCATGGATCATGAATCATGGTAACTTTTTCCCCTTATACACACAGTAACGAGTATGAAATATATCTGTGCACTAAACAATCTATCATGGTCTGGTAATCTACTGATGATTATGATGTAACCATTACTTTTGGTTTTAGGACTATTTCCCTGAGGAACTTAGGCTCCATGGATCTCCATGACTGCACAGCTCATTGGAGTTCATGTCTCAATGTAAAAAACACATCAGTCTTATTCAAATTTGCTTTATACCAGAGTGCTGTCGAATAATAGACTCTGATTTGTTTTTTTTTGTTTTTTAGAAAAGAAAGACTAATAATAATAATAATAATAATAATAATAAAAAGTAAGAGCTTTATTCTAACTCAGTTAATTACATTTAATTAATAATTTAATTAAAATGCTATCTTTATTAATTAGTTAATTCATTCATTTATTCATTCATCCATTTTGGGGACTCTAAACACCTCAGCAATATAGTAACGTCTGTAACACCATTCAAAAGACATTTACTGTATATTCATGAAAGAAGAATCCTGTGCCAGAGCTCTGCCAAAGACAAAATGTTTCCACAACCTAATTATACCAGGTTAAAAATTATACTGTGTGGTTCATCTTGAAAAACATTGTTAGAGGAAAATAATACACAACTGGGGCCACAATACACCACCATATCATTGATATCATCTTTTAACAGCACAAACACAAGTTTTTATAATATCTTTCTGAATATCATTTAAAATCAACTAAAATGATTTTCTCGGCACATACCGTCACATACTTCCTGTCAGTTCAAACCAGTCTGGTCATTCAGAAACAGACACAAGAAAAGTGTTCCTGTCATCAGGAGATTCTAGGTTCAAATCCTGATCCAATACTATTATCATCATCATCATCATATGTGACCAGGAGGGCAGACAGCAGTGAGCAAAATCCTCTAATACTGTGATTTACAATGAAACCATTCTAAACGATGGTGTCTTAGATGATTTCTGTCCATGAGAAGGAAGCGTTTTCAGCAAAAGACAGATGTCTGTTTTGGGGGAGAAATGAAGGGGAGGGGGTATTGAAGAAAAAGAAGAAGGAGAAGAAGGGAAAATATGCATGTAAAGAAATAATACACATATGTTATTATGTTGTGTAAAAAAAAAAAAAAAAAAAATTTGTAATATTTTCAATTCTTCAAAGTAGCCACCTTTTTGCTTTGATTATAGCTTTACACAGTCCCAGAGGTGTTGAGTGCTTGTTGGCTGCTTTTCCTTCACTCTCTTGTCCAACTCATCCTAAACCATCTCAACTGAACTCTGATCGGGAGATTGTGGATCATATGACGCAGAACTCTATCACTCTCCTTCTTGAACTAATATGTAACCTAGAGGTGTGTTTGGGGTTTTCCTGTTGAAAAACAAATTATGGTACTAATAAGTGCAAAACAGATGACATGTCAGTGCGAAATGCTATTGTAGGCTTGCTGATTACGAAGTGTGCACTCTATTTAGACTAGATCATCAACAGAGTCGACAGCATAGCGCCCCCACACCATCACACCTCTTCCTCTATGTTTCACAGTGAGAACCGCAAATTCAGGAACAGTCCGTTCATCCTCAGTACATCTAACAAGACACAGCATTTACAAGCAGAAATCTCACATTTGGACTCTTTAGATCAAAGGACATGTTTCCACTGATCTAATGTCCATTTCTTGTGCTTCTGAGCCCAAGCAAGTTTCTTCTGTAAGTCTCTTCTTCCAAAGTAATGGTTTCTTTGCCACAATTCGTCTGTGGAAATATTTTTGCCACTTCAAGGAGCTTTCATGTAAACGAAAAGTTTCTGAGGCGGGCAACTTTAATAAACTAATATTCTGTAGCAGAGGTAGCTCTTGGTTTTGCTTTCCTGGGAAGATCCTCATGACAACATGTTTCATGATAGCATTTGCTGGTTTTGGCATCTGTGAGAATTGTTCTGATTGACTGACCTTCATTTCTTAAAGTAAAGATGGATTGTCTTTTCTCTTTACTTAACCAAGTGTTACTTGCCATAATATGGATTTGTACAGTAGTTGTAGTAGAATTAATTATTAGTATTCACAATTTCCTCTGCACAAAACAAATGATAGTCTAAAGCACAGCTTGAAAAATAATAATAATAAATTCTGCGTTGTAAAACATTCCCTTCAATCTTTACTGCATAATTCCATGCGTGTTCTTTCCTGATTTGGATGTCTTTCGTATTAATGTACAATGTGGCACATAATAAAAATAGGAGAGGGGTGTGCCAAGAATTTTGACTGGTACTCTATTTGTCCTTGTATTTAATATCTGATTTGAAATGTGAAACACGCGCCCAAGGTCTCTAGGCGTCACAGTCTCGAGCGTGAACGCGCCTTATAAAAACCGAAGGCGCTGCGCGCGCGGCGCTTCAGACTGTTTGATCTCCGTGTGGACGCGATGAGCAGCGGCAGCAGCGGCGTCGTGCGCGTTTACCGCGGCGGGTTCGCGCACTCGACCCGGGACTCGGCGCTGCTCGTGCTCACCGACTGCGTGCTGGGAGTGAACGCTCGCGGCAGGGTGGGTAAATACAGTGTTATTAACTAATGCTGAACACCAAACGCTTCATGTATGTATTTACTCACCTCTTATATTACTGAATAAACGTTACATTATATTGTATTGTATTGTATTGTATTATATTATCTGTAGAATCGTGTTATAGTGGTGGTTAAATGCACACTGTTCAATGTATTTTATCACTGCAAGGCCACAAATGAACTTGTAAATGTGTTCATGTAATATTATAAGAAACGAACTCACCTCCAGTTTGTAACAATCAAGACATTCCGAATTTCTTTCTACTTGTTGTGTCTTCCTACCGCATGTCATCCAAGTTTACAGAAGACAAATAGATACATCATTATACATTTATTGTAAGGCAAAGAGCAGCATTGTTCACATGGGTGTGGTGGAGTTTATAGCCTATAAAGAGTCAGCACCTCTATGAGCAATCACAACCAAAACATACAGTGAACTGCCTAGCTTTTTGTGTCCTGTTGGATTTTATTGCAGCTGTGTCTCTATTTTTCACCTACCACACTTTCATCACTTACCCAATACACTCTTCTTCTCAGTCCAGACATACTGTTCTTGCAGAGGAGTATTTGCGAATGTATACATGGCATTCACATACAGTATTTTTAGATAAGGCATCAAGGCTGTGTCCTGGTTCCAAGGTGGTGAAATGAACAATAAATACATAGAAACCTTATTTTTCAAAAATCTAATAAAATAAAAAAAAATAATAGCCAGTTTCACACTAGAAGTGCTCTTATCCAAAAAATATATATAATCACTGGCATTTATGTCTAGCCAGTATACAGTATGTCTATGGTACCTCTGATGTAAAAAGTACCAGCAATTTGATTCTCCAATTCAATTTCAGTAAGTACCTTAACCAGTGGTGGGGTAGGAAACATCCTTCAATTTCCAACCCATAATATCCCTCATGTCCTCCAGAATAGTAGAAAGGGTTAATAAAAAAAAAAAATAACAAAAAAATGAAACGAAACGAAACTTTAAAACAGTTGTACTGCTGCTCATGCACTCACGCATCTACTGCCTTCTACAATGAAAAGCTCCTCTGCTCTCCAATGGAAAACCAATGAATTGCCTTTAGCTAAAAGACTTTCTCGTTCTGGTGCGGGTGTGTAGCCGATTTTAAATACCAATTTGTTGGCACGAAGTAGTGCTTAATGTTTACATCACAGTGTCTTTATACTGTATGTTTAATGGCTGTAGTCATTTTTAAATAATATTTCCTTACAGATCGCATTTTGTGAGGAAGGACACAATGTGGAAAGCCTGTCACGCCAATGGGGCTTTGAAATGTCAGATGTTGTACAACTCGGGCCTCAGTGAGTAACTTCCTAAAGCCGGACATTACTTACAAAGTGGTGGCAAAGGGAAAGTGGTAGCTCAGATGTAGGATCTCTGTTCGGAAGGTCCTGAGATAAAATCCCAGCAAGTTGGGTCCTTGAGCAGGACCACTGAGGTCATTGTATGCCACTTTGTATAAAGTTGTCTGTCAAAATGCAGTAAAAGTAAATTATTATATTATAATATAATTATAAGTAATTATGACTTCACTTGCCGCTCCGCAGTGAGTTTTTCATGCCGGGGATGGTGGACACGCACATTCACGCCTCGCAGTACACGTACTCGGGTACGCATTTGGACTTGCCGCTTTTGGATTGGCTCAATATATACACTTTCCCTGTGGAGTCGCGCTACGAGGACCTGGACTTCGCCAAGGACGCCTATACCAAAGTGGTGGTGAGTCATTTCAGAGCAAGGTCCATATTTGGTCTATAACTACAGTAATGCTGCTATTCTTAAATACCTCAGGAATTTACCAACAATTACATGTGTATTAACGAACACAACAGTCTTTATAGAAACTAGAGTTCCCATTAGGTTTTTCTGCTGACTCCTTAAAAAAATGATACATAAACCTCTTTACCGGATGCATGACCAACAGTGTTAACTAGGGATGGGCATTTTTAGGATACTGGTACTTATCAATACTGTTACTCTCTATAATTTGTTGCAAAAAGACATGATGTGAAATTCCAAAGTTAGTTTATTGCTGCTGAACTTTAGTACCGCATTTTACAAATGCCTCTAAAAAAAATAGAAAAAGGCACATAAAGCACATTTTTTAAAATAAAAAGGCCCTTCAAAAGAGAGACCGCAAGAGAGAGAGAGAGAGATTTCCTCAGCATACCACAGCACAGCAGCATGTGCATGAATGTACATAGAGTGAACAGAATGTAATAGAAAAATCTGGCGTCTTTAGCAATTAGTCTACCGTGTCTATTGCCTACTGTACCTATCCCAGCTTGACAACCAGCTTAAAGGGCAAGAAATCTTTCACTATAAATTTTGTGACAGGCCAATGACACACTGGCGTTTTTCGTTTTTAAATGCAGCACATTGCTGGAGGTAGAAGCGTATTTTGTTTGTAAATGTTTAGTTATATTACTAGTGTTACCTGCTTTGTTCGCTATTACACTACTGCATTTTTCACATCTGACACTGGCGTCACTTAGTTTTGTAATGTGACACACAAACATACACTGCACGTGCACTCGGATATCGCGTGTACGTCGGCCACGTGATGACATCATTTTGGTATGTAAAATGGCAAGCAGCAGCTACAAATTCTCTATTAAATCACAATGTATGCAAAGATTAAACAACGCAAGTTTTGATACCGGTATCTTTTGTCCTGCTTATTGGTAGACCGGTATTGTCCCTATAATCTGCTGGTCCAGAATAGAAACGGTTCTCAGTACCGATCCCTGATTTTAACATACAAAACTTCTAATTGTTGCATGTGGATCACACTATAGGAAAAAACTAAACTCAACAAACTACAATTTTTTTAGAGCACTTTCATGCTTTATAGTCCAAGCCATTGTCTATAAAAATCTTTATCATTTTTTATTAGTTTTAATTACTTTTTCATTTTCATCTCATAGAGAATTACTGTAAAAATTCTCCCTTACAATATCTACGGTGTAAACCCTGATTCCTAATCTGTAACTAATCTAACTGTATATTTGTTCAATTTTAACGTTCGTGACTGGTGAATATTTCTCTATTTATTGCAGACCCTAGATAAATTTAGGCAAATTATGGACCTGCACCAATATTGTGTGTTTTGTGAATGTGTGTAGCTCATAAAAGACACCTCGAATCTATACCAGAAATTTATTTTCTGTTTTACAAATGCTTTCTTTTTATTGGTTGCAGAAAAGAACGCTACGCAACGGCACCACTACTGCATGCTATTTTGCCACTATACACACAGAGGCCTCGCTGCTGCTTGGGGACATTACAGGTAGCTCCAACACAAACACACACACGTTCTAACTTTTTAACCCTTGGAGTTTGCTTGGTTAGTCTTGTTTGGTTGTGCAAAAGAGAGTTTGACACCCAGTTGCACTTCTCTCCAGATTAGAAGTAATGAACTACATAATTTTGCCCCCCACTAGCATCTGGTCATACAATATTGTGACTAGAAAACCGTTCACCAAGAGCCTACCAATTAGAACGAAGACGATTAACAGTTAATATTTTAAATCTGAAATGCGAGCTTGGTGTGTTTATTTATTTCTTTATTTCTTTATTTTGCCACTTGTCCTGCAGATGACTTTGGACAGAGGGCTCTCATAGGAAAGGTGTGCATGGACCGTAACCCCTTGGTGCCAGAGTATAAAGAACTCACAAATGAATGCAAGAAGGAGACGGATCGGTATGTTTTATTTAGAGGAATGATAAGAAGGGCTTCAATATCCATCTCAAATTTGAGAGCATTCAATGTGAAAGTGGAGATTCAGTTGGCCTAAGTGCTGTATATCGTTTGGTGCTTATTGTTACAGTATCAGTGTTATACCATGACTAGAAGGTGATCATGGATATTTGTCATTCTAAGCAAATTTTTTTTTTCCTTTAACAGTTTTATCACTGAACTACTCAGGAAAAAGGTACAGTCAAAATATTAATTGGGCATGAACATGCTTTCTGCTTCCCAATGACTAAACACTTTTAACTCACATGCAATCGGACGCTCTTTAGCTTTCAGGGCGACTTGACTCTGTAAAAGATTAAATTCTATTGACGGATGCTGCACTTTATTCCCTTGACCTTATGGCGCATAACGAGCACGTTATCTAACGTTACATAACATGAAATCTCCACAAAAGGACGTTGGGTATCGGTACAGAACCACATTTCATTCTGCTTAATTACATCACTTTAAATCGTTACATCACGTTTCCATTCAAGTGGGGGGCTAAAAAAAACACACTCGGCACTCGTAAGCAAATTACGCATTATGAGTGCAGGCAAATATGATAAATACAAAAAAGTATATATATATATATTTACTTATTTAATTCATAAACCATTCAAAATAGCAGACATCCGATTTGGTGCACTATATATATATATATATATATATATATATATATATATATATATATATATATATATATATATATGAGATCGGAAGTGGTTTCAGTGGATTTTGCTCAGAAACAAACGAATCGAGCATTTTTTTCACGCACAGGTGTTTTCTAATTCTGGAAAATTACCTGATCTGAAAGTAGATCTATGAGAAAGACATTAAACAGGGTTGGGGAATTGTTAAGTTGCGTAAATGTTATACATTTACAACATTGTCCAACTTGATCAGTGTAGTAGCTAAATAAATCCAATAATGCATGCTTGTGTGTGTGTGTCAGTTTGCTCTTGTAAAGCCAATAGTGACGCCACGCTTTGCCATGTCGTGTTCCTCCGCCCTGCTCAGCAACCTGGGAAAAACTGCCAGGAACAATGACCTCCATATTCAGGTAAGACTTTTTAAAGACAAACGCAAGCACAAATAATAACTCTATTCAAAATTAGCATTAATTGAGACCTCCAATAATATAGGATGGAGCTGCTATTAATAACTGGCATATGGCTGATATTAAGGATACTAAAAACAATACTGTTCTCTACACAGAGATATACAAATTAATGTATTTACATTATCCAGAGCGACTTACAACTGAGCAGGGGAAGGTAAGGGCCTTGTTTAAGGGCCTTGCTCAAGGGCTCAGCAGTGGCAGTTTAGTGGTGTGGGATTTGAACTTGGGAACGTCCGATCCAAAGGCCAATGCCTTAACAACGAAGCCACCACCTCCATGTACACACCCCAGACTCCCAAACACTAAAAACACCACTGACTATAACCTTTAGAATGATGTCATTTGTAATACAATGATTATGTACAATGTTATTTGGCTACCTGCAGGTATGGCAGCTGGCGCTGTCGTCCTTGCCATTGTCATCCTGCTGACCGTCGTCTAGTCGAGCCGAGTCGAGTCTCTATGTTGTATAGCTGCACTGACAACAATAGTTCTTTTTGTCATTACCTAGTAACTATTACAGTCGGGATTTATTTTTCAGTTCAGCATTGTAACTGCGAGGACAATATTCAAATTATTGCTGCCATAACAAAATACTTTAACATTCGTGTAGTGAATCCTGCCTCTAGAGCATTTTAATAGTGACATTCGGGATAATTCTGTGTTCTTTTGAGATAAAAACAGGTCCGGTTGCAGCTGTGTATGTGAATCTGTGAACTTGCATAACTTGAAAGACCAGAGACTAAGCCTGGGTTGTACAAGTGCTAGAGTGCTTTATTTGCCTACCAATGCAAAAAAATATGCCCAACACAAAATATATTAAATGCAAGAGTAAGTGAAATATCTGCCCACATTTACAATCAACATTTCCTGAACTGAAAATTCCTGAAATTAGCAGATTCTGAAATACACACAACCAATCTATTGGGCCCTGATTTTGTTATTTGTCTTTATGACCATTTTGCACCTCTTCATTCCCAGAGTCACATCAGTGAGAACAAAGAGGAGGTGCAGTTTGTAAAAGCGCTCTTTCCGGAGTGCAAATCCTACACAGACGTCTACGCAAAGCACGGCCTGCTCACCAGCAAGGTGGGAGGAGTTCGTTTCTACAAGCATGTTAAACTGTAAGATGTTGACAAGTAACTACATGTCAAAGCTGTGCTGTACATTTAAAGTGGTTTGTGATATAATTTCCTGTCAACATACTTCCCAAGGCATTTATCAGCTTTGTTTGGTTGGGTTTCTGTCACATTCCAAGAACAACCACAGTTTCTGAGGATATGAATAGAATGTTGGTCTATTGGATTTCTAATGGAACTGGCATTTGCTCTGTTAGCTATCAAAGACCAGGTTAAGACATTATAGTCTGCAGTTTTGGTAGTATGGACAAACCTGGCTTAGTTTCAACCCTTTAAAAGTACTTCAAGACAGTCAATGATCTCAAGTAAGTACTTTATCCTGGTCATGGTGGTGGTGGTGGCTCCAGAGTCTGGGCAAGAGATGGGTATAGAGTCTGGATGAGACTTCAGATGCACATTACACAGTGTCACCAGTCAACCTGCCGGCATATTACTAGAGGGGTGGGAAGAAACCAGAAATCCCAGAGGAAATCCAGGGTGAATTGTACAAATCAAACCGTAGTCCGATCCAAGATTTAGATGAGTGAAATAGGCATGTCATTCGGGATATTGCAAAAGTGCAAATGACATTTTCCGAAAGAGGGTATGGGTTATGTGGCATGTGTTCCGCTGCCAAGCCTATAGCAGTGAATGTAACATTTCAGGAGAGATTTGATGATGTATATAACAGTGCAGATTTGACAGACGGTGATGGCTCATGGTTGCCACCTGACTGACGAAGAGCTTGAAACCTTCCATGAAAAAGGAGCAGCACTGTCTCACTGCCCCAACAGCAACATCTCGTAAGTGATGCATTGTATTTCACAAACCTGCCCTGTTTTTGTGTTGCCGTACATTTCACGTTAATGGTTTGTGACAGTTGTTTTTAATTTGAACTAACATGTATCAGGCTCTTGCCATTTTCCCCTTCCTATGTAACATTATTATTATGGCCTCATTTAACAAGAATCGGATAATCAGAATCTTCAAAACGTCGTTATATTGATTTCTATAGAATCCTAAACTATTAAAAATAATTGTTTAACCTGGTAAACTGTTAAATAACTAGAATTCTGATTGAGTGAATTAAAGCTAAATTGTACCTCTTTAAAATGGACCACTGATGTGAACTAAATGAATGCTTTATCTAAAGAGTTCATGTGGATTATGGACATTTCTTTCATACATTAGTCACGCGTTGTGTTGGAAATCTGTGATGCACTTTGGTCAATTAAGTGCTTATTTAGTAAGTAGTAACTAACTCTCTCTCTCTCTCTCTCTCTCTCTCTCTCTCTCTCTCTCTCTCTCCCCACCTTTAGCTTAATTAGTGGCTTGCTTAATGTTAGGAACGTTCTAAACCACAAAGTCAAGCTGGGGTTGGGCACTGGTAAGATCTGACTGCTTTGCTATCTATTGGTTTACTAAAAGTTAAATTACTATTTGGGAGGTTATCTAGATTTAGACGTTTAAATGTAGACACAGTAATGAAAAGAAATACAAATGTATACTAAGCATATTTTCCTGTCATAAAGCTGTGACCATCAGAACAAAAGAATATTTGAATTTTGAAAAAGCTTCCTCACTAATCGAGGGGGTTAAATAGGATTTTTATGATACCAATTATTTTTTTTGTTCTGATGGCGTACCAAGCGTACTAAGAAAAAACCTGAACAAATAAAAAAAAAAAAGTAACCTTAAACTGATATTCCTTACATCTTTTGGGGAGATGTGGCAGGTGGCTACTCCTCGTCCATGCTGGATGCTATTCGAAAAGCTGTGGACACTTCTAAAGCCTTGTGCATCCAGGATGCCCAGCTTCAGCCCCTCAGCTACAAAGAAGCCTTCCGTTTGGCTACGCTTGGAGGCAGCGAGGGTACGGAAATTCATTATATTAACTAAAGACACGATTAACTTAATTTGCATAAAAGTGCATTACTACAGCTTTGTCTGCTTTCTGCGTTACAGTTTTCATTAAACAATTTCTACATTTCAACAAAACATAAGTAATCTGTAACTACAGGTGGGATTTTCTGGATCATATTTATACAGTGCTCTCATTGGATGACTGCTTGGGAAACTTTGAGGTGGAAAAGGACTTTGATGCCCTCCGTGTGAACGTATGCGTTCCTGGAAGCCCAATCGATGTGTTTCCTGGAGATGACCTCGAGGTTTGCCCTGCTCTGGCGTAAACAGAGTTTTGATAATTTTTTTTAGCAGGGTGTACTACAACTAGCAACTAAAGAGAACATATTGTGCTTTCAAAATTTTAGAACAGAATCAGTGTGCTTTATTTTCTTATGTGTAAACCAGACTAGTATCTTTAAAGTAGAGGTAGGAGAATGCTGAGGATGAAGCCACCAGGTAGAAGGTAAAAGAGGACAGAGGGGTATGGAGACGGATGACCCCCTGTGGCGCCCCCTAATGGGAGACGTCGAAAGAAGAATTGCATATTTGAGGTCCTCAATATATATACTAATGCGATCATTCTTGTGCTTGGTTTCAGGTTCTTTTGGAGAAGTTTCTAAATCTGGGTAAGACTGGGTTTAATATTCATCTTGTAAATCTTATGCAATATGTGTATTTTATAAACAAAAAATGAGCTAATAATATATAAACATTATATATAAAAACAAGCTACATTTATCACTCAATGTTTTATTTCATTTAATTTCTCGATTTATCATTCACAGGTGATGATCGAAACATTGTGGAGGTCTACGTTGCAGGCAAACGAGTGGTGCCTTTCCCTGACTCAAAATAATATTTCCAGAACCTTCCTAAAACAGGAGCCAATGCCATGATGTTTATAGCTTATCTTATTATCTTTTTTTTATAGACAGACGTTTTTTTTGTTTTTTTTTACTGGACTCACTGCTCAAAAGAAACAAAAGCGTATACCAAACAACTGTATGCAACAAGTTTTGCATTTTGTCCCAGCACTGAAGATACAAGACTGTGCACAAACAATGAGGCCTTGTCAAATACAACCAACTTAAGGATAAATGAGTATAAGTCATTCATATGATTTGTTCTCACATGACTCACTGGAGGGTGTGAACGCGGTGTTCAGAGTATCTTCAAGCTTAAACTACAAAGAAATGGTGTGCTTTGTATACCCTGTGAAACCCACGCACACACATTTTACCCTCTTGTGGCTTTCTGTTCCACCTGAACCTGTGTGTGACAAGCCTGACATGCACAGGTGACTTGGTGCAGACACCTATTTTAGAAAAATCAGCCATAGGGGGAGCTAATGTGCTATTTTTTATCTCGACAAATCTGCTTCCTACTTCAGACCACTTGGCTTATTCAAAAGACAGGATGTTTTTGGCACAGGCCATGAAATATGATGCACGCTTCGTCCTTTTACCTGAGGTTTGTGTGTCGGGATTCTCTGCTTAGGGTTGAGCAGGCAGTTCAAATGAGACCATTTCTGTCCACACTTGAATTTAAAGCAAGACAACTCTGTTTCAGGAGGCTGAAAACTGATGATTCCTCTCAACAATGTAATCACCAAACATCTCCAGCAGGTCACACTGCCCGTTGCATAACCTAAAAAAGCTCTATGTATTGGAGGAGAGGGCCACTTTTACTGTAATCATCCGAGCAACATCTAAGTGTGCCGAGTCCTGAATCTGTAGTGCTCTGGGACTCTTGTCTTCAAAAGCCTGTAATTCTCACACCGATTTCCTCTTTCCCTCTTTTGTCTATAGAATTCCCTTTTCCTGTTTCTAAATCTTGTTTAATATTAGTCTTTTCATGTTTTTGAGCCGTTCGGGTTGCTATTAACTATATGAACTGTAATAGAAACAGTTTAATAAAATAATACCCTTACCTTCAGTAAAGTAGGTGATGTAAGTTTATACGCAGTGGGGCCATTCTACGTCCATTTCACATCTTTGAAGAAAAACAGTGCTCAGCAGACTTGAACAAAGACGCCTTGTGGGGAGACCATGACAATTCGGGTTGAGAATCACATTTCAACACTCATCCCCCTACGGAACAATGTAACAAGAATCACATACAATTTACATTATTATGAGCAAAAAGATCACATACAGTATGAAAAAGGAAGTGCAAGCAAGCAAACATGGAGAGAAAAAGTGTGATATTGTGTATAAAAGACTTACTGAGATGGATGGATGGATGGATGGATGGATGGATGGATGGATGGATGGATGGATTGAAGGAAAAGTGCAGATAAATATGTAATGCACATATATACATACATAGTACAGCAAATTTGTAAATAAATATAAAGGCTATAGGAGTATAAAAATGTGCAAAAGCTGATGAGGAAGTACACTAAGTATATACACAGTATATACTAGAGCTGTCAAAATGTACGCGTTAACGCAAAATCATTTTAATGGAACTAATTTTATTAAGGCGTGATTTTCGGTTTGGCCAATTGTATTACAAATATAAATAAATAAATATATAAGAGGCGAAATTCAAACCTTTAATGCAACACACATTTACTCGCAATGTCATTTCTTTACTCAGATTAATCGCAATTATATATTTGAATCAAGTACAGCCCTAATGTATACATATATGTATAATTATTAGCACAAGATGAATGTAAGGCACAATATGTGTAGAGAATAAGGGATATATAAATTTGTAATGTACATTTTATGGACAACTGTACAAAAGTTATACACAGGGTCCTAATGGTGTAGGGTGATGGTGGATGGAAAAAAGCTGGCCCTGGACCTGCTGGTTCTGGTGCGCATGTTCCTGTATCTCCTTCTTGGTGGAAAGAGGTTAAGCAGTTTGTGACTGGGATGTGGGAAATTAACTTGCAGTGATAGATGGGCGCTTCTGAAGGAGCAGACACATAGACAATGTTGGGTCAGGTTAGGAAAATACGAGCAAAATGAAACATCTGAGCATCAGGTCTTGGTCACTTGTCTTGGATTTGCTTCCGATCATGCTTCACTGTTTAAAAAAAAAATTTTTTTTGAAGAACATATATATATATATATATATATATATATATATATATATATATATATATATATATGAACAAAACAGTGTCTAAAAACTACACTTCAGGTTAACAGTCTTAGAAGATCCCTGAGTGTGTGCCAGAAAGATCCTCAGGCTGTGCTCATGATGACAGATGAACCAGCTGGCCACGTTCCAACACTTCCAAGAAGCCTACTCCTCTTCAGAGTATTCGTATTTGATTGTGGAACTCGGGTCAGCTTGAACTCAACAAGAAAAAAACAAAAACGAGAAAATGATCTAACTGCAGTGGGAGAGGCTTAAGATTACAGTCCCGGGACAGAAGTGACTCAGCAGCTGCTCTAATTATTTTATGAAAGACGTATCGAACTAAAATAGGAGAGTCAGGACAAGCAAATCTCTGATTTACGTAAGCCTCGTTTCGGGGGAATCTACGTTTCATACGGTTTGTTTCTATCCAGATGGGGACGAACCTAAAAATATCCGACTTGACGTAAAATGCGCTTGACGTAATATTCCCAGAGAAGCATGGACTCCTAAAGAGACAAGGAGTAAAGTAAAGAGGGAGGGACCTGGCCGCATGACAGCAAGCAAGGCACTGAGTAAGGAGCCGTGAGCAGGATCTAGATTAGGTCGAAGGCTGGGCCGAGGGATGGAGAAGCAATGAAAACAAACCCGACTGCGTGTGTGTGTGTGTGTTTGTTTATGCACAGTAACTGCAGTGCCTGTAAGAGCATGTGGAGCAATAAAAGGAAGAAAAAAAAACAGCTAACCAGCACACGACATTGGAACACTGTAATGTGATACATCATACATCATACATCACAGACATTTCCTTGCCTATACAAACAAGGAGCGTTATTCAAGGAACGGAGGCTGCTTGAGGAAGTTTAGTATGTAAGAAGATACTGAAGTCCCTGCAGTAGGTTGTTAATGAAGTAAAAAAGGATCATGTATATGGGATTCTGCCTCGTGTAAAGCCAAAGACCAAATGTAGCCTTTTTGGGCTTATGTAATGAAAGCCAGCATTTCTGTTCAGTAAGCAAGCTATAAAAAAACATCTTAGAGGTTTTGCTGAATCACTAATAAAACTCCTGTTTAACATTGTAGGTATAAACACGATAATTCTGCGACCTTCTTTAGATTGTTATCAAAGAATGAAATACTTCGCTTAGTTTGAACACCTTACAAGACAAACTTGGGCACATAATCAGTGAGGTAAACAAGGGGTCATCAAGTGCATCTGTCTTTCAACATCAGACACCATCAATCATGCAATCTAGCAGGAAGGGTCAGTCAGGCCCTGTCCCAGAGACAAGCCCCAGTTCCACCATTAAAGCATGCTCCACACCACTGGTAATGTCTAACTTGGCTGACATTAGGCATAGTATTATGACCCTCTGCCTAATATTGTGTCGGTCCCCCTTTAGCTGGCAAAACAGTCCTGACCTGTTGAACATTAACAGCATTAAGTTCTTCATCAGTTTGAGCTACTGTAACTCAATCGGATCACACGGGTCAGCCTTCGCTCCCCACATGCATAGAGCCTCAGCTGCCCGTGACCCCGTCCCCAGTTCACCACTGTTCCTTCCTTGGGCCATTTTTAAAAATGCTGACCACTGCAGACCAGAAACATCCTACAAGGCCTTTGTCGAACTCGGTGAAATCCTTGCGCGCGCCCATTTTTCCTGCCTAGAACACGTCAACTTTGAAGACAAAATGTTCACTTGCTGCCTAATAAATATATCCACCCACTAACAGGTGCCACGATGAAGAGAAATTCAGTGTTGTTCACGTCACCGTTCATAATGTTATAATGTCAATGGTTTGCCTGATTGGTGTATACAATACAGTCCAGTGAATAACAAGTACAATCTGTAGAGGCATCTCAAGGAACCTTGTTTATGTTCAAATAAACAAAAACAAAAATCACACTTAGCTAGCTCATTGTTGTGACTAAATATGAGTAAAAAGTCTTGGGAAGACCTATTAAGGTGGAATCCGATTTTCTCTATTCAATCCCAAAATTGTGCAAAATTAAAATGTATATTATTGCAGTCTGTTCCCACTGAAAGACGAATGTGCAATTCAAATTATATGCAAAATAATAAAGAGCATCCACCATGTCCAGGTGTTGAAAGGGAACCATGTGGTGCACCTGACCCTGACATGCAAATAAGCAGCTGTGACAAAGAAAGGGATTTGCGGAAGTGACGCTTTAGACAATGCTAACCCTGTGAAAGACAGAGAAAGAGAGCCAGTTACTGATTGACGTGTCATCTTTGTTATATACAAAGCAAACAAGGATGCACCAGGGCAAAAGTGATTATCGTCCCAACGATAGATGACACACACACACACACACACACACGCTGTCGCAGAAACAGGCCAAAACTAGTTCAACATGTTGTTTTTAAACTCTACTCCTGGCCCACTCCCTTCTCTCTTTTACACACACTTTCCTTAAGACACCTGCAATTTTTTATTTTTTTTGCCAGCTCTCTCAGGTTACGCCTCCCATAAGAGATCCAATACACAAAGAAATTGCAAAGCATCCAGGTTACCATTATGCTACTATAGATTGCATTTTAAGCAAAAAATTTTACTTGTAGCAAGTTGACTATATGTAAATCTTATTTCTATTACAAATCATTTATAGATCTGAGTATCAGGGTGACACAAATAAATAAATAAATGCATCTTTTAAAAAAATATATATAATTCATCAATCAAAATTATAGGATGCGACATCCATCTCCATTGTCAACAGAACAAGGTTCACTGATAGCTCTTCAGTTATCTTAAAACTAGTGAAAAGTAAGCTCATAACCCCCGAGGCTGGACGAGTCCAGACGCTGAGCAAAAAACGTCTCAAGTTCTGAGAAAGACGAATGCAGGTACATCAGGTGGATAGAAAGCATGTGAAGAGCAGAGGCAGAAAAAAACAGATACAATCAGTTCCACATAGTAAATCTACATCAGTCACTTTACACCAAGCCTTTCGCTATGGATGTGTAGCCACCCAGCTGCATTTTCACAATGCGA
Organism: Silurus meridionalis; assembly: GCF_014805685.1. Taxonomy (NCBI): domain Eukaryota; kingdom Metazoa; phylum Chordata; class Actinopteri; order Siluriformes; family Siluridae; genus Silurus; species Silurus meridionalis. The sequence goes on along the minus strand of NC_060910.1, from coordinate 16,137,601 downwards.
GCTCGTATTTCGGCGTGACGGAATCTCAAACAGTACAGACACCAACATACAAATGATCCTGCTTTTTAATTTGCTGATGATTTGCTCATAACTGATTAAATCTTAAAAAATGCTTCGCTTGGCATGAATAACTTCCTTGTTTCAGACAAGTCTTTCACGCTCCCTGATAATCTTACTGTGACTTTTCAACTTTCTGTGGCCTGTGTGTTAACGTGATCAGCTATAACGATATCAGTGTGAAAACGATGTCAGTATGAGAGAAAGGGTGGGATACAGATTTATTTATCTTTCCCAAACAAATTACTTTATATTTTTGATTCATCCAAAAGTAAAAGCTTTTTTTTGTACCACTGATCCAACACAATATTTCCCCAGAAAAGTCCCCAATTTCCAGCCTTCACAGTTTCAAACACCTCCTTATTTTTTATGGTTTCATTTTCAGTTTGTTCATTAGAGGGTACCTGCATTCAATGACAAAGTCTACCAGAATACAAACTAAAAAAAAAACATTGCATAGCCTAACTATTGTATATCTTGAATGGCTGGATGTACTAGAAAATTGGTTTAACCTGTTCACTGTATGGGAAATCGCAAAACATTATTTAGTAAATTTGATTCATCATCCCCTTAAAGCTTCTTTTATTTATGCACTGTGTGTGTGTGTGGTAAAACAAGCACATGCATTAAAAACATTTGTTGACTGTTTCACACTTTTATCGTACGAATGTGGCAGCATAAGTATAGTGTTTCGAAACTTCCTGTGACAGCGTGAAGAATGACACTGAATACATCTTTCACTCTGCAGCATCCCCAAATGCACGAATAATTCATGCACATTTGCTCGTTCCTCCCTGGTGTGCTTGTGAGAAAGAACTGCCCTTTTGTGGTTAAGCATTTACATTTTTTTAAAAAGCAGCGTGTACGTCTAGAACATTTCAAAGAATTTACACACGAACCAATTTCTTCAAACACCTCTTCAGTCTTTTTAGAATTTAAGACCCGGCCAGGGACAGAGCAGCCACAATCTACACAATTTGTGGGAGCTGCTAAAATAGAAAGAATTTTAGAAATAATTTCTAACAGTCTGATTTAGGGGGCTCAGTGGTCAAGAGATTGGGTTACTGATCAGAAGGTTGGAGGTTTAAGCCCCAGTATTGCCAAGCTGCCAATCTTGGGCCGTCAAGCTAAGCTTAACACTTTGTGATCCAGGGATGCTTTATCATGGCTGAGCCTGATGTTAGCTTCATGAATGTATTGTAATGTACATGTGAAAAGTAAAAAAAAAAAGCCCTCCCATATAAGATATTCAGAATATACTGAATGATGAAGATCTTGTATGAGATTAGACCATGCGATTAAAGAAAGGTTCTGCCTCCGCCACCGAGCATCATCACTTTCCGGGTTCCTGTAAACAAAAAAAGCAGGGTCCTATCACAGTGTTATAAAAGGGTGTTTGGGTATTAAGGACACTTTGTTTACTGTTCATGCACTGGCATGGCCACTTTGAGGATTTGTTATCGTGTTGATTGCAACATTTCTGGCCCCGACTTTCATTTCATCATCTGCTTGTCCGTGGACACTTTTCCATGATGCAGTAGTAGTAGCTTCAAAGATCATTAGTCATCAGGACATATGTGGTAAACGAATACTTTTTCTTCAAATGACATTTCCGTTCAGCCCATTTCACCGCCCTCACATCAAGCGTGACCAATAGGGGGCCGACTTTGCCGATTTGACGTGTACAGTCCCGCCTTTTGACTAAAGAAGGAAACAAACAGTGTGAAAGAAAAGAAGGGAAGATTGGGTGGGGGGAGAGCGAGAGACAGAGACAGGACGGAACAGAACAAAATAAGAGACTGCTGTGCTGGAGTAGTTCATACAGCGTTATCCTCGAAACAAAGCCTGTGGACAGACAAACAAACGGAGCAACAGATCCGTCCTGGTTCTTTAATCGATTAAAAAGGTACGTACGATGCGATTGTGACGTTCAAATGGGATTATTTGAAAGAATAAGAAGGGTAAAGGTTTTGCTGACGTGTAGTAAACAGGTAAGACATTCAAAGTGACGATGGTATAGAGAGAGAAGGGGGGGATACAAAGAGGATAAAGAGAGTACGGGTGGGTCCTGTTAGACACAACAAAAATCACTATTATTCTATAATAGACTTGCCTGAAATAAAAAAAACAAACACAACACAAGATATGGAAGATGGCTAACCACCTGGCAGACTGAGTCACACTGACATTGAAATGTCCTCAAAATTGTAGTGATAAATGAGAGCAAATTTCGAGGCGATGAATCGCTGGCCTGCTCTCTAATCCTCTTATTGTCTATTGTTTTTTGTTCAGTTAGTTCCCTAATAAAAGCTTTCTTTGTGACCAAAAAAAAGGAGGAAAACCTTTTTAGCTAGCTGGGGTTGTTTTTTTTTCGACGCTAGTACCAGACTAGCTTCCTTAATTACAGTCTGAAGTGAAAAGGAAGTACTGCTTTAAAGGACAAAGGACAGGGGGAAACACACAAAAAGATACTGTTTTTAATTAACTAATACAAACTAACTCATGTATATGTCGTCTTGCTTATTTTCAGTCCACTTTTTTCTTTAGTAAACGAGTGAGGTCTCTCCTTACCGAGTTGCTAAGCAAAACCTGGTGAAAAAAAACAGCCAAAGCGTTAGCCTCGTTAGCTTACCCCCCTCTTTTTCCAGTTTTATCTGGTCAGAGATGAATAATCGCTGTTGTGGGGGTTAGTCGCTGTGTAAATGTTGAACTATTTCGATATAAACGCCGTAAAGGTGGTGGTAACAATCACTTCAGGCGAATTTCTGAATCATTCTGACAGGCTGAACAGAGCGAGAGGTGTATTTATATATATATTGTGCGCGTGTACGGAATATAAGCTCTCGCGTGAACACTTTACATTTCAAATCGTAACGGTTGACCGTGCGCGAGACCTTCAACCATAACAAATGTGAAATTCCCCTCAAACAAAAAAACTCACGATTATAGATACTGGTGTAACACGACTCTTGTTACTTCAGTTGCGCCCCCCCGTTATCGCCTCCTCAGAAGCACCATTTCGTGACGGGGGGTGGAGAGACCACCGAAAACGTGACCCCCATGGTAGTCACGATACTAATTTTTTATTTTTTTTACTAAAACTCCTAATCAGGAGTTCTGGTAGTCGCCAGGTGACGTTACATAATGGTTTTTTGTCCACTTTTCAGTCCTGGTCGTTGACGTATGAAATTATAAAGTGAGGGGAGTAATATGAATGTTATGTAATGTAGAATAGATCATGGTGGAATAGAAAAACATTTAATTAAGAAAGGGGTTGAGGAAGAAATAGTCACTGTAAGTGGATTTAGATGCTCGTTGTATTAGGTGTTCTCACAAAACAAAAGAGTTTGGGGTGGGACAAAGGGTGGTGATTATAGATTAGTCACAGGAATGGGTGATCAGTGATTAGTCAAATGGGGACAGTGGTGAGAATTTGTTGGTCATTGGGAACAGTAGTAATCAATGATTAGTTATGGGGAACAGTGGTGATTAGTCCTGGTGGACATTGGTGATCATTGACTGGTCATGGGGACACTGGTGATTAGTGGTTGGTCAGGGATGGAACATTAGTGAGTAGTAATTTGTCCTTTGGGACAGTGATTATCAATGATTAGTCTTGGGGACAGGGTTAATTAGTGATTAGTTACAGGGAACAGTGGTGATTAGTGATTGGGGCAGTCTTTGTGAGCAGTGATCACTGAATTTGTATAAAAGCAGCTGTTATGTGAGCTGGAGAGCTGGATTAAGTTCAAGACAATCATTAACGTCTAAAAAAGTGGTTTGATTTGTTGCTTGGCTTTTCTGAAGATGGAATGGAGTTTTCTCAGAATAGAAAGATAGTTGTACCACCATGAATTCCTGAATCTGATTGGTCAGAAGTTTGAACTGTAGTGTTAGTAGTTATTTAAATCATATGTTCATCTTGCTGCATATGCTATCAAACTATAATTTCTGTAATAACAACTCACTCGCAGAAACATGTGGACTAACGTAATATGATTAATAATAAATGTACTATTTGTAACAATTTGTATTTGTCAGTTATATTTACTATAGGAAATGAAGCAGATCAGAATAAATGATAACAGGAAGTAACCTATTATTACTAATGTTTCAAAAAACTTGAGTTACACAGCAAAAATGGGACCTAGATTGCAAAGTGCATGATAAAGGATGTGGTTGTCAGATGGGCTGGAGCAAAACAAACGTGTCCTAATTACCAACATGTTTACAGAAACGCAGTGATTGGACAGCTCTTAGTCACCTCAGGGAAACATTCATGCAAATGTTTGGAGGAATCAGTCGATCTTGAATTAATTAGTACCAAAAGTGGAAAAAAAAACTATGAAACCTTCTTTTTTAAGGTGCTGTATATTCATCACTAAACCAAGTATTTTCCTGAAAGTTTAAAATTGATACCACATGCATTTTACTTTGGGTTTATACCCACCACTAGGTTTTTATTTCAGTAAGATTTGGGCAAGAAATCTATCGTATAGGGTTAAAATAGAGAATTAAACACACGGGTGTGCTGTTACAGGTAATGAATCACTGCTGGGGTATTGTTTGCAGCTTCACAGGTTGTTACTCATATGAAGTTGAATATTTTCCTATTATAGCATTATCCAATCGATTTTATTCCTCTCACCATACCAGAGCAATATATTAACACAAGAAATGTTTCAACAGACACAATGGCCCAGGAGACCAATCAGAGCCCGGTTCCCATCCTGTGCACTATGGGCTGCGGTTTCTATGGCAACCCCCGGACTAATGGCATGTGCTCGGTGTGCTACAAGGAACACCTGAGTCGACAGCAGAGCAGCGATCGTAGCCCAGTGAGCCCTCTGGGTAAGTCTTGTGGCAAAGCCTTATTTTTCTTTTCAAATGGATAACATTTCCAATCTGACATCTGTGCCAACAAATGGTCAGTAACAAAATCCTTAGCAGGTTCAAAGTACCAGGATTGGCATGGTTTTCCATTCTTGGTTGATAGATTGAAATATGTGTTAAGGATGTCTGTGAGAGACTTGACGTAGAAGGGACTGTCTGATCTCTCTTTCCCCTTGTCCATCACAGTGATACTAAATGATCACATGTCTGTGAGCCAATCTAAACTATCTGGACAAAAGACACCTGACGTTTCCAGCCATATGTGGCTTGGACCAATCGAAACACTGACTGCACCCCAGGCCTTCTCACATCACCTACATCAGTACCTAGTATGCGAAAGAGCACAAATCGCCACACTCCAAAATCTACACAGCAGATTGGGACTAAATGTGGAATAGGATGTTTAAAAAGGTCCACAAAATTTGTCTACATGTAAAGTATGTGGAAGAGGGCTAATGGTTTCTTTAAATACAATTTTGCCAATTTGTGTTTTGAGTGCCTCGGGATGATTGTTGAACATTTACCGATGTTATAGCGCCACGCACTTTTCTTTTTCCCGAGCAGCTGGCAGTCCTTCATCGGAGACGTCTGCCATGCAGAGACTAGAAAGCAGCCTAAGCAAAGCAGAGACCTGCGCAGAATCGACGTCAGAGTGAGTTTTTAACATTTTTATATAAAAGGAAGAAACCTATAAAACCAGGGGGTCGTGCAAACAAATAACAAGAACGTTCTGGAGAAAATGTCTCTAGATATTTGTATTATTTATTGTCTGGGTTGCACTATCCAAATTCGCATACTGCGGCACTTTAGAAAACATTTCCACAATTCAGCCAATTATTAACAAATGCTATGATACAGTGCCTTTGGGGCACAGATGGTTAAGGGCCTTGCTCAAGGGCCCAAGAGTGGCAAGTTGGTAACACTGGGTATTGAACCTCCAACCTTCCGATCAGTAACCCAGTGCCTTAACCACAACGAAAGACCAAGACCATATGAGTAATTTGTTGAGACACGTTAGTGAACGGAGAAAATACGATTTATGTGGCAAAAGAAGACCAATCTGTCGGTCTTTTCTCCTGATAATCGTGTCTCTTCACTTGTGTGAGTTCTGCATTCTGTGTTTTGGGTGTTTACATTTCTTAATTTTTTTTTTGAGTACTTCCTTCTGTGTGTGTATAGTGTAGGCTTCGAGGCCTCTGTCTACAAGAAGCCTCATGTTATGGTCAGGTGCTTTGAGCCTTTGCCAGCAGCTGTGCATGTGGTTGTGTGTATGTATCGCAAGTCAGCGGAAAATACTGTGCTGTTTCCTCAGAGGCATGTCCGCCGCAGCCTCCCTGCCTGTCACACAACAGATGACTGAGATGAGCATTTCCAGAGAGGAAAAGAGTCCGTCTCCTGTACCGAACAATGCGGAAGCAGGTAACATACAAAATATATGAGTAAATAATAATGTCTATGTTTATATAGTGGTTTTTTTTCCCCTGGAAAAAAAAAGCTCTTCAGTGGTGCAAGTAAAGACGGCGATTTGAAATTTGTTCTAGCTGTCTATACCTAAAGGAAAGAGCTGGTCCTCATCCTGGTTGCTGTATATTCAGTTCAATTAGTGCTCTCCTCCAAGCATGTTCAGCTTCCCCATTATGTTGCCCCAGATACAGTTCCAGTGCTACCAGAAGGCTTGCTCATTGGGGATCTTCAGGCAGTGTATCAAAGAAAAAAAAAAAAAAAGCGCTGTACAAATGAACTTCAATTCAAGGCAACGTTTGTTGGCTGAGGTATACCTCAGGGGTTGCTAGAGTTTTGTACGATAGTTAAAAATGGCAGTTGATAACATGAAGGAAAAACTGACCGCATGTTGAAAAGTCGATCATTTCATGTTTAACATTCATTTAAACATTTCGGATGTAACATTCGTTTCCTGAAATCCATTATCATGTGCTGCTTTTTTTGGACAGATGTTTTTTTTCTCCTTTTTTACAAAATGGATTTATTTCTGAGGCATGTCTATATTCTGAGGCATGTCTATATAAGTTTTTGCTAGCAGACAAAATATAAACATAGAATTTCCAGATCTTTCTGGTCGCTCTCTCTCTCTCCACGTTACCCTACTCCCTCCTTCCTCCCTCGTGTGTTTGAGTGTGCATTTCTGCTGCGGTGTGGTTTTTGGGCACATCCCTGTGAAATTGTAGCCTCATTTCCAAAGCCCTCAGTCAGACTTTCAGATCTCAGAAGAAACACACACACAATCATATATGCCTGCATCCATGTGTGTTTATAAGCATGTGTTTATGTGAGTGTGTGTTTATACACACTCGCACACAAGCAGTCTTCTAATTGCGATGGAGATAAGTTACGACGACCCCATCGTAAGTCAAAAATATCGTAATTCAAAGATGGTGCTACGACTGTGACAGACTTTCCTGCTTCATGCTAATTTATTATTTCAATTTTCTGCTCTAAACTGATGGCTTTCCTCTTCTTTTTTTTCACTACCAGCAGGAGACATACTTTGGCACTTTTAAGACATGCTTTTATCATTAAAATTGCTGTTTGACACAAAACAAAAAAACACTAACACTGAGACAACTTTACTCAGTTGACCGCTAGCGAGAGTGGGGCATCTCACAGGGCAAAAGATACGCCCACCCCAACTGCACGCACAACGTATCGTAAATCATACGCTGCTGCTTGTGCCTGTTGCGTGAAATTTCTAATATTTTTACAATTTGTCGTATCGCTATTAAGGTCGAAAAATCGTAAGGCAAACCATCGTAACTAGGTACAGGCTGAAGGAAAAGCAGTATGTAATTATGTCTGTACACCTCCTGCTCCCACAGTCGTTAGCCAGCCAACTTCCTCCTGTTCGCCTCTCAGCGATGTGGCAGAGAGTCCAGACTCGGGCAAACCCAAAAAGAACCGTTGCTTCACCTGCCGCAAGAGGGTCGGCCTCACAGGTGAGTATTCCCCCCCAAGAATTCTGGGTATGTGAATAGCTGTAGGTACAAATATTTTCAGTAATGCAGAATTCATTTCCACTCCCAGTTACGTATCATGTATCCGTTATATAATACATACGGCTCTTTTTTTTTTTTCGCCCGCAGGTTTTGACTGTAGGTGCGGTCAGCTCTTCTGCGGCATCCACCGCTATTCGGACAAGCACAACTGCACGTACGACTACAAATCCGAAGCGGCCGCCAAGATCCGCAAAGAAAACCCAGTGGTGGTGGCCGACAAGATCCAGAGAATATAAAATGCAGGAAAAGGAGAATTATGGGGGAAAAAACGGATATCGGATAAACGGACTTGTGTTTTTCTATTACGAGAAAGAAGGCGGAGGTGGGGAAAAACAACTGCGCCGTGTGACGCCTGTGCATTAATTAGTCTTTTTTTTTCTTTCTTTCTTAGTTGATTTTTTTTTTTCTTCTTTCTAAGACTTTTGACTGCTATGCCAGCTCCCTGCCATAGTTCTGCTTCGATTTGTAGGTCAAGATGGCGTTTCAGGAAGCCATTAATCCTGTTTTTCGTTCACGAGCTGAATGACTGTCTTGCTCTTTGCTTTGGTTCAAGATAGAAAAGAAAAAAAAAACAAAAGTGAAAACTCAAGGCTGCATCTTTTCAGGATACCGATGCGAACGTATATATCAAGCTATACATGATACTAAGTATTGGATTGTTGCTTTTCTAGAAGTCACATGGTTTGCCAAAACGAGGTTGTGCAATTTAGAGCTGTAAGCAGGACGTTCTATGGATTATTTTATTTTGTATTTTTTTTCTTGCTACTATTATCTTCCAGTCAGGATTTAGAAGACATGCCTTTTCTTTCCTTCTTTCCACTCAAGCCTATTCAGTAAAAGTCAAATAGGTCGACTTTTCGTCTAAGCTGCCTGTGTGGTCATCATCCATTCATCGCCGCCTCCCCTCATAACAAATTCATAATGTGAACATGCTACTGTGACCCGCCGGTGGATGATCGATCCGAAGGCGGCGTCGTCATCGTTCTGGCTTTTTTTTTTTTTTTTTTTTTTTTTCTCTTCTTCTTCTTCACATTTTTCTCACAGTCGTGCGGCCAATACTATTATCATTATTATAATTATTGTTATTACTACAGATACCATGGGGGTTGTATTTGTTTTTTTTTTTTTTTGTTATTGTTCATTCGAGTGCGGTTATTTAGGTTTTTTTTCTTTTTGGTGTGTGCGTGAGAGGAGATTTTTCCTGAGTCCATTAGGTTTGGACATTTGAAATCTCAACAAATGGATCAGTGTTTTTTTTTTCCTCAATGTCAGTGGGCCCTAGGACCCATAACTGACCTCCTTTTTCCATGAGCGTGTGTTTTCTGTAACGGCTCCGGGAGTGACAAAACCGTACCGTAACTTGTCTGTTTGGAGTTTTCATTTCTGCTATTAGTTATATGCAAATTTGTACAAAAAAAAAAGACAAACTGTTCGTATTTATGTATTACATTTAATCCTTTTACTCACCATTAATGCAAAAAAAATAGTATTGTAAATTAAAATGTACAGAATAAAAATAACCAAAACTGTTTCATGAATCCTTTTGGGGTGTGTGTGTGTGTTGGGGTGGGGGTGTGTGTGAAATATATAGTAAGTCGATATAGCATAAGATTAGGGTTAGAAATGAGTGTACATAATTTAGTAAAACAGCAATTTACACAACAATTAATTTTTATTTGTATATATGTTTAACAATAAACATTCTCAAAGCAGCTTTACACAGATAATGTGATGAAAATGAATGTTCTTTATAAGTGTACGTTTGTCCCTGATGAGCAAGCCGGTGGCGACTGTGGTGAAGGAAAAACTCCCCCAGATGGCATAAGGAAGAAACCTTGAGAGGAACTAGACTCAAGCTGGAACCCATCCTCATCTGGGTCGCACCAAATGTCCATTTATTACAGATAAACGATGTTGCGGGGTACAGTGATGGTGATCAGAGCAAACTGTGGTCCTGAGTCAATGTAGTTGTTGACATTAACAACAGTCCGAATCCATCCTCAAAGCTCCTATTCTTACTCCGGAATTTCATGGAACCCCCACAAGGCGTTGATGAGAAATTGTCCCTAGCTGCACAGAGTGACCTCCAACACGTAATGTATAAACTTGACAGTGTATATGTATTTGGCGGTGGATGTTTCACCAGTGGAGAGCGAAGCATACGCTGCTACGTTTGCCTGCCATATGAACCACTAACATTTTTTTTTACAATTTTCTCATATTGCTATCATCAGTCGTAAGTTAACCATCATAACTCTGCGGCCCATCTGTAATATAGTCTATAAAGTAGAATTAGACACTGGATACTTTGATTTATAAGGTGATGTTTGACATTTATCATCATTTATTATATATATATATATATATATATATATATATATATATATATAAACAACAGGTTTATTAACATCTATATGTCTTTCTAAACTTTATAGCAACCATAATGTATTTAACCAAACACATATTTACTTTGTAGCTAGAAGTACCCATGTTTCATGATACACTATAACAACAAATGGGCCTCTTTTTTAAACATCCCATTCCATATTAAGTCCCTGTTTACTGTTATAATGACCCTTACTCCTCTGGGTAGATGTTCCACTAGAATTTGTGGAGATTTGTACTCATTCAGTCACAAGGGTGTTAGTAAAGAGGTTGTAAAGAGGCCTGGGGTGCAGTCAGTGTTCAATAGAGTTGAGGGTTAAAGCTCTAAAGCAGGGGGATCTTCCACACAATTCCAACCCACCTGGCTTTGTGCACAGGTGCATTGTCATGCTGGAAGAGGTGTTCCTCATATGAAGGTAAAAGCACCGAAAGACAATCTATACAATTGTCCAACTTTCTATCATTTTGGAGAAGAGGCACATATGGCTGCAAAAAAGTCTGCTGTCGCAATTCTTGTATTTATAGCGTATAATCCCCGACTGTAACAGCGTCCTTTAGGAACGCAGCAAATGTCTCGAGAGCTCGCCGAAGGCAAGAACACCATTTGCCGGATGCGCAGGTGTGATGACAGCTGCCTGATGGTTTTAGCTGCTGTAGTCAGGAAGGAGCTTGTTCCAACAACGTCGAACTGACCTGGGAACAGCTGGAGAGGGGCGTGTCAACAGGTGCCGATTTCACACATACGTTATGGGTGCTAACGTTCTTGCTTTGAAAACACAGCTCTTTTTATGAACGAGCACAAATCTACACAACCACTCCACAACAACCGCCTTTCCAGAAGAGTGGAGGTATTATAGGAGCAACGGGATGTTTAATGTGCGTTCCCCATAGAGGATCCGCTTGCTAAGCAGCACGGCCCATTACTCAGCGTAATAATGTCTGGAAAGAGAATCAGTGGGATTGCAAATGCGGCCGTGGGAAACATGACCGTTTTTGCCGACCATATGAGGCATACTTTCTACATCCTGTATGAACTTACTGACTTAATCCTGATTACACAAGTCACAGGGGATGTCTGGAAGGTCGAGTGACCATGTTTGTCCATATGGGTCATGTGAGGTACGGGAAAGAGAAGGGAAAAGAGATATTATAGTAGATGACTCTTGCTAAGCAGCATGCTTTGGGAATTGTTCCTAAGAACACATTTCTACATCTTTGGGCAATACAAATTCCAATATTTGAGAGTAGCATGAGTATATGATTAAAGAAAGTAATTTGTTCAGTGTGTGTGTGTGTGTGTGTGTGTGTGTATGTGTGTGGTGTTTGCAATTCGAGCATGGCTGTTGCCACAGGAAGTTCTTAAAATGGGTTAGATTAGATGGGATTACAGTAGATTTGCAAACTCCACTGACACACTAAAACATGCCACCCCCTAACACACACACACACACACACACACACACACACACACACACACACACATGCACTGTGGGAGTAGGATTGGAGGTTAAAGCCCTAGTGAGGCTGTTTCTATTATACAGCTCTTGTTCATAGATAAGATTGTTGTGTGTGTGTGTGTGTGTGTGTGTGTGTGTGTGTGTGTGTGTGTGTGTGTGTGTGTGTTGGGGGTTGTTCTTGTTGGACATCCAAAATGTCCTCACAAGGTTTGACCAGAGCCAGAACATTTCTTTTCGGTTGCTGGGATCCATTTTTGTAGGTGTTTTCATTATAATATCAATGAAAGGCTTGTGTGTGTGTGTAACTATGTGTGTGTGTGAGTGTGGGGGCGGGGTTGGGGGAGGGGATGAATCCTCGTAAAGCTTCATCTGACTCATCATTTCTGTGAGTCACAGACAAGAGATCCTGAGATAAGAAGTGATGTCACTGCCATTGAGAACACATGATAACCCAACCTCCTACAAGACGCCGCCCCCTTACATGAACTCCACTCAGGATTTGTTGGGGGCTGGTATAGCCTCAAGTCAAACACAAGCACACACACCCTTTATGTAAAGTAGATATGATTATGACACATTCAGTAGATATGATTATGCTAGAAATGTGTGTGCCCTTAATCTTGCATTCATGTAACCTCATAGTGACAGACAAGGACACAGTGTACTACTAGATTGCTCTCCCTCTCATACACACACACACACACACACACACACACACCTCCACATGTTCCTAGCATCACGCTGTCTGGCAAGCCTGTGTTTTTCAGTGTAACTGAACTGCTGTTTAGGCCTTTCACATTGCCGCCTTCTTCCATTTGCATGTCTTTTTATAAATTTCCTGAGCACACTGTTCTGTAGCAGCGCTCGAAATCGTGGTCATGCAAAACAAATGCAAAAGACGAAGGAGATTTTTTTTGCTATAAGGGAGCGAAATCATTTAATAATTAATGACAGTTTATTCAGCAACCTGGATCTTGAAGATTCTGATTTTGATATGTTAAATACTTAGTTCTTTATTTCCCTAAGTATCTGCAAAATGTATAATAACAATAGAAACATGTAGAAATGTAGCAAATCTATTTAGAATTGGGCGCAAAGTCCCACACGACAATAAATACATTATATGAATAGACGTTTTGGGACACCCGACTTTTCCAGCCATATGAATCAGAATCGGGTTTAGTGGCCAAGGAATTTGGTTCCAGCTATTGGTGACTCTCAAAAGTACAGACATAAATATCAACACTATACATTTATCCTATAGACGAGACTATACAGACAATACAGATTGAATTATCTTCCTCAAACTGTTACCACAAAGTTGGATTTACAGTTGGATAGGATGCCTTTGGTAGCAAGAAATGTCCCTTTGAAGACCCAAAAAAGACCCAGTTCCAGCATTTCAATGCAAAAGTGCACAAATCCAGCTCCATGAAGATACATTTTACATGGGTTGGAGAACTCTTGCCATAGAGCTCTGACCCCAGGCCTCCTCATCTCACCTACATAAGAACCTGATTTTACTAACACCCTTTTGGCTGAATGAATTTCCACAAATCTCCACAAGCACACTCCGAAATCTGGTGGAACATCTTCCCAGAAAAATGGAGGTTATATATAAGAGCAAATAGGCACTAAATGTGTAATGGGATGTTCAAAAAAGCACATATGATATGGTTAGGTGTCCACAAACCTTTGTCCATATGTCAATATATTGAATACAAAACTTAAACAGAATTTTTTTTTCTGATGCAATTTCCTTAACTAAGGAAATTGTGATTCTAGAATTCATTACAAAAAATGTAATTGATGGAAAATGTATGTATTATAAGAAGAATATTTGTGGTGTTATAGTAAAATGATCAAATTTCATCACTATTTCACTCCAAACCTTTCTGAAATGCTTCCCACCAATCAATGACATGGTGGCGACAATGCATACTGCACAATTTCATTTTGCTGGAAATTAATTTTTTATTTTCATGTCAATGGTTGTGTTTGGTAATTTACACAGTTTTTGAGTCTCCAAATCTCTGCATGAGTGTAAGGTTAAAGTGGGAGTAATGCAGATGTTGCCACTCCCTTATCTCAATCTTCACCATGTGCATATACACATTGGGGCTACTGTAACGCTGCTGATGATTTATCTGTGAGATTAAAGGCTTCAGTCCTGACTGCACCATTTCCCATACCATTCCCAGGTTTTTAAAATTCCCAAGTGTCAGTTCCAGAGTTTGCTTTACTTTGGTTTATCAGTTCAAATCTGAGTTTCTTCCTCAATATCAAATCTCTTTGAGACACCCCTTCATGTTAGAATCAGGCCTTCTTTTCCCTTCCTCTGTCTATTCCGAAGCCCAATTCTTTCCCACATATTAATTTCCAAGTCCTGTCTTTTCCTCAGCAGTATTTCAAAGTCTTAATCCTTTGTCTGATTAGGGCTCTGCTCCTGCTCTCATATCCAGGGATCCATCCTGCTTCGGCATCTTGTCCTGATCATTTCAAAAACACCATAGATCTGAATGTTCCTGATAACTCCCTTTCCAGGCTCTGAACATTCGCCAATGTCCCAATGCTCCCAATGCAATTCTTATTCAGTTCCCAGTATTAGTCTTAGGTTATGATTCTTTTCCTTTAATAACTCTTCCCAAAGACTCCCAGCTCTCCGATTTAAGACACCCAGACTGTCCAAGTCCTTAATCCCAAGCGATTTAGGCAACCTTTGCTGTAGAACCAAATGTTCATGAGGTAGAGTCAGACCTGACTCAGGTTTTCCTTCCTGGGATGAGTTGAAACAAAGTTCAGGGATGGAGACAAGTCAGTGTGTTTGAGCCCAGATAACCCTTTGTCAACTTTCTAGATCATTCCTTAGTAGAAGTCTTTCTTTGGTTTTATTCTCAGTTCCTGATCATTCCACAGCATCAGTATCAGATTTCTTTTTTTTTTCCAGCACTAGTCCCAGTCTCCGCAGCTTTACCAATGCCAGAATCAGGCTCCAAAGCTTCTCAGATGTCAGAGACTCCTTTGGAGCACTGAACACACACAACTACCTAACGGCTTCCCGGCATAAGAAATACTCTTGCATGGCCCAGAAAACATGTAAAATACAAACATAAATTATAAACTTCGCCTTAATGCTGTTTTTTGACATTTCTGAAACCGAAACCTTTTCAATAAGTTCTTCATGATGACACTAAAAAGATGTAGAGTCGCAAGGTTTACATTTTTGCTCACAACATGAAGATGATGTATTCATCATGCCAAAGAGTTGTTCTTTCTTAGATGTGATTACAAATTTGTGCATACACTATGTTTAGAAATGCACAGGTAATTTCTTAAAAAATAAGTAAAACATTTTTTATAAATGAAACCTGTTTTGTTTTTATAGAATAGCCTTTATTTGTCACATATACATTACAGCATAGTGAAATTCTTTCATTCTTTGCATATCCCAGTTTGCTCAGAAGCTGGGGGTCAGAGCGCAGGGTCAGCCATGATACGGCACTCCTGGATCACAGAGGGTTAAGGGCCTTGCTCAAGGGCCCAAGAGTGGCAGCTTGGCGATACCAGGGCTTGAACACCCAACCTTCCAATCAGTAACCTAACGCCTTAACCAATAAGCTACCACTCTCCACTCTGTTTCAGGTCAAGCTTGCTTATAATAGTAAGACACCATTTTGCCTCCATAAAGTCCTTTCTTCACGCTAAATAAGTTAAAACAGATTTCTATCGGTGCAGCAGATCAATCATCTGACATGGCCTCCTGTATCACCTTGGGCATGTATTTCATCCTGAATAATTATACGCCTCTTGTTTTAAAAAAAAGGGGGAGTCATAACTGTGCTGAATAATTAACAGGATGAAAAATTGAGCTGCTCTAGGGTTTCCAAGTGCTTATTGTTCCTAGATGTAGTCTCTCAATGGCTGTGAAAAATTAACTCGTCATGCTCCTTGCTCATCATCAGTCGATCACGGATTGGTCCACTTGTCCCCTCATATATGAAGACATACATGCATACATACATCCACTTGAACGAACGCATCTCATGGATTACATACACATAGGTGGATAGGATACTAAAGACCAAAATGCCAAGGGAGAAGCAAATCACATTCAACCGTGAAGGTAAACGTTTGCTTTTTATTGTTATTAATATCGAGTTCTGCAGTTAGTGAGTGTATGGGGAGCGCTGTCTGGTCCAGACACCCACATTGAATTTCTATTGAATATCAAATCAGGCTTGTGCTTGAGTTCTATTAACGATTTGTCAAATGATTTTATCCAAGATGAGCCAAAATTCAACCCAAGTATAGATACAGTACTTTTACAAGATTAACGAATCAGGAAGCTCAAGGACAAAAAAGAGCCATGACTTATTTGAAGTTCAATAGAATTGCACTGGCTTCAGGAATGCCTTGAAAATTTGAATTTCAAAAGGGATTTCAAAAGGATTTTGGTGTCACTAGGTGGTATGAATGTATTACATAAAATAACTATACTATATAACTATATTGTATGTTTGTTTGAACGTCTGTAAAAGCATATTTAAACATCAGTTGATTCTGACCCGAGACCTAGAAAAGGTATGTACCTTCTGTTTGACACTAGTACATTTGCTATAACCTCTGCAGCATGCATAATTTGGTTACATTGAACACAAAGAATACAAATGTACAAGCTTTGCCAAAAACCTGTAAAAAAATATATATATATACTGGGCGACATTCGGTGCGAGAACAAAAGCTAGATATGAGAAAATAGATCAGAATTTATATAATTTACATCACCCTGTATTAACCATCTTGGAACATGATACCTTTTGCTTGAACCCACCCATTTGTCAAG
This sequence comes from Silurus meridionalis, assembly GCF_014805685.1. NCBI lineage: Eukaryota > Metazoa > Chordata > Actinopteri > Siluriformes > Siluridae > Silurus > Silurus meridionalis. The sequence goes on along the minus strand of NC_060910.1, from coordinate 16,120,955 downwards.
TGAGCAAAAAAATGGGAGTGATGGGTGTTGCCCAGGTGTGCCCTTTTAGATTGTTTAATAATGCATAGCTTTGAATGTCAACTCTTGGTTTGGGCCTTGGGTTTCACTTGGACTTCACTTGTTAAAAACAAATAAATAAAAAAAAATAATAATAATAAAATAAAAAAAAGGCAAACCTACATGAAGATAAGAAAGACGTCAATGGGAGGAAGGATGATATATCAGTCAGAGCCTTTGTGCAAGCATTAAGCATTGCCAATACAGCAAATTAAAATGTTCTGAAAAGAATCATACCGCTGGTGTTCTGAGAACCCGACATCGAACAGGTCTGCCAAGAAAAACAACAGCAGTTGATGAAATAAACAATGCGAGATAAAAAGCAACCCCCAAAACAACATCCAGTGACCCATCCATAAGAACCTCCACAATCTGATAGAGACCATACCAAAAAGAAATGCCAGGATTAGCCATACAAGTTTTGAAATAAAGAAGATCCTTTTTGAAAGTAATTAAAAGGTCAGAAGTGTAGGAATGTGGAGAAGAAATGGGTCTACTCATGATCCAAAACTGGTTCATCCAGCAGGCTAAAGGTGGTGCCAAGACTTTGGCTTGCATTGCTGTTCAAGAAATGAGATTACTAATTACAAATGATTTATGATGGAACCCTTATTGATGACGGTAGCAAAAGAATGAACTCAGAAGTCTATACATCAAAACAATGACCCGAAATACATTGTTAGCTCAACAAAGGATTTCATCAGGAGGGCATTTCAACAGTTTGATCAGTTGGTCACTGACGATGTAGTTATTGAAAAGTTCAATGGTTAAGATTTTGCTATTGTGATCAAAACTTTATAAGTTAAAATATGAGCATTGCCATGTTAACACTTTTGGGTGTTTGAGCAATGCCCTTAAACTTTAACTGCTTAATTGTAAGTCACTTTGGATAAGGGCATCTGCCAAATGCCACAAATGTAATTGCAAACAATAACATCCAAATATGAAATGGTATATATTGTAATTTACTAAAGCGATCTGTTCCTATACTTTTGCTAAGCTAAAAATTGCCATTTTCTACACATTGTCTAAGACACCTAGATGTAAGCATTGTTGGAAATAAGAGCTGAATATATTTCAATTCTGAATTTATACCTATTGAGCTAAAAAGCTTAAAGAAAATAGTTTAAAGTAGTCTTGCTTATTCTTTTTATATTTTTCAGTAGGATCTTGCAGAGGCAGATTAGCTTTACTGACAATTTGACATTAATGCAACAATCACCACCTTCATGATGAATAATAATTTGATTCCAGAAACAGCTACCATGTGTAGCGTCTCACCCAAATGATTAATACGCATGTTCTGGTGCATTCACGTGTAATTATTTATGAATGCCTAATTGTCGTTTGACTTTAATTATGTATTGTTTTTATTTATTTTTTTACAGTCAGCATTGATGTGGATGACGGTAAGCCATGATATTTTAATTGCACATGATTTGAAATGTGTCCAAAGGTCAACTGCACTATATGGACAAAAAACTATTGGGACATCCAACCATACGTGCTCCTCCCCAAACTGTTAAGGTTGGAGGGACATAATTGTATTGGTTATCATTGCCAACTCCAAGTCCACGAAGATATGATTACAAAGGTTTGAAGTGTGTTGAAGATATTGAGTGGCCTGCTATAGACCTCTGACCTCAGCACAATTGAACATGATGAACCGGAACCCCAGGCCTCCTCACCTCACCTTTCTTAGTACCTGACTTTTACGAATTCCCTTGTCCTCACAAATGTCCATATGCACACTCTAAAAGCTAGTGGAACATCTTCCCAGAAGAGTGGTGGATATTATAACAGGAAAATGGGAGTACATGTTGAACGGGATGGAAAAAAAAATGTGTGTGAGGTGGCCATTTAATTGAGGAGGAACCAGGAATTGTTTTTATTTATCCTTGTAAAGACAGATCACACACACACACACACACACACACACACACACACACACACACACACACACACACACACACACACATATATATATATATAAAATTTATAAAATATATTTTTTATTTTTCCCATATTTATTTATTTTTTAATTAAGTCTCTTTCTTAATAACCGATAAATGGACGATTCTGATGAAAAAAATACCTCAACTATTTTTAATTTTTTGCAGAAGATCAAAATGACAGCATCTACTACGTCGAACTCAATGTGGATGGAAAGAAACAGCGAGAAGAGCTGGAAAAAAAGAAGAGAGAAAAACAGAGTAAAGCGGAGAAGGGACAAGCGCTGAGGACGCAGCAACAACCAAATTATCTTTGCAGCAACGAAAGGGATGGGATCAAGAGAAGAAAAGAGAGGGATGAGATTCCCCAGGAAAGAAAGAAGAGCAGTAAGATCAGGAGGACCAAGAAACAGCAGGAGTTCGAAAAAAAAGAAAGAGCAAAGGAAGAGGAAAAGAAGCTGGAAAAAAATGAGAAAAAGGATAGACCAAAGTTCAAAAAGAGAAGGATAATAGCAACAAGGTAAGGTTTAGATGTAAAGCTAATAAATGTAGATAAAATACTGTTCATCTCCATTTGCAGATGCGTTATATAAATTATAGTTTGTGGACACCTGACTAATAATATTTGTAGGTGCTTTTTGAACATCCTTTTCCATATTTAGGAATATTTGAATAATCTCCACTCTTCTAGGAAGATGTTTCACTAGATTTTGGAGTGAGTTGAGATTTCAGCCACAAAGACATGTAAGTGAGGGAGCCTCAGAATTCTCATTTATCCCAAAGGTGTTCAATAGGTTTGAGGTTAGATCTCTACAGCAGGCCACTCAATATCTTCCACACAGTCCAGCCCATGTGAAGCAGATCTTCATGGAGCAGGCTTTGTGCACAGGGACATTGCTAGAACAGGTTTGGGTCGAGTAAAGGGACAATTTCATGCTACAACATCCAGAGAAATCCTATGCAAATGTGTCCGTTTAACTTTGTGTTAGAATCTAATGAACAGTTTATTGTGGTCCGAGTTGTACATGCACACAAAAACACATTCGTACATAGGGGCAAGTTCATGCAGGCAATCTGGCCCCTGATATGTTTTTGAGTTGTGGAAGGAAACTGGAGAACCCAGATAAAACCCATGCAAACGCGTGGTACATGTTTTCATCTACATACAGACGGTAACTTGTGTTATGTTTCATTTGATCTGTCTTTGATGTTTTTTCCTTAGCTCTGATGGCAGCTCTTCATCCGATGAAGAGTTCGACGTGGACTCGCTGAGTGAGGAGGGGATTGAGAAACTGATGAAAGCCATAGACAGGAAGAAGAGGCGCATCACCACGCTGAGAGCCAAACCTTGGTCAATGGACAAGAAACTGGCTGTACTCAGGTTCATCACATACTATGGACACAAATATGACTGTATCCTGATCCATGCGGATTTCATGCATCCTTGTGTTTTGTGGGCAAAACACACACTCATTATGCTATGCTGGGTTTTCTTGGACATTTAAATAATATTTACACAATCACAAACCCTATACTAAAAAGATGTAGTGATTATAGGTTTATTTTCCGACACCTATAATTAGCGACCTAAATGATTGCAAAAAACAAAAAAAACTCACATTGAACTATTCTTTTATCCTTTCTTGCAACACAGGAAGGCACAAGCGTTTATAGAGAAGTATGAGGAGCATATAGGAAAAGGAGAAGGGAGGAAACTTTACGCTTGCAAAGTCATGATTTCGAAGGTCAGTAGTCATGTACTCAAATTGAATACTCATTTTCTTTTTCAAATATATATACACACTACTGGACAAAAGTTTTTGGACACCTGCCTATAAGATTTTTTTTCCACATTTAGTGCCCATTTGCTGTTATAACAAACCTCAATCCTTTGGGAAGATGTTCCACTGGATTTTAGAATGTGTGGAGATTTGTGCTCATACACTTGTGTGCCTTCAACCCTTATGGTAACAGTTTTGAGAAGAACCACGTAGTACTAGAAAACTCAGCTGTTCCAATACTTTTGTCCATATATAACGTATATACATTGCTATGTTACCTAATGGAGTTGTTTTGTGGTGTTACATGGAACACGTGACTGCTGTGACCCTCAGATATGGGTCAAGTTTCAAAGAAGCTTCAAGAACTTTAAGGCAGCCTGTGTTCTATGGGAGATGAAGATCAAGAAAATTGAAAGTACGATCGACCTGCGCTCTCCTGCTCATCCCTTTTCACTCCTGAGAAATTACCTCAGTCACAAAGTTTTTAAAGTACTCAATAAAAGAGGTCGACCGATTCACTGTTTATGTAGATTAATTGGCATCTATAGTTGATTGTTGGAAATATAGGCACAAATCCCTAGCAATAGTTTTTCTGGGTTGCGTTATACAGTACGAGAGCACCCTCTAGAGGCCGAGAGCTGTTTACATTTATTTTGGATGTGACTTTTTTCATTAATCTACAGTGTTTCATTTTGAAAGCGTCTTTTATTTCTCTCAAAGAACCCAGCCATTAGGGTTGCACAAGCCAGAGCACTCTGAATGCAGGACCCTCAATATTAATTTAAATATAATTGATTTCATTTAGCACAATTTCATGATTCAGTACATTTTTTTTTATTATTGTAAGTTCATTACTATTTTACATAGAGTGTTATGTTTTATTTTTTTTTTTTATCCAGCATCCATTTTAAAATCGGTTAGCCGCAAGTAGGATCGAACCTAGCTATCGATAAAATCGGTTGACCTCTACTCAATAATTAATTTATTCACAATGGAGGGTTTTTGGCAAAATTTTGACCATCGTGACTTGTGAATTTTGCCAGATAATGTAATTGTGTTCTCCGTCAGGTCATTTTGGCTCTTCAGTGGCATCCTACTTCATATTGCTGCGATGGATGTTTGGCATCAATCTAATTTCCTTTGGCCTGTCCTTTGGGCTTGTTATGATTCCTGAGGTAAGGAACATGTTGGCTTCGTATTCCAAGTTACCTCTTAACATCTGATCCCAAATGAGGTGTAGGGGCATCTTTTCAGTAGCTGGGGCCCCGGACTTAAATGTACCCCAACACCTTTGCAGAGTTTTCCATAAACTCAAACCTGCTGAGAAGAACTATGGCTTTCATATTGCATAGACAGATAAAGAGAATCTGAAGCAACACAAAGCCAAATATTTTTGTATTCTCATACTATTCACAACACCAAAGCAAAGTATCCACATTGGCCACTGGCCAAAGACAAAGACTTGCCATCTCCCTGAATACTAAATAATGATTGAAAAGTACAGTATTTTAAGCACTATTTTCTGAAAGTTAATCCATTATCTTTCATCCCAAAAGTGATCCTAAAAGTAATTTGGATCATCCGAAACTCCCTAAATCTATTAGTTCCCCAGTGTCCCTGGCTGAAAATAATAGGAACTTTATAGCCATAATAAATCATAGTTCTTTAGATACTTAAGTACATTTGCAGTAAAAGTTAAAAAGTAAAAGTTAAAAGCATTAGAAGCATTTTCATTTAAATAATATTGTGCCTTGCGTATCTCGAACTCAAGTACATGGTTTGTGCACTTTTTCCACCACTGTTAATAACCACAAGTATCGTCAACAGATAAGATCTTCTGAATAAATTTGAATCAATCATTTATATCACAAGACTCTGCTTAATCCACTCAGTTTATGTAAAAAGACTCTGTTACTCTCAGCACACCAATCTATTAATAGAACGATATGAGTCAAACACTGATTAATATCTATTAAAATGATAATGAGCCAAAAACTACTTAAAACAAATTGTGCAAATAAAACCACAGGTGTAAGTTAGAGTCAGGAGTTTCTTAAGTACAATAAGGAATTACATTTACTTTGTGTCCATCAGTGGTCATTAATCACTTCTCAGTATTTGTTAGGTATTTCCAAGTATAAATAAGTGTTTTCATGAAACAATATGGAAGGATGGGTAATGACACATCTATATTAGGATGTTCAACAACCTCAATGGCTGGACCCTTATATTATATTCATAACTAAAGTGTTATGCCGGGTCTAGAGACAAGACATCTACTCAGAGTTTCACAGAAGCCAACCAAACCATCCGTGATAAAACGTTCTACACACATCAAAGGAAAGAAAATCATGTGTGGTTTAGAATTACCATGTGCCCGCAACATCACAAGTGTAAATGAATGATCCGACAATGTGAGCGATTATTACTATGTTTATGGAAATGAAGGTTATCAGAAGTTAGAATCGAGGATAAAAAACGGATTCCATGCTGTATCTGGATGTTGGCTTCTCAAACCAAAATTCACATTTCTGTATTATTCAGTAAAGACCTATATAAAAGGTTGTAATCTACTGTATAATAAATCTCTAGGCCATAATCTCTCTACAGGCATTACTTGGGAAGCCCTTTGGGAGTATACCCAGGAAGACAGTATCCAGAGAAGAAGAACCCACTGCTATGAACCTCGAAGTCCTATGGGATGTTTCGGTCAGCTATTTTTTTTTGTTGTTGTCAATTTTGTGCACTCTTGCACTGTGTAACCATGATGATCATGAATAGCTTATTAGCATAATCTTAAACCAACCCACTTACATTGTGTTTGTTGTTTTGTTTTTTACAGGGTTACATTAAGTATTCCGTATTGTTTATAGGCTACTACAATGACCAGAGAACAATTGGCTGGCTCAAGTTTCGAATGCCCTTGTGCTACTTTTTGGTTGGGCTGGCCAGTGTGGCTTACGGTTACCTGGTGATCGTTAAAGCGTGAGTTTGAGTCATCAATTCCTTTTTTTTCTACATCGTATATCCATACTATTCTTTGTTTGAAAGCATGAATGCAAGAGCGAAGAAATATGCGTGTGTTTGTATATTTATACATATTTGGGCTGTAAAAATTAAAGCGAATTCATTAGTCATTAGTCTTTTCTTTATTCAGATATAAGAAATAATAATAATAAACTCCACCGGAAAATGATTATTAATCACGAAACATTTGTTTTACTGATACTGAAGTCTCAAATCAAGCACCAAAATCTGCTATGATGTACACATCTGGGAATTAAAACCATGTGGAAACATAGCAGAATCTTTGTTTGGTGTCCTGAGGATTTACGTGAATGAAAACTCTGTAAATACTGTAAAACATTTAAAAGTATATTTTGTCCTCATGCGCTATGTTTAGTTTGGTTCAACTAATAATAAACATACCTGTATATTTGCATAAAACATCCAGATTTGCCCATGCCCATGTTTATTAGAGTATTAAAAACTTGAAAAGTCTGTACATTAAAAAATGCATTTAGAACCAATGCAGCAACACATGAAAACTAGATCAGGTGCCTCCCTTTTCTCTTGATTGTTGCTGAGATGTTTCTACACCATGACTGGAGACCACCTGTGGAAAAATCTATTGATTGGATATGATTTGATGCATTGTGAACTGTGAGGCCTCCCTATAGGCCTCACAGTTCACAATGCATATCAGGGCAAAAACCAAGCCATGAGGTCAAAGAAACTGGAAGCAGAGCTCAGAGACTGGATGGGTGCAAAGCACAGATCTTGGAGAAGGCTACAAAAAAAATGCTGCACAGAAGTTTCCTAAGAGCACAGTGGCCTCCATAACTCTCAAATAGAAGAAGTTTGGAAGAACCATGACTCTTCTAATAAACGAGTAATCAGGGGAGAAGGGCCTTAGTAAGAAAGGTGACCCAATGGTCATTCTCCCTGAACTCCGGAGATCCTGTGTGAAGATAGGACAAAGTTCCAGAAGGAGAACCATCACTGAAATGGACATTCGGTGCAACCCAGATAAGGATGGGTTCCCTCTTGAGTTTGGTTCCTCTGAAGTTTTCTTCCTTATGCCATCTCGCGGAGTTTTTTGCACACCACAGTCGCCGGTGATAATGTGTAAAGCTGCTTTGAGACAATGTTCATTGTTAAAAGTGCTATACAAATAAAAATAAATTGAATTGAATTGACTGAAGCCCTCCAACAATCTAGGCTTTATGGCAGAGTGACTAGATGAAAGAGACTCCTGAGTGCAAAAACCATGAAAGCCCACTTGGAGTTTGCCAACAGGCAACTGAAAGAGTCTCATGCTTTGGGGAACAAAATTAACAAAACAGTTTGTCCTCAATTCGAAATCAACCACTGCTCATGAACTGCCCAAAACCATCCCAACAGTAAGCATGGTGGCATAGCAGTTTTTCCAGCGCAGCGGCTTGGCAATTGTTCGGAGAAAAGCCGAACGGAGCAAAGTTGAGAGATATTATCAATAAAATCCTGTACCACAGCACTTAGAACCTCAGTCTGGGTCGAAGGTCCACCATCCTACATGAAAACAACGCTAAGCACACAGCCAAGACAACACAGGAATGGCTTAGGGACAACTCCTAGTGATAGTCCTAGAATGGCCCAGCCAGAGCCATGGCTTGAAGCCTTTTGAGCATCTCTGGAGAGACCAGAAATGTGTCCACCAACGGTCCCCATCTTGAGAGGATTTGCAGAAAATCCCCCAATCCATGTGTGCAAAGCTTTTTGTGTCAAACCCAAAAAGACTCAAGGCTGTAATTTCTGCCAATGGTGCTTTAAATAACTACGGAGTAAAGGGTCTGAATACTGTAATGTACATGTGAAATATATTCTTTGTTTTTTATTAATTTACAGACATTTCTAGAATTCTGTTTTCATTATAGGGTAGTGAGTGTATGATGAATGAGAAAAAAAAAATTTGGCCACTAAATACATTTTTTTTTTTTACACCAATTTTTGTACAATTGTATGTTAACACATTATTCATCTGGAAGACTAGCACCAGGCCAACCCAGGTTACTTACTCCACTTACAAAAATAGTATATTGCACCAACTGGTGGTCAATTTTTCCTAAAACATTTGTCCACAGCATGGCCTACAATGCAGGGCAAGAAAGTGGAGATGACAACAACTATAAATACAGCTGGAGAATATTCACTGGCTGGGATTACCTGATCGGAAACCCGGAGGCGGCTGACAGCAAGTTTGCCTCCAATACCATGACCTTTAAGGTGTGTATGTGTGTGTGTGTGTGTGTGTGTGTGTGTGTGTGTGTGTGTGTGTGTGTGAGAACCTCAAATGTCTTTGCAAATGTTTTTTCTCAAAAGGAAATCATTGTGGACGAGAAGAATTTCAGAAAAATGCCAAATTTCCGAAAGCTGTTAATACTCCGCACCGTGTCCAACATCCTGGTCCTTATCATCCTGGTAGGAAGTGGCTATCTGATCTATTTTGTGGTGCGCAGGTCTGGAAAATTCTTCAAGCTTGGGATGGACAATTTCAGTTGGTGGGAAAGAAATGAAGTAAGAAAATATAAAGTTTGGACATAAAATCTGAAATATGGCCTGAAATTGTGCATATATTTTTACATACTTTTTTTTGTGGTCAGGTGAACGTGGTGATGTCGATGTTGAGCACCTTCGGTCCGATGATGTTTGATGCGATAAGTTATTTGGAGCTTTATCACCCACGTATTAACATGCGCTGGCAGATGGGCCGTGTCTTTGCCCTTTACACGGGCAACCTTTACAGCTTTCTCATCGGCATCATTGACCAGATCAACATCTCTGTGAGTCAGGGGAGCAATTTCTGCTTTTGGTTTATTTGAGTGTAAACTGCTTAAAATCTTGAATTGATTGAAACGAGATCCTGAGCGCATCAAAAAGACTGTTGTCTTGGTCTCAGGTGTATTGTGTGCATTGTGAGCTTTATGCATCTACACATGATGAGATGTCTTTACATGGGTTGGAAGTTTGTGGAAGATCTCGAATGGCCTGCTAGAGAGCACTGATTTCAACCATATTGAACCTTTAATAGTTCCTGACTTTACTAACACCCTTGAGTCGGATAAGCCCAAATCTCCACAAGCAGACTCCAAAATCTAGTGGAACATCTTCCCAGAAGAGTGGAAGTAAACGATACGATAGGTGAATATATTCCATATATTCATCTATGAAACAACAACTAGCGGTTTCAATTTAACATTTAAAGTATCTTCATTTTCTTTTTTATAATCTCAAATGCCAGTATGCAAGCTGTCCATGGTAGTCCAATACAGCTTTAATTGTCAATGCTGCCAAATGGTCATGATATAAGCCAGATAATCCTTTACTAGGGGTCATGTGAGGAGGTTATTCAACCTTCAACATTGCTTATTTTATGGTCTTTTGGTCATGGCGGTTATTTGTTTGTTTGCTTATTTACTAGAGGGGTGCAGAAGAGCAAACAAAGCATAACCTGACCATATGGGAGGCGGCCATGTATAACAAGTCCTTAGCAGAAAATACAACTTTCAAAATCAATCCTGCAGATGTTCCCAGAGGGCCTTGCTGGGAGACCTTGGTGGGACAGGTATGTCTGTTTTAAAGTCGAGATTAAAAAAGTGGTGGATGAAGTACACAAACCATGTGCTTAGGTTAAAGTAGAGATACTTTACTCCAGTAAAAGTAAAAGTGCTCCCTTCAAACTTTCCTCTTCTTTTTCTTCATTCGGCTTCTCCCATTAAGGGTCTCCACACCCCCCTGTCCTCTACATCTGCCTTTGTCACACCAACTACCTGCATGTCGTCCCTCACCACATCCAAACATCCTCCTTGGTCTTTCTCTTTTCCTCCTTCCTGGTGGCTCTATCCTGAGCATTCTCCTACCGATATACCCCATGTCCCTCCTCTGCACATGTCCAAACCATCACAAGCTCACCTCCCTCACCTTGTCTCCAAAATGTCCTACATGCACTGTCCCTCTAATAATAATTTCTAATCTTGTCCATTCTCGTTTCTCCCTAAGAAAACCTTAACATCTTCAAACAAAATTGTTCGCCTTCAAATGCACTTTATGTATCCAAAGTACTATGAATTATTATGATCTTATTATCATTTTTTGTCATAAGACTCATAATCAACATTAAAAGACTCTAATGTTACTCTTAGCAAATCAATATATTAATAGAATGATATTAATGAGCCAAACACTGACTGAAATCCATTCAAATGTTATGGAACCCAAAATAAAGCCTGGGGTGTTGTGGCAAAATGTAGTTGAGTAAAAAGTACGATATTTGACTTTGAAATAAAGCGAAGTCATTCGTTACTTTTGAAGTAATTTGTTCCTAAGGAAAAGTCTCCCCAAATGAAAATACTTCAGCAAATTAACTTTAAAAGCTACTTCAGTACAGTAACAAACTACTTTTACTTCATTACTGTCTATCCACCACTGGATTTAAACATCTGTATAATCCAGAAATAGTCTATTAAGTCTCTTTCTTTATAACTCTCATTTGCTCTATCCTAGGAATTTGTACGCATGCTGTTAACAGATACTGTGACTTTTTACTCTGTGACGGTGATCAACGACTTTGCCCGAGCAGTCTTTCTTCGATACGTCAACCCCATCTGGTGCTGGGACCTGGAGTACACCTTTGTGAGTGTTACAAAGTGGCCAAACATCTATAATAAACATTAGAAGTAAAAAAAAGAATCACTGAAATATTCACATGTACCAATGCAGTCACAAATAATCAATAAACAATGATATGAGTGATTAAATAATAAATCATGACAAGCCGTGACGCAATGGGAACATGATCAGGGGCAGAATGGTGGGATTGTTTTCCATTTACCATCCATTTTCCATTAATAAGTCTATTCCAAGTCTTCTCTTTATTTTTATACAACAATTTACCAAATAATGGCAATCAATGATGCTGTCACCAGTTCACAACTGTTCCTTCCTTGGACCACTTTTGATAGATTCTGACCACTGCAAACACCCCACAAGAGCTGTAGTTTTGGAGACCCAGTCATCTAGCCGTCACAATTTGGCTCTTGTTAACGTCAATCCTTACGCCCACCCATTTTTTCCGCTTCTAATGCATCAACTTCGAGAACAAAATGGATCCCACTTTATGTTTTGGATCCCACTTCATGTAGAGTTTGGACATTGGAACTCTTTGAGTGTTTGAAGGCTCTGGCATGGAGAAGCTGGTGTTGGATCTGTGATGATCTCAAATGTTGAACTATTTTGAGTTGCTCAGTAGCTCCTGGTTCCATAACGTCAACTGACTGGGAAAGACTGTAGAAAAGACATTACTAATAATCTCTCACTCTGGTACTCATGGTAGTTCTTACGCTTAATGTAGTTTTGTATTGTTTTTAAGATTTATAATCACATTCTTGAAATCACCCAAATGAGGATGGGTTCACCTTTTGAGTCTGGTTCCTCTCAAGGTTTCTTCCTCATAACATCTACCCGTCAAAAATAATAGTTAATTGTATAGAAATTGTTTATAGAAAATCTATTTGACCATATTCAAGAACATCTGTTCTAAAATGCAGCTCTGTTTGTTATCCTAATGTGATCACCTGTATATATATTCCCTGTATCCTACTTAAGCACAAGGTTGTTCCTCTTTGCAGCCATGCTATTCCGAGTTTGATCTGAGCGGAAATGCTCTGAGCCTCATATTCAACCAAGGAATGATCTGGTAAGAAAATCTTTGTTATTAAAACTTTCTGTGTGTAAAAGCTCTTTCCTTGTGAAAGCGTCGTGTGCGTTTTTCAGGATTGGGACATTCTTCGCCCCCTGTCTTCCTGCAATCAACCTGCTCAGACTGCAGACATTCATGTACCTCCAAGCCTGGGCCGTGTTGTGCTGCAACATCCCTCCCGTGCGCATCTTCAAGGCCTCACGTTCAAGCAACTTCTACATGACCGTTCTGCTGGTCATCCTCTTCCTCTCCACAATGCCCCTAGTCTTCAGCCTCGTCTCCATGCGCCCATCTTTTGACTGCGGGCCATTCAGGTGCTCAAAGATCAACGCAACCTTCAGTATGACTCAAAAAGTCTTAAGGCCATATTTAGTTCAGTCGCTTTAATGTAGTATATGATGGACAGCTGAGTCTTCAGAAGAAAACAAATAAGAACAGAAATTCTCTAGCATAGTGTGCATATAGCCACTTATATAATCTACCACTAGGGTGCGCCAAATGTCATCATCAAAGGATCTTCAAAGGATTTTTAAACAAATTTTAAAAACACTAACAATGTGAAAGAAAAATCTAAACACTAGATATATGTGACTGAAGACTCTGGAACACACACACACACACACACACACACACACACACACACACACACACACACACACACACACACACACACACACACACACAACTTACCAGGGACAGACATCCTATACCATTCTGTATCTCCAACTTTGTGCTAACAGATGTGTCAATATATTGTATACAACACAGTATTTTTCAAAATACAAACTTTATTTTAAAACCTCAAAAAATAGTCAAACTGGGCTGTAACACTCTTTATATTTCAGTGGCAAAGATCACTTTTACGATGTGGTCCCTGAGACGCTGGAACTGGATTTTCCATACTGGTTAAAAAAAGTGGTCAACCTCATCTTAAACCCGGGATTGGTCCTGCCTTTCATACTGCTTTTGGTGTAAGCGCCAGTGTTGAGACATATCAGCTAATTAATGATATAAAACCAGAAAAAGCACAATATGGATATATTTAAACAATGCAATAAAGTTTGAGGTAAAAGTTTGATCACCTCTAGTTATATGATTTTCTTTTAGTGAAATATTTAAAAAAAAAATGTGCTGGGAATAACACACTGTAATGCACCAGTACAATCTTTTGTATTGGCAAGAAAGAAAAAAACGGTTACAAAAAGCGAATTTTTAGAAAAGCGGCAAAACATATTTTATTTGACCAGGGGTGGCAAAACTTTTGCACAGAACTGTAAAATTATTATTTTTTGAAAGAGAATAAATTTTTTGCTATTTAAAAAAACTGGAGATAACATTATAATAAAACATAAGACACTTCAAAATGTTGTAGTAATATTTAAAAAATATATATTTTTTGTAATTCTTAGAAAGAAAAAAATTATGAAATACTTAAAAATGTTATTTTTGTTTGTTTGTTTCAGCCTCATCATTTATTACTTATATACCATGTCTAAGAACTACAAGCAGGCCAACAGTCACCTGAGAAAGAAAATGCGGTCTGTAAGTTATATGAGTACTGATTTTGGGCAGAAAATAAGTTCAGTGTGACTCATACAACCATTTTAGTCCGCATTGTAGGAAAACACATCACAAACTATGGTTTGGTAGAGTTTGTATTCTTGCTGCTATTTTTTTTTTCCACTTCATTGCTCTATGTTTAAATATTTTTACCTTTTTATCCTGTAGCTGTAATTTTTTTTCCTGCTATTTATTGTTTTTTTGTGTTGGATTTCTTAAAAATTAATACAGCAAGGTGAGGAGAATAGAAAGAGGACCAGACTTACAATAAAGAAAGCGACTGAATATATGGAGAAGGCCAAAAAAATGGCCTCCACAGAACAACCGGACATGCAGGGAAACAATGCATTACCTTCAGATGGTATGGACAGTGAGTGTGAACTTTTCCTTGCTGTGCTGGAGCTCTGGGCTATTGCTTAAGCCAGTGTCATTTAGTTTGAACTGATTGGTATTGAATATTATTGTAGTATTCTTGAAGTATTACTTCTACTATTATTAGTTCTACTATTACTTCTACTACAATTGAGGAAAAAATAAGCTCGTATTGCATTTGATAGCTGCAACATGTCTCAAAAAATTTGATTGTGTCTACAAATTGTGAAATAATTTTAGACTAATGTTCCTCAACACCAAATTGCAAAACAAATAAATCTCTTGTCATCTACAGTATATAATATCATCATACGTTTTAAAGAATCTAAAGAAATCTCTGTGCAGAAGGGACAAGGACAAAAATCGATACCGGATGCCTGTGATCTTCGAGGTCCTCAGGCTACACTGTGTTTAAAACACCTCCAGAAATCATTGTCTGTGAACACAGTTTGCTATGTTATTCACAAATGCATGTTAAATCTTTATCATGCAAAGAGGAAGACATGCATGAACATGATCCATCCTCTCTGGGCCAAAGCACTTTTAAAATGTACTGAGAAAAAGTGGAAAACTTTTCTGTGGTCAAATGAATCAAAATGTTTATTTCATCATGTCCTCCGGACTAAAGAGGATAGGGATCATCTGGCTTGTTAGGAGCACTCAGTTTAAAAAGCTGCATCTCTGATGCTATGGGTGCATTAGTGTCTGTGGAATGGGCAGCTGGCACAGTTGGAAAGGCTCCATCAATTCTGCATGGTATATACATGTTTTAAAGCATGAATGCTTCCATCCAGAAAATGTCTATTTCAGGAAAGGATTTGCGTATTTGAGCAAGACCAAAAAAAAAAAATCAATACTGCATCTATTACAATTGCAGGAGTCTGGGTGCAGAACTAGTCTGCCTGTAGTCTAGACCTTTTACATATTAAAAACGTTTGGCCCATCATAAAACAAAAAAACACAAAAATTGACACCCAGAACTATTGAGCAGCTAAAATTCTGTATCAGACATATATATACGACAACATTCCTCCCCAAAACTACAGCAAATTCTGTATACGGACAAAAGATGTGATGCTACATGTCCCAACTTTTCTTAAGACTCGCTGCAGCCATCAAATTTAAAATGACCTTATTTTTTTCCTTAAAATGGTATATAATTTCAGCTTAAATATTTATTTATGAGTTTTTCTTTACTGCGAATAGAATATGGATTTATAAGATTTGCAAATCATTGCATTCTTTATTTTTATTTACAATTTGCACAATGTCCAAACAAATCATCAAATACATGACATGCCTAACACACCTTACACTTAAGATTAACAAGAAAATGGACTTCAACTGACTTACTCTCTCACATTATCTGTCTTCCTCTTCCCTTTTTCTCCAGAAAAAGACAGAAGCAATATCAACGAACAAAGTTCTTGCTCACCACCTCCACCTCCTCCTCCTACTGCTCCTCCTCCTCCCCCACCACATATTCATATTTCAGGTCAAGGATTAAGCTTTAATCTCTCTCGCAGACCTGTTTACACTCGACCCCCTGCACCCCGGTCGTACCTCCTGCACGGGCAACTACCTGGAGTTCCACCACATTAAAGTCACATGCTTAAGCTGGTCATGTCAGACACTACAATATTAGATTTCCTCGTGTCTCTTTCAAAAATTTTTCTAATGCAAAATCATTTTTTTGACTTATTTAACATGATTTCTGGATTGTTTCTTTAAGTTTTATGGAATGAAATTCAGGTATAAAGCAGACAGCAGGTGTTAGTTTGATGCTCACTTGATGGAAGTAAAATGTAACGTTGTGCTCACATTTGGATAAAATGTGGATTTTCTTGGAAGCTCAGTTGATTCATTCATGTTGAGTTTAGATTTTTAGCAACATAATAACAATATAGATTTTATTCAAGCATCATTTTGTTGTTGTTTTCTTCAAAATGCCATTAAAAGGCACTGAGAATGGACTAAGGATACAGGTGAAGAGCTCATCAATTTTTTGTTTTAATTGTTATTTATATCATCAAAAAAATGCAATGTCAGGGATTTTGTACGATCAAAGTCATGTGTATGATTAACCAAGTTTATACCAAGCAGGTGTCAATGATCATAAATCTTATATGTAAGTTGAAACACAGTCATTAACTGGATCTCAGTCCAGTCTTGTGCTGCCCAAACAAGTCCAATCAATGAAAGCCTCACCTTACAGGACTTGGAACCACTGCTAATAACTATAATAATACCTACTGTTGATAAATTTGTAAAAAAAAATCTACATTTTGCTTTTAATGCACTTAAACTAAACTGTGCAGCTCACAGTACACTATATACATAGTACACTACATGGACTTCATATGGTTTGTGGACACCTGACCATAAGATTCGAATGTGCTTTTTAAACATCCCATTCCACATTTAGTCTCAATTTGGTGTTGTCTAATCTTTGGAAGGATGTTCTTTGTTTTAGAGTGTGCTTGTGGAGATTTGTACTGATGTAGGTGATGTGTGCAGTCAGCATTCCAATTCATCTCAAAGGTTTTCAATAGGGTTGAAGTCAGGGCTCTATAGTAGGTAACTCAAGAGCTTCTACTCCAACCCATGTAAAGTATACCTTTATAGAGTTGGTTTTGTGCACAGGGACATTGTCATGCTGGAACAGGTTTGGGTCTCATCGCTCAAGTAAAGGGAACATTTTATGCTACCACATCCAAAGACATATACAATTGTGTTCCTTCAGCTTTGTGGTTACAGTTCAGGCAAGAACCACATATGGCTTGAAAAGTCAGGTGTCCCAAAACATTTGTCCATATAGAATATGTAGTACATTTATTTATTGACTGATTCAAACTGCCAGTAACCAATCATATTAGATGCAGTCATGCAATCGTCATTTCTTGTAGAGTGGCGTTACGTAACACAATTATAATACTGCAATCTTTTTTGGTTTAAACCTATTGAGCTACCTGACCTGAACTAACATGATATTTAAGTGTCGTTATGGACAGAGTGGCTCGGCTGCATTCGATTTCAGACTAACAATACTTTATCAGGCCTCCACATGAGTGACAGACTGAGGTCTTGGCTTACCTCTGCCCTCTACGCCTCATTGTCTCCACATCGTTAGTCAAGTTTCACCTGTCTGATCTTAGATGTGCCTACACCTCAATATCTCTCTCTCTCTCTCTCTCTCTCTCTCTCTCTCTCTCTCTCTCTCTCACTAAACCTGGTAACTGCATTATATTTCTTGTTGGCTGTTATAAAACAAATCTCAATTATATATGTTTAAACATGGCCGCAATATACCTAGGTCTTGGTTGTATGTAAAAGTTTTTAACACCATGACGAAAAAGATGAATGTATTTATGAATAATAGAACATAATAAAATATTAGTACCCAAGAGCCCTGAGTGTCTCATTCAATTTCAAACACATTGACTAGGCTTCAGTCGCTAATCTAAAATCTATAATCATATTATTAGTGGTTATTATTACTGTCCCTAATTTAAACTATATGGACAAAATGGTTGTGGACACCTGACCATAAGATTCGCTTTTTGAACCTTCCATTCCACATTTAGTCCCCATTTGTTGTAACCCCACTTCTCTGGGAAGATGCTCCACTAGATTTTAGAGTGTGCTTGTGAAGAATTGTGAGAATTCATTTAGGAAAGCCAGGCACTGATGTAGGGTGAGAAGGGAGTGTCCCAGTTTATTCCAATATGGATAGCTATAAACCACTCAAGATTTTTAACTCAAACCATAGAAACCATATGTTCATGGGGCTGGCTTTATGCTCAAGGGCATCGTCATGCTGGAACAGGTTTGTGTCTTCTAGCCCAAGTGATGGGAAAAATTTCATGCTACTGCATCCAAAGACATCCTATACAGTGTGCCTCAATTGTGTTGGAAGTTTGGGTAGGAAGCACATATCGCTCGAAAAAAGTCAGGTGTCCAAATACCTTTGTTTTATGGAATATCAATATATCTTATAGATTTTATAGATGTTCCATCAAGCATCACAAATAATAAATAAATCAATCATATGGACTAAATAATACAACTCGACTGGAAACATGAGCTGCTTTAATAATAAGTCAGTAATTCATTACCAATGCACCTCGGCTCATGAATAAATATTTCAGAATTGGTTTAATGTAATAGGCGTATCCGGTTTCCGGCTCTGGTGAAATTTGTTTTGAGGCATGCATCGCTTTCTGAATGCCTGAAGCAGAAGGGACCTGAGGTTACATTGTGTGCATTGTTTTCATGCTTTTCAAACACATGCTGCTGGAGTTTCAGATGCCCCCTCGCTGTATTCTCAAACCTAACGTTATCTCTCCTGGTGTACTGTGTCCCATCGATGGATCCTTTTCCACACTGTTACAGATTTGACGGCACAGATATATGTGTAGCGTCTGACTTTCTGGACTACATCATTTGCCCTGCCGTCTTGTACCATTTAGAGTACTGATTATCTAGTGCATTTATTTTTGGGTACCCATACTTTGGTGATTATATCTATTAGCTTTCACATATTTAAAAAAGGTGTATTTTAGTATTTTAGAAACTTTAGTATTTTAGAAACTTATATGTTTTCATGAGTGAACACAATATGTGGAAAAGGTATTGGAGCTTTTAAAGCCACATGCTATTCTTCCCCAAATTGGTGGCACAAAACTGTATAGGACGTCTTTTGCAATGCCATGACAATGCCTCTTTGCACAAAAAAAGCTCCATGAAGATATGCTTTACATGGATTAAAAAGTGTGTGGAAGATCTTGAGTGGCCTGCTATGGAGCTCTGACTTCAACCCTATTAAACACCTTTTGGGATGATTGTGAATGCTGACTGCACCCTAGGCCTCCTCATATCACCTACATCAGTACCTGATTTTCTGGCTGAAATAGTACAAATCTCCAAAATCTAGTGGAACATCTTCCCAGAAGTGTGGAGTTTGTTATAACAGCAAATGGGGACTAAGTGTGGAATGGGATGTTTACAAAGCACATTATTACGTCCAATTATCACGTGTCCACTAACTTTTGTACAAGTAATATATCATTACCTATTAACTTAAGACATGTTTGTTTTCTTTGTTCTTGATTGACCACTGTTATCAAGGCATTGACAAAGGTGGCAAAGGTGGCTCTTTCTTGGTGTTACAGATTTTATGCAGATAAATGCAGACCATTTGAAGACAATACACCACCATCTTACAGCTGTCGTGTCACCAGAGATGGACTATTCGTACCTTAAAAGAGGGGTCATTCCAGTGAAAGGAGCTTAAAACCTAGAAAACCTAACCCTGGTTGCTGTTTTAGCTTTTTTTTTAGGGATTCCATAACCTCCAAAACATCCCTTCAGACCCCTTGGAGAATGTATACTTAGCCCCTAATGTGACTTATCATACACTATATAGAGAAAAAAGAGCATTGGTGCTCCCCTGCCCACTCTTTAGGACTTATACCAAACAAGAAGCAGAAACCGGGCAGGAAAAATCACTACTGACCCTTTGCATCCTGGACACATCATCTTTCAGCTCCTCCCCTCTGGCAGGCACTAAAGAACTCTGTTTACCAAAACTGCCAGACACAGGAACAGTTTCTTTTCCCAGGCAATTACCCTCATTAATAACTCACCTAAATTATATTCCCTGCTTCATATCTATAAGTACTGCATTATCAGAACTGTCAATCATGACATTATCCGTATATGTTACACACACTATTGCTGCTGTACATTATACAAAGTTCTAAAGTAACTCTTTATCATACCTGACTGAATCCCACTTCATGTGGAGTTTGGACACTGGACCTCCTGGAGTGTTTAAAGGCTCTGGCATGGAGAAGCTGGTGTTGGATCTGTAATGATCGCAAATGTTGAGCTATTTTACGAGTTGCTCAGTAGCTGCTAGTTTTATAACCACAATGACTGTACAAGACTGTAGAAAGAACATTACTTATAATCTTATACTCCAGTACTCATGTTAGTTCTCACTCTCCAGTGTTCTGTATTGCTTTAGACTACGATCACACTCTTGATGTCACCCAAATAAGGATGGGTTCCCTTTTGAGGCTGGTTCCTCTCAAGATTTCTTCCTGATAACATCTAAGGGAGTTTTTCTTTGCCACAGTCGCCAAGGCTGCTCATCAGGGATAAATGCACACCATTCACCTTAACTGTTAATTTCTGTAAAGCTGCTTTGAGACAATGTCTTGGGAAAAGCGCAATAGAAATAAACTTGACTTGACTTGACGCACAATACTGGTATTTGCACTACGATGCACTCTCACACTTTATGTACATCACTGTCATATACTCTGTATCCCTATTTGATGCTCGTACTGTCTATATTGTCTCACATTGTCTGTATTGTCTTGTATAGTCTGTTTTTGTCCTGTCTTGACTGTAGATAGATAGATAGATAGATAGATAGATAGATAGATAGACTGTCTGGACATATATATATATACCATTCAATGGCTTTTTTAAAATTCAAATTGCAGGAAGTGGCAAATCTTGACAGTTGTCTATTTCCTGGATCCAGTATTAAAAGTGCATTAGATCATGGACCCATTTGCATTAGAAAGGACACAAGAGTCACTTACAGTTAAAATAAAAAAAAAAAAAGAGGCCGGACAAAACGTACATGTGAAGGTCAGTGAAACAGAGCCATAATTCTAGGAAGGAGAAGGTTTTAATGGCTGTACTGGTTGTGCCTTGGTGTCCGATTCCAGTCTGAATTATTCATCAGACCCTGCTATGTCCACATAAGCAGACAAGTTGGACTAATTAAAGAGACATAAAAAACCCTGTCAGGTTGTACACAAAAACTAGACAGTAGTAACATTCTTTTATGATTATTATTAAAATAAATCCATTTACTATTAAAAGGTACCATTTATTTCTGTTGACACTTGAAATGATTCTATTGTCCCTAGTGTTGCTGTGGATTGAGATCTTGCTTTTAAATCTTAGTAAATCCACAGACAAAATAGTCATTTGCAAATCTCAACTTCACATGTACATACGTGTATTATAACTGAATTATTTTCAGCATGGTCCAGCCATTATTGTCAGTGTTATCTATGGTCGATCGCACTCTGGTTCGTGTACTGATTAACCGGCAATGCGATTGCACGCAGGTTAAGACCAGGTCATTTTACAGTTGTCTTTTGTCCGTCTTCTCCACTTGAGATTTCTCCTCGAGCCGCTAGGCTTTTTTGGATGCCAATTTCCGGCATGATATCGTTTGCCGTATCCAAGGGGACATCTGATGCTCGGGGTTTTGGAAGGGATGCACCTGCCATGCACTGAGAGCCCGGTGTCACTCAACTGTATCCTCTGCGTGTCATGCCTTAGCAGAATGCTGATGATTGCAGGAACAACCGAACACTAAACATCAGGTGTACAGACAGTGGAAATGCCGCACCCAAAAACTGGCGTCGCCGCATCTCTGGAAGATGGTGAGTGTAACAGAATGGGTTGCATTGTTTATATTTATTTTATTAAAAAGTTTTAACATTTCGAGAAATTGTACTAAAAAAAAAGAATATACTACATGCACGTAACATGTCCTCGAATATGTGTGTTCCAGTTGGAATTGAGATAGATGCTGAGTTAGACAGTGATGGTAAGTCATGGAAATTGACTGATTTCTCAATTGATTTTCATTATTTAGAGTTGCAATAAGGATTTTATTCATGTATACACAGTTGAATTAAGCTCATCGGTCTTTGACTAAGGATGTACAGAGCTCCATATCTGACCATTTCATTTGGGAAGTCAAATACAGTAATTCGTATCTTTTTATTTGACTCCTAAAACTAAAACCTTGATAGTATTCCCACTACTTATCAAATACTATATAAATATACAGTCAAGTCTAAAATACATATATGAAAGTGCTAGGTTGTTAAATAGGGAACCTTTTTGCTTCAAAGGCATGCGTGTATTGAAAGAGATTAGGCTTTTTGAAAACAAGCTTTTGTGCCAGTCTGTTCAAAATGATCAATATCAATCATTTACTAAAGAATTTTGATGATCAGATTTTTTTCAATGTAGCCACAGAATGTTAGAGCCCACTATACATGTTTAAGAACATAGCACTCATTATTAAAACACACATAAACATGTTTTCCAAAGTTCATGGATATTTTTATATTGAGGAAAAGTGTTTTTGGACTGAAATATCCTGGGAATTGTAAAAATTCACGATGCCGTCAATATGTACTAGGTGGCCAAGAAGAACCAGAACAAAACAAACCCATTTCTTTCTTATATGAACTCACATTCAGCAGATTTGACTTTAGAAATTTTGTTGTCCCTACAACCAATGAGGAAATTAAACTTCCTTAACATATTCATGAAGCATAGGATACTATTATAGAGTTCAAATTACTTCAAATTACTTAAAACTTGTACAGTGAAATTTTCACCTGTTGTTTAGATGACACCAGAAGGAGACCAAGAAGTGCTGGAAGACCCAGACCTCCAACTCGGCGAAACAAACCAACAGACAGCGATGATGATGAGGAAGACGATGCTCCTCGCCTAAGAAGAGGCAGAAGGAGGAGAGGTGATAATTCCGAGGACAATGAGCGCGAGAGACCACGCGGCCGGAGGAAAGCAAACCACAGGAAGAAGGCCAATGGCACGGCCCAGGACTCTGATGTGGACAGTGAAGAGGACAAAGGGAACAAGAAGAAAGGAAAAGGAGCGACCAAAAAAGAAAAAGATGAAGAGAACAATAAAGAGAAAACTGGAAAAGGAGCAAGTAAAGATGGGAAAGAAAAGGGGGCAGACAAAAAGAAAAAAGGAGATGGTAGCAGGTAGAATATTCTTTAAGCTTTCTTTTTAGATTATTGAAATATTTCAAATAAAAAAAAGTTTTCAAATCTTACAAGCATTTCAAGGAATGATGAGTTCTTAGAATATTACATTGGGCAAAATTGTGAAAAGACTGAGGTGGGTATTTGAAGAAAGTATGAAATGAGTTCTGTTTACACATAATCAGCATGTAGCTCACGAACACTGGCGAGTTATTTAAAACAGGGGAACAAAAATAGAAATAAACAAAAAAATACACAGTTTTCTGTCTTTTTTTTCCAGCTAGCTAACTACAGCTAGCATACTATGGGCAAAATTCTTTAATCTCACTTAGCATCTATATGCAAATAGTACACCAAATATTGGCCTCAGTAACTTATTCATAGTGTTTTCTGACAGAAACTGCCAGTGAAATTCCTAATTCCTTTTTATATTGGTTGACACCCAAGAATATGGAATTTACATACAGAATTCCACAATTCATTGTCCAACCTGAAGGACTTAAGCATACGGCTTCATGTGTGAAACATGGTGGTGGTAGAGTCATTGCCTGTAAATGTATGACTGACAGAACCAAAACACTGTTGCAAATCTATCTTTAGTCTAACAAGTTTATCTTAGATTTTATACATTTCTTTTGTTCAGTTTTCTTAACATTTCAAAATTGTTGTGCTAGAATGTTTAGCTAAAGCATTTGTGAATTCTTCGTTGGGATGAAAAAAGTGATCTATCTATTAATCACGGTCTAACTACAAACTGATATTAGCCTACTGTATCTCCTCATATTGGGATATCTGATTTCCCTCTTTGGCAGCTCATCAGCTGGCGATTCTGATGCTGAGTCCCTATCAGAAAGCGAAATGGCTCAGCTAAAAGAAGAAGTCGAAGAAAAGAAGAAAATTATTGCCACGCTCCGAAACAAACCGTGGCGGATGAAAAAACGACTTGGGATTTTGAAGTAACGTGTCTTTCTCTTATATCACAAAATGGCTGGCTTCTGAAAGGAGGCATACTAGAATTTGTTTATTTACCATTACAAAGCAACTTTTGTTTGAAGCGTATTCCCTAAGCCTTTAATTACAAAATATATTTTATGATTGTCTCAGCCACATTGCAGCTGAATTGGTTTGATCATTTTGCAGGAACTTGTGTTGTCTATTTTGGTCCCCAAGACGATCTGTACAAAGTTCGATCAAATGCTCTCGAACCTTTTTCACTATGGCCTTGTGGTGAACCTTTACCTCAGGGTGCCCCGGGCTGTCTTGAGGCAGAATAGATGATAGTTTAGACAAGTTCAGAGGTAGTAGAATTAAACACTTTCCAAGAGAACAGTGATAGCCTGCGCTGGCAGCTGGACTTCAGGGGTTTGAGTTTCGCAGAGTACCTGAGGTATGGAGAAAAAGATCCAGAGACTTAAAGAGCTGCAACATGGCAAGGGAGTGCCTTAAATATCCCAGTATCTGGAAGGAATACATTTTGAACTACAAGCCTGGCTGGATGACAGTGGGTCTTGGTTAGCTTAATTAATTATTTTTCAGATTATTATTTCCAGTGGTGGAAAAGTGGTGGATAAGTGGTGGAAGTAAATGAAATTTGTTACTGTACTTAAGTAGCCTTAATACTTCCATTGGGGGAGACTTTTACTTTAATTTCACTACATTTCAACTTGATGAAGCATTTTGTCTATTTTTGCTTGAGTGCTGCACTTGACTGCTAAAAAAATATTGGGTTTCATTTGTTGTGTATTTAATGTGTCTCGTCACGATCCCTACATATCTCACTAATCCAGGAGGTAATTAATTGACTAATGTCTTGGGTTACGTTGGAAACTAGTAGCGGGTGGAACGTGATATTCCTGAACAGGTGTCAACGTGTGTGTTTACTCCATAGGGATGAGCAATCGGACCACTGACTGCATGTAATGACGCTGTCTGAATTAACTTTATTTTCTAATAAAGATATGCAACGGAAGAAACCTGTAGTTCTTAAAAGCAGATAAAACCAAGAACAGTACAAACTTTATATTAGTGATGGAACATAGCACATTAATTGAATGAACTATCATTATTCTAGGGAAGCACAAGAATTCGTAGAGAAGTTCGAAGGTGCATTGGGCAAAGGAAAAGGACGGAAGCTCTATGCCTTCAAAGTTATGATGAAAAAGGTATAGTAGTTTGTTTAACAAAACAGTGTGGACATTAAAAAAAAACATATAATGTCTAAATTCATTACATTTTCTGTTTTATCTTTCGCAGAAATTGATCAAGTTCAATCGGGACTTTGATAACTTTAAGACAGCATGCATTCCGTGGGAAAGGAAAATCAAAGAAGTAGAAAGTTGGTCTACACCCGATATTATTATATCAGATTTCTCAGCTCCTGCTCGGTACTGACTTGGTCTGCTTTTTCAAAGGTCACTTTGGGTCATCTGTAGCCTCCTACTTCATCTTCCTCAGGTGGATGTATGGCCTCAACCTTGTTCTCTTTGGCCTCATGTTTGGGCTTGTTGTTATTCCTGAGGTAAACCTGTAATTCACTATATTTTGGGACAAAAATATTGGGACATTTTTTTGTCTATGGATTACATCTCAAAATAGACAATGGTGTGAGGTTTGATCATCCAAAAAGCATTACTATTGAATTAGAAAGATCTTTTTGACTAATTCATTATTTTTCAAATGTAACATTTGGTAAGTTAATGTACATGAACGCTTTCTTTTTTAGTCTTCCTCTTTTTAAACTCTTTCTTTTTTTAGTTGCTCATCCTTAACTATATAATACTGAGTATTGCTATGAATTATTAAGCAAAAAAAAAATACATCCACTAGAAAATATTTTAGTTACAAGAAAATGGGATGCAGGCCTGAACCTGCTGGTGTATCATGAGAGGTTCATTAAGTAACATAAAATATAAAAAACAAGGCATTATCGTATATATACAGTTATATGATCAGTATCATAAGCATTCATAATGAACAATGGAAACAGATGATACTCTCCTGTTAAATCTATTCCTACTCTTTCAGACAGATTTGGTGATTGAAGTAATCTGTAAAGTCACATCTCGCTCTCTTTCTGGAGGTCCTGATGGGTTTACCATATGGCTCCATCGCCAGGAAAACTGTCCCTAGAGAAGAGCAGGATACCGCCATGGACTTCTCAGTCCTTTTTGAATTTGGGGTGAGATATAGATTATTATGCTCGAATCAAACAAAATCCATTGAAAGCATTGGTTGAAAATTTATATACTGATCAAACATTTTTATTTTCATTTTTCTATAGGGTTACTGCAAGTACTCTGTCCTCTTTTATGGCTACTATAATAACCAGAACACTATAGGACTACTCAAGTTTCGTCTCCCCTTATCCTATTTCCTAGTCGGAATAGGAATATTTGGCTACAGCCTGATGGTGGTGATCAGGACGTGAGTCTTTCTTCC
Source organism: Silurus meridionalis (assembly GCF_014805685.1). Taxonomy (NCBI): domain Eukaryota; kingdom Metazoa; phylum Chordata; class Actinopteri; order Siluriformes; family Siluridae; genus Silurus; species Silurus meridionalis. Next base: position 16,094,221 of record NC_060910.1, on the reverse strand, counting down.
CTATTCAGTATTCCTGTGTTTGAAAGAAAAATGCGCAATGCAAAAATTCTAAACCGAAGTTCATATGGCTGATACACAAAATGGCATTTTGTCATAGGATGGCAAGAAATGCCAACGAAGGAGGTGACGGGGGAGAGGAGAGTGACTTTGTGTTTTGCTGGAAACTCTTCACTAGTTGGGATTACCTCATTGGAAACCCAGAGACAGCCGACAACAAGTATGCTTCCATCACAACTAGCTTCAAGGTCAGACAAAACTTTACTTTATTATTTAAACAACTATTTAAACATGTCCGAAATTATAAACTCAGGTTTGTAGTATGTGGACTGTTTTGTTTGATTTACTTTTGACATGAAACCAAACTGAATTCAGAGTGTAAGAACAAGGAAACATATACTGTTTAATACACTGGTGTACGTCCTGAGCCTCAATTTGAAAACAATCTTGATGTTTTCCAGAACCTTGGTTTAAAGATTATGATCAGTAGATGAAGCATCCCAGTTTCAAGCTCAGTTTCAAGACATCTGGGTCTGATCTTACTAACGCTCTTGTATCTGAATAGAACCCCTCCAGCCATGTCCATGTATAGAGGCAACTATAACGGCAAAAAATAGACTCTCAGGAATGGGGTGTTCAATAAGGAGATGTGTATTTGATGATACACGTTTTATAGCGCTGGGTGACCTGTTTCCACTATAACCATATTTCCCTAGGAATCTATAGTGGATGAGCAGGAGAATTTGAAGGATGAAAACATTCATTTGAGGAGATTTCTGCGCGTCCTCGCTAATGTGTTGATCCTGTGCAGCCTGGGAGGGAGCGGATATCTAATCTACTTTGTGGTGAAAAGATCGCAAGACTTTGCTAAACTGGATAACAAAGAGTTATCCTGGTATCAGAAAAACGAGGTATCTGTTTCAATATGTTTCATTTACCTGTTTTTAAACTTTTTTATCATTTATTGCTTCTTAAAAAAAAAATTCTATTATATATTTATGCAATTTATTTCTGTAATAATATGTCCTATAGGTGGAGATTGTAATGTCTCTGTTGGGTTTGGTGTGTCCACCTTTGTTTGAGACCATTGCCGAGCTGGAAGATTATCATCCTCGGATTGCCCTGAAGTGGCAGCTGGGCCGCATCTTTGCCCTCTTCCTGGGAAACCTCTACACCTTCCTGTTTGCCCTTATTGATGATGTCAATGAGAAGGTACAACAGATATGGTTGGCAAATATGCTATAATGTTCTAAGCTATAATTAGATGCTTCACACCAATTTTTAACATTAAAATTCCCACTTTTTTGGTCCTTCAACACAAGCTGGATAAGGAGAAACTGATCAAGAATGAAACTGACTGGGCTCTAAACCAGTACTATGCTAACTACACTCTGTATCACAACGTGACCGAGAACATTCCACCACCTGTAATCTCGCCTGCTGATGTTATCAGGGGTCCATGCTGGGAAACTGAAGTGGGAATTGTGCGTTCCATCCCATTTTTTTTAATACTGAACAAATGTAATGCAAATGTGCCGTTCTAAATTTGAAAGGATTTACATCTGCTTCTTGCTATAGGAGTTTGTGAAGCTGACGGTGTCAGACATTCAAGTGACCTATCTGACGATCCTGGTTGGAGACTTCATGAGAGCATTAATTGTGCGTTTTCTGAACTACTGTTGGTGCTGGGACCTCGAGGCTGGCTTTGTGAGTCACTATTCAGGATTCTATGAATTCAGTGTTTTAAATGTTTTAATTGGGTGATTGGTGATTCCAGACCAGCATGTCTTAAAATTGTATAATTCAAAGTTAATTTAACTTGAAGTTAAATTGGTGATCTATATGGGAACCTGACCCTTTGCTAAGTGAATGTAACATTATTATTGATTATCTTATTACAGTAGCATCTGACAAGGGGGCGGGATAAATTATGCAATAAATGAACAGTCAGTTTTATAAGTCAATGTGTTGGAAAAAGGAAAAATGGTTGCTAATTACGATTGCTAGATAAGTCGGAGCATCCCTAAAACAGCAGGTCTTGTTGGGTGTTTCAGGTATACATTGGTGTAATAAACTACCAACGTGGAAAAAACAACAACCCATGATCTAGCAATAAGATCATGGAAGCCCAAGGCTCAGTAATGCAAGTGGGGAGTGCCGGCAGGCATGTCTGGTCCAATCCCACACAAGTGCAACTGTAGCACAAACTGCTGAATAAGTTAACACTGCATAAGGGGGTTGCCAATCACAGTGGCCATGCTGACCCTTGGACACTGTCGAAATCACTTACAATGAATACGTAGACATCAAAACAACACCACAGATCTCCACAGACGTTTAGGTCTTTAAAGAATATTTCCTGCAGGTCTTGGTGCCAGTGACCACAGCACACCTTCAAATGTCTTGTTGAGTCCATGCTTTTTCTTGGGTCAGTACTGTTCTGGTGGTACAAGCAGAACAACACAATATTAGGCAGGTGTTTTCAATATTTAAGGTTATAGCAGGTTGGAAACAGCCATCACACATGAAAGTATGTTTGGGAGCATTGGAGGAATTAAGCTGATTTTAACTTGCTTAAATCTTAAGCATTTCAAACACTTGTTCCAATTTAGCTAAGACGGTTCTGTTTGAATTGGGAGGAAATGCACGTTATTTATATTTTGCAGCACAATCTAGGAACCAAGCAGTTTCCTGTATAAAAAAAGTGCTTTGTTAATGTGACAGGAGTTTCTCTTTAGCTGCTTAGCTCCACTGAATGCTCTCTGAAGGTCTAAAAGGGTTAAGGTCATGGAGGACAAAGGAGAAAATTTTTTTCGAAAACAGAGTAAGAAAATCAGTATCAAGGAAGGCAATACTAAGGAAGGCATTCTATGTATTGTGCCTATTGTGGTATTGTGCAAATCGTATATGACATTTTTGCAGTTTGGAAGCCAGTACTGCAAATTATAGATCAAGGTTGGAGGAGTCAAGAGTAGCTCGGAGGCATGGGGAGAAAAGTTACACCTTGGATTTCATTACAGAACTGTCCCATCCTGATTTTTTTTTTTACCAGTGTTCTGGAGCTAAAATGTTTCTACTCATAAAGGGTCTTACATGTGCAGTACAGTGTGTTTTGCTTCTCATTTTGGTGGGGTCTTGATTCTGTATTGGAAGAGGTGGTTTTCATATTGGGGTATTGGTACCAAGTCCTGGTACTGGGTTTTTAACTCTTGTAGCTCCTGCTACAAAAGAGATCACCATTTTGCAGGGCAAAAGAAGGAGCTGAAGATTAAACAGGAAAAACACTTGATTTGCCACATAGAACATTTCTACTGAATTATTTTACCAGCATGATGTGGCTTCTACCCTGTTTACTTGAATGTACACAAAAAATACACTCACAAATCTCATTAATTCATTGCTAACATGACTCCCTGAAAGCAACAGCTAGCATGATATCTGATACTTAACAACCAGCCAAACACCGAGACATCTGACTCTACCCAGGGCACTTAATTACAGAAAGAGGGAGAGCTTTATAGTGTCCGAAGCAACGTATTGTGCTCTTCATTAAACTGTGTTTTATGTGTTCATGTTTTACAGCCTTCGTACGGAGAGTTCGATATCAGTGGAAATGTACTCGGGCTCATTTTCAACCAGGGAATGATCTGGTGAGAATGTATGCCCTTTAATGACAAAATAATAATTATAAAAAAAGACCTGCGTGCTAAGGAACTTACATATGTGTGTGTCCTTTATGTTTTCTTTAGGATGGGTGCATTTTATGCTCCAGGGTTGGTGGGTATAAACATTCTGCGCCTCGTGACCTCCATGTATTTCCAGTGCTGGGCTGTAATGAGCAGTAACGTTCCTCATGAGAGAGTGTTTAAAGCTTCACGCTCCAACAACTTCTACATGGGCATCCTGCTGGTCGTGCTCTTCCTCAGCCTCATGCCTGTGGTCTACACCATGATGACCATGTCTCCATCATTTGACTGTGGTCCCTTTAGGTCACACACATAAACATATACATATACATATACATATACATACATATACATATACATATACATATACATATACATATACAAATACATATTCCAACACACACTATTAAATCATATTAGGATGGTAATTATGTGTACTCAATAGATAGCAATTTTTATTGTGTATACATTTATTTTTTATAATGACCCTTAACTAACAAATGGACCACAGGTTACATTCAGGACATTATTTTTGCCCAGAAAACATACACAATATGGACAAATGTTTGTTCTAATATAACCGTAAGATTCAGTGCACTTTTTAAAAATGCATTGCTTATCACCACTCTCCTGGGAAAATGTTCTAAATTTGCACTAGATTTTGGAGTGTATTTGTGGAGATTTGTATTAATTCAGCTAAAAAAATTATCAAATTATCAAAAAGGTGTTGAGGTCAACGCTCTATAGCAGTCCAATCAAGATATTCTTCCCACATATGGTTGGAAAAGTCAGGTGGACTTTTGTCTATATAGTGTATATTTAATGGGGCTTCTTATTTAAAATTTCAAAGACCTAATAGACTCTTACGTTCCTGAAATCATCCATATTTGGCCCAGACTTCTGTGATATCTGGGAAATATGACATGACTTATCATACCTTATTATATTCATTTACAATTTATACTATTTATTTATACTATTTACAAATTTGCATGTTATAGTTAATAGAGTTTGCAAGTATTTAGTCTTTACTATTTCCAATTTTGTTATGTTGAAGCCTGATAGTACAATCAAACAACTGAAATATTACATGTACATAAATATTCTTTTTCTTCTTTGTATTCATACCCTTTAAATCAAACCCTTAGTTTAAAGCACATCTGGAAGTAAATACAGCCTCTAATCTTTTTGGTTATCACACAAGCTTTGCAGGCCTGGATTGGGAGGTTTTCTGACATTCTTATTTGCAAGTCCTCTTAAACTGGGACAAGTTGGATCTGACAGTCAGTGCAAAGCCACTTTCTGGTCTCTCCAGAGATGTTCAATATTGTTCAAGTCAGGACTCTGGCTCGGCCACTCTAGGACATTCACAGAGTCGTCCCAAAGCCACTCCTGTATTGTCTTGGCTTTGTGATTATGGTTGTTGTCATGTAGGAAGGTAAACCTTTGGCCCAGTCTGAGTTACTGAGCTATATGGAACAGGTTTTTATTGATAATATGTACTTTCTTCATTCAGAATTCTTTCAACCATGACTAGTCTCCTAGTTGCTGCTGCTAAAAAATATCCCCACAGCATAATGCTGCCACCACCATGCTTCACTTTTGGGATAGTGCCTGGTTTCCTCCAGAAATATCACTTAGGCTTAAAATTTCAATCTTGGTTTCATCAGACCAGAAAATCTTGTTTCTTACAGTCTGAGAATTCTTAAGGTGCCTTTTTTTTGTGCAAACTCCAAGTTTGAGGAGAATCCTCCATCTAGCCACTCTGCCTTAAAGCCCAGATTGGTGGAGAGCTGCAATGATGGTTGTTCTTCTGGAGCCTTGTTCCATCTCCACACAGAATTTACAGAGCTCATTCAGAGTGACTACTGAATTCTTGGTCACTGCTCTTACTAAGGCCCTTCTCCCCGATTGTTCAGTTTGACCAGGCAAAGAGTTCTGGATGTTCCAAAATTCTTCAATTTGAGAATTTTGGAGGCCACTGTGTTCTTGATCAATCAGTGCGGCAGCAATTTTTTTGTAGCTTTTTATATCTGTGCTTTGCAACAGTCCTCTCTGAGCTCTGCATGGCTTGGTTTTTGCTCTGATATGCATTGTCTTTTGTGAGGCCTTCTATAAAGAGGTACAGTATATGCCTTTTGAAATAATGTCTAATCAATTTTTATTTACCACAGATGGACTCCAGTCAAGCTGTAAAAAGCATCTCAGCAATGATCAATAGAACTGAGAGGCACTAAACTATGTTTCAAGTGTTGTTGCAAAGGGTCTATTTATTAAAAAAAAAATTCAAACACTTTTAAAATTCTTTATCCACTTTGTCATTATGGGATACTCAGTGTAGCTAAATCAGAAATGAATTTGAACGATTGTAGTATCAGACTGCAACATAAACATAAATGGCGTTGGGGGAACCAACAAAAATATACGCTTCATGTTTTTGTTGGTTCCCCCAACTCCAGTCTAACCATAGGTGCATATAAAAACAATATTAGTAGCTATGATTTGATAGTTGTGTTGGATTCAAAACAGCAACCTTCAACTTTTTTTTTTAACCCTGAACAGTGGGAGAGAGAAGATGTACGATGTGGTAATCGAGACGATCCAGAACCTTCCAGCATTTATGGCCAACATCTTTATTTACGCATCCAACCCAGGACTCATTATATCAGTCGTCCTTCTTATGGTGTGAGTGGTCACTGTATGGTCAATGAGCTATTAGTTTACAGCAATTGTTGTATATTATATACAGTGAGGAAAATAAGTATTTGAACACCCTGCTATTTTGCAAGTTCTCCCACTTAGAAATCATGGAGGGGTCTGAAATTGTCATCGTAGGTGCATGTCCACTGTGAGAGACATAATTTAAAAAAATAAAATCCAGAAATCACAATGTATGATTTTTTTAACTATTTATTTGTATGATACAGCTGCAAATAAGTATTCGAACACCTGAGGAAGTCAATATTAATATTTGGTACATTAGCCTTTGTTTGCAATTCCAGAGGTCAAACGTTTCCTGTAGTTTTTCACCAGGTTTGCACACACTGCAGGAGGGATTTTGGCCCACTCCTCCACACAGATCTTCTCTAGATCAGTCAGGTTTCTGGCCAAAGATTCTCTATTGGGTTTAGGTCTGGAGACTGGCTAGGCCACGCCAGAACATTGAAATGCTTCTTACAGAGCCACTCCTTGGTTATCCTGGCTGTGTGCTTCGGGTCATTGTCATGTTGGAAGACCCAGCCTCGACCCATCTTTAATGCTCTAACTGAGGGAAGGAGGTTGTTCCCCAAAATCTCGCAATACATGGCCCCGGTCATCCTCTCCTTAATACAGTGCAGGCGCCCTGTCCCATGTGCAGAAAAACACCCCAAAGCATGATGCTACCACCCCCATGCTTCACAGTAGGGATGGTGTTCTTGGGATGGTACTTATCATTCTTCTTCCTCCAAACACGTTTAGTGAAATTATGACCCAAAAGTTCTATTTTGGTCTCATCTGACCACATGACTTTCTCCCATGACTCCTTTGGATCATCCAAATGGTCATTGACAAACTTAAGACGTGCCTGGACATGTGCTGGTTTAAGCAGGCACCTTCCGTGCCATGCATGATTTCAAACCATGACGTCTTAGTGTATTACCAACAGTAACCTTGGAAACGGTGGTCCCAGCTCTTTTCAGGTCATTGACCAGCTCCTCCCGCATAGTTGAGTAGGCTGATTTCTCACCTTCCTTAGGATCATTGAGACCCCACAAGGTGAGATCTTGCATGGAGCCCCAGTCCGAGTCATGTTTAGCTTCTTCCATTTTCTAATGATTGCTCCAACAGTGGACCTTTTTTCACCAAGCTGCTTGGCAATTTCCCCGTAGCCCTTTCCAGCCTTGTGGAGGTGTACAATTTTGTCTCTAGTGTCTTTGGACAGCTCTTTGGTCTTGGCAATGTTAGTAGTTGGATTCTTACTGATTGTATGGGGTGGACAGGTGTCTTTATGCAGCTAACGACTTCAAACAGGTGCATTTAATTTGGGATAATAAATGTAGTGGAGGTGGACATTTTAAAGGCAGACTAACAGGTCTTTGAGGGTCAGAATTTTAGCTGATAGACAGGTGTTTAAATACTTATTTGCAGCTGTATCATACAAATAAATAGTTTAAAAATCATATATTGTGATTTCTGGATTTTTTTTTTAGATTATGTCTCTTACAGTGGACATGCACCTACGATGACAATTTCAGACCCCTCCATGATTTCTAAGTGGGAGAACTTGCAAAATAGCAGGGTGTTCAAATACTTATTTTCCTCACTGTATTAAATAAATGTACAATTTCTAGGTCTTTCTTTATAGAGAACTGCATTCTTAAATGTATACCAGAAGCCTCTGTATTTTGTGAGTTATTAGGTCTTGTGGTCTGGTGTTTTACAGGCTAGCTATCTACTACCTGAATACAGTCTCAAAGGCCTACCAGAAAGCTAACATGGATTTGAAAAGGAAAATACAAATGGTGTGCGCAATCTATAATGACACATTCTGCTATTACTCAACGTATAATCTTATAAATAAAACCAAATATATAGTATCCTAGTCATTTATTCAAGTCTAAAATACAATGTTTTGTTGGATTTGGCGCTAGCAAAGAGATGAGGAGAAGAACCGGAGGAACAATAAAGACAGCACTAATCAGGTGATGAAGGACTTAGAGGATCTTTTGCCCAACAAATCCTTGATTCCACCACCATCAGCTAAAGAGGGAGCAGGTTAGTAGACCCATATTGGTTTAATGAATTTAATCTTTCTATTGGCTGTTGTTTAAGTGTTTTCACGTCACTAGTTATTAAAATGTAGAGCAATTTTGTCACCTACAAAATAAAATTATGGTGGACAAAAGTTCTAGAAAATATTTGAATGTTTCACAGAAAACATTAATATCAGGCAGGAGTTTTAATATACTAAGTAAAAACATTTTAATTATATCTAATGTCGAGTAGAGCGAATCAGAAAAAGATTTTCAGTCGATCAACAACACATGGACAAACTTCTAATTTTCATTCACAAAAAAATCTGCTACGTCTTTGCTATATGTACAGAGTTTCCACGTTTTATGCCTCAGACTTATATCCAATTGCACTGAGGTTCATTAAGAGGTTAGTAATAAGATACAAACCAGGCCATGCTCACATTTGCCCGTGTCTTTTCCCCTTAAACTGCAGGGAATCCTGCACATCAGCCCCCTGCTGGTAAGTCTCCAAAAATCACAGATAAAGTTGGAACAGCAACCAATGGTAAAGGAGTAAAAATGCAGAAGGATGTTTCTTTGGCTGCCGCGAATCCCCGAGCGCCAGTGACCCGCTCACCAGCCCCTGGTGGTCGTGGAAGAGGACCTCCACCGGTGTGATCTGACATAACATTCTATTGTAAAGCGATATCAGCCAGACATGTAATGTGTAAACAAACAATAGGATGAATATGGCTAGTAAAACGCTGGAGGAGTGACCGGGAACAAGCTAAAGCATCTTTTGATGCAGAATGAAGAAAAACTACCCTATGTCAGATGTTCAGCCTTATCCTCAAAGGACCTTCCTCATCCTATGGGGACGAGGAGGGTAGAAGCCATACCCGATAGTCAACTACAGGCCAAAATGAAGAGGTTGAATGAATCCAATTGAATTGAATTGGTGAAGAAGACAACAGACATGATTACAGATTTACAGAAACCTGTATGTTCATTTTTATGAACAGATGCAGCCAAAATACAGTAAATAGCCACTTTAACACTGCAGTTATTTATATAAATTTTTACAACCAAAGGGCATGTATTACATTTGCGTATAAGTTACTGCCATTTTAAAAGGAAAACAGACAAAGTAATTTACTAGGGAATAAGAAAAAATATCTTTATGGTCATGATTTGCCACATAAAGAACAATGTGTACAGCTCTGTGCTGTTCTTCACAGCCATGCCCATTCTTTTAAAATTTTCCTTCACAATGTATATTTAAAAAATGGTCAAAAAATACCTTGGTGGTCGTGCATACATAGTGTTAATCGGCCTTCAGATGCTTAAAATAAGATAATTCAGAGAGCTTTGTAGTTTATTTAACAATTTAATAAACAAATTTTTGTGAAGATTTATGAGAAAAAAATATATCACAGTGTGGCAGTTTGATCATTAAAGGGTCCAGGGTCATTTAAACCAAGTGAATGAAATGTAATGCTATGATAACTAATGAAATAAAAACAGTTCTCTGTTTTCAGATACTTCATGTTCACCAGTAATGATCTTAGACATGATTGACATTGTTTTTACAATGATCTGGTTGGATTAGGTTAGATTAAGATTAGGTGGGATTAGGATCGGAGAAGTGGATAATGGGAACTTTGATCAGGAAGCGATTTGAAATAATAATGAATTCGTTTTGGTACTTGAGACAATTAATCAGCTTTATTTGTATATAAAGGTTTAATTTATTCAATTTTGGATGTTATAATTTGGTGGATTCTGCATTATCAGTTCGATCACAAAATGCATTTGTGTTCAATTTACATGCCTCCCGGTCAGAGTTTTGTTTGATCGCATCCTCGCATGCTGTCATTCAATGGCAGGGTGCAGATTAGCCCAAATAAAGTTAATCTTACACAAGACCTTCAACAAAGTAATGCTGTGTACATATTGAAATTGTGTTGCTAAGGCCTAGAGGAACCGAGCAGCAAAACATAGCTAGGTTTGCTAAAGATTTGCATGTGTAAGAAAAATGTATAGCTTCTTACACACAAGATTTTTGATTGCCTTGATTTTTTTTATTTGGTTGCATTTGTACAAACCCAATAAAAAAAATTTGGCACAATGTGTAAAATGTAAATAAAAACAAAATGCAATAATTAGCAAATCTCATAAACCTATATTTTATTCATAATAGGGCATAGAACACATATAAAATGTTTAAATTGAGAAAATGTACCATTTTAGTGTCTTTTTAAATTTGTTGGCTGCAACACATCTCAATAAAGTTGGGAATGGGCTACAAAAGTCAACGTTATTAAAATGAAAGAAAAACATTTTGCAACTAATAAGTTTAATTGACAACAGGTCAGTAAGATGATTTGGTATAAATAGTGTATTTAGAGAGTCTTAAAGAGTCTTTCAGAATTAAATTCACCAATCAGTGAAAGACTGTGTCTACAAATTGTGGAGCGATTTTAGAGCAATGTTCCTCAACTTAAAACAGCGAAACAGTTAAATATCTAATAAATTACAATACGTAATATTATGAAAAAATTTCAAAGAATCTGGATAAATCTCTGTGCAATCCTCTCATTCTCTGTGGAAATCACTTCAGGGGGTCATTAACAACTCCAGAGGTCATCATCTGTGAACACAGTTCGCCATGTTTGCAATTAGGAAGTGGTAGCTCAGCAGTTAAGGTGCTGGGATACTGATCGGAAAGCTGGTTGTTCAAGCCCTAGTATCACCAAGCTGCCACTCTTTGGCCCTTGAGCAAGGCCCTTAACCCTCTATGCTCCCGGGATACTGTAGCATGTCTGACCGCAGCTTCTGAACAAGCTAGGATATGCAAACAAAAGAATTGCACTGTGCTATAATGTATGTGAGGCAAATAAAGACTTTATTCTATTCTGAAAATGTGGTTAGAGGCACAGAACTTTATAGGGGAGGGTAAAATCTGAAAAATGTGGTTGGAGGCACACAATTATATCGGATGTGGTAGAATTTAATTTTCCCTCACTTAAACTGAGACCCGAACCTGTTCCAGTATAACAATGACCTTATGCCCATCAAGATATGGGTTGAAATAGAGAATCTTGAGTGGCCTGCTATTGAGAGCTGATATCATTCCTATTGAACACCTTCAATATGGTTAAGGGATGAATTGGAATGCTGACTGCAACCCAGGCCTCACCTCACCTCACCTCATTTCATCTACATCAGTCTTGACAAAGTGGCTACATGAGCACAAATACACAAAAAATGAGCAAACATACTCCTAAATTTAGTGGACCATCTTCCCAATAGAGTGGAGGTTAATATAACAGCAATTGGGGAGTCAATGTGGATAGGGATGCTTAAAGAAATACATACAGTACAGACCGAAAGTTTGGACACACCTTCTCATTCAAAGAGTTTTCTTTATTTTCATGACTATGAAAATTGTAGAGTCACACTGAAGGCATCAAGGGCTATTTGACCAAGAAGGAGAGTGATGGGGTGCTGCGCCAGATGACCTGGCCTCCACAGTCACTGGACCTGAACCCAATCGAGATGGTTTAAGGGTGAGCTGGACCGCAGAGTGAAGGCAAAAGGGCCAACAAGTGCCAAGCATCTCTCGGGGAACTCCTTCAAGACTGTTGGAAGACCATTTCAGGTGACTACCTCTTAAAGCTCATCACGAGAATGCCAAGAGTGTGCAAAGCAGTAATCAAAGCAAAAGGTGGCTACTTTGAAGAACCTAGAATATAACATTTTTCAGTTGTTTCACACTTTTTTATGTATATAATTCCATATATAATTCCACATGTGTTAATTCATAGTTTTGATGCCTTCAGTGGGAATCTACAATTTTCATAGTCATGAAAATAAAGAAAACTCTTTAAATGAGAAGGTGTGTCCAAACTTTTGGTCTGTACTGTATGAGTAATATAATCAGGTGACCACAATCTTTTGTCCATATAGGTATGTTAATTTAGCAACAACTGTTTGATATTTTGATATTACATCTGCATTATGCATTAATACATTATAGATACCTTTCTATCACACGGCAGCAAACACTCATTGACACTTAAGAGCTATTAAGTGTTGCCAAAACACCTATTATAAATCTCACCTGCAAGACATCCACCAAGCACACGAAAAATGAGATTGCACATGCCAATCAGTCTCTTTATTTGAAGTCCTGATATATCAGTGCAAAAACGCTGCAAGATTAATAAACAATAAACCCGTTGTATTTGCGGGATCTTCATTCATACGTCTTCCTCTTCCACAGCTTGTCCAGATTTTAGTCTGAAAATCACCTTAAGGAAAAAATATGAAAGAAAACAGTCCTAAGAGATGTTTAAAATAGAAATAAAACAGAGTAGAACAGTAGAAGTAAGATGAAATTTATGGTAGTAATACAGACCTCTTTTAGTTGAGCGATCTCTTTGCTCTCCATATTCTTTTGTGCATGGTTGGTGATGGCCTTTACTCTGGAGGCATATCTGAGTTGGGAGTGTGTATACATATATGTTTGGCCATTGCTTCAGATGGAATGCTTAGAGAGCACTTAAAAGACTTAATTATACAACAGAGGGTTGCCTTTCACAAAAACAGTGCCTTGCTGTTTTTAGCCCCTCTATATTCTCTTGAATTGGTAATGATGTTGACATCATGTTGTTGTTCGAATAGCTATGTTCTGAATACTTATGCAACTTCTCACTATAGTTCCCCTTTTCGAATTTTTGGAACACTCTGTGTAGATTCATGACGTACACTGCCAAATGAGTTCATTTCCATTTTCTAATATTACACAATGTGAGGAAGTTCCAAAAAAAACCCTCTTAGACAACTAGAAAGACAAAGAAACCTTTAGAAAAAAAGAATAGAAAATATGTGTATATATGTGTTTGTGTCTTACATGAGTGAGGTAAGGGTCTCGTCCAAGTTGCAGTCAGAAGGAGAGATATTGAGGAACATGAGAGTTTTGGAATTGCCCCCCAGTGAGTCCTGCATGAGCTGTGTCAGCTTGTTGTTGCGGTAGGGAACGTGAGCTTGCTCCAAAGCCAGAGCTGAGATCACGTCACCCAGAGCACTCAGAGACTTATTGATAGAATTAGCCTCCTGCACAACACACAGAAACAATATTTTCTTATTCATATCTACAAAAGAAAGACTCCTGCTTTATAAGTCAGTAGGTGGCACAAGAGACAAAGATTTAGGTTATATCTATCCTCCCTATTCTGAATACATGAACTCATACATGGGTGGCGTTTGTGAATGGGGACAGATTATAGCCAATTTGATCAGTTTGCTTACAGGCAAGGTGTGGGCCTGTGTTTCACTGTCTGGTCCCTTGAATGCCAGCACCTGACTTCCTCTGAACACTTCTTGCAACCCACAGTTCAGTGGAATTTGTGCTAAACTTCCCTCATACTTGCAGCCAGCCATCATAAAGGGATCTATACCCTCCATGTCAGCACTATACCCCAATAGAGTATATAACTTTTCTTTTTTTACCTTCACCACCAAGTTTTTAGTGTACTGAGCCTTCCATGGACGCAGATTCATGACCTTCAGATTGCCTCTTTACTTGTCAATCACCTGCCCATTGTTTCAATGCTTCCTCCACTCAGATCCATAATTCTGAAGTGACAATTCCTGCAGAGTACCTTCACTTCATTGAGGTGTTTAGCAAAGCAAAAGCCAGTGGGCTCAAGCAAGTGCAATCAAGTAAGACCCATGCCCCCCTATCAACCGTGTATACCCCCTCTCCACCCAGAGTCCCAAGGCATAGAGCAATACACTGAGAAAGCATTTAACCAGTGGTGACCCTTCCCATCTCCAGATTCCATTGACTTGTTCATAGAAATGTTAGGTAATAACAAGAAAATTGAATATATCAAGTTCACAAAAAACTACCGTCAAGCACACTGGGCATTCTTCACACACTTACACACCATTGGTAGACCGAGACCCCCCTCATAAAGTCACAAACTTTATCATGTCAGAATTTCACTTTGTGGGGACCCTGACATAGCACCTAGACATAGAGAATTTTAAATCGCAGAAAATACTGTGAGTGACCAGGGGGCCCATTTTACAACAGGGGTCTGGAGTGGCTTCATGCAGAAACTGGAAGTAAGCCTCATCATCAACAGTTTAGACAAAACATACATTAATAGCAGTTTCCTAACTTTTTGAAAGCCTCCATTCTTCATTCAAGCTGTTATTTCCGCTATAAGATCAATGATAATATATTTTCTTTCATTAAATTAACTTATTATCATCACCTTCAGCTGGTCATCTTTTGCTCCTGTCTTTGCTGCTCTCTCACTTCCTGCCAGGTCAACAAGGTTCAACTTGCCGAACGTCATACTGCCGTTGGCCAGGTTGCGACTTTCCAGCATGATGCTGATGATCAGGTGAGAGCGAGAGCTTTCTATGTTCATTTCTGTAGGTCCAACCACACAGCAAAATCACCAATACAATTTCGTTCACATTTCATTCAAGTTGCGTTACATTCGTTCAGTTTGTATAAGTTGTGAAAACAATAAAAACAGAAACATTAAATATACAGTACTAGAATTCAGCATTCTTAATTGATTTACCAAAGATTATATCATGCTATGTGGTAGCTAACGAGGCAAAGAGTATTTGAACAATGATGTATATAGCATCCAATACATTTGTAGCAAATTTCCCTGAAACATACTGGTAGCTGAAATATGGCGGTTGGCAGAAGATAGCTCAAAGAGAGCAAAGAGCTCGCCAGCACTAGTCGCTTCCTTCGCCTCTGCTCCTTGGGCAAATACAAGCCCCTTTTTGTCCTTTTTAATCTCAATGCGTTTTGACACCGCCTCAGACGGGCTTACAAAAAGGTCCTGTAGCCGATCGTTATACAACTCCAACATAGAAGCCAAGACCTGGACGTGGCATAGAGAATGAGAACAATGATAAGAATGATAATTATCTAAGTGGTGGGACACTTCAAATGCATTAAAGTAAAGCGAAAAACAACCGAGGTTTCCGAGCATGCATTTCTTTCTAGTTTAGAATTCTCAATACATACAAGTATAATTACATAAGAAGAGGCACATTGTAAAAGAAGAGAAGAAAAGAGAAATGAACTGAAAATAAACAAATCCACGTTTCAGCCTGGTTCTACATAATCTTTCTGGTTTTTCCATCTTGAACCTGAGCTCCAGGTTTTTTGTCCTTTTTCAGAATGACAAGGTTCTGGGATTAAAATTACGATTTGTCTGAAAAGAAACAGTTAAATGTATTACTCATCTTTGTTTAATTTTAAATGATTTGAATTAAAGACAGGTAGAAACTCTAGCAGAACAGCTAGCAGAAGTTTTGATTACTTCTCTTAGAAGCTGTCCATCAAGCATCTTTCCATTACACTAACTATTGAGGTGTGGCATCATTGTGCTGATTTGTCCCCACATCCCTAAGTCATTTGCACTGACTATTAAAACCAGATGTATATCAGAAATTCCAAGTGCCTTTTTAATATTTCCGACTAACAGGGATTTCAAGTAGCTACCACAAGCACCAGGTGACCTACTGGCACAACCCAGCTTCAAGACTGCTTGCTTGGTTGCTTAAATCACACAAAAGATGAGATCAGGGATGCCAGGACAGCTTGTATTAGCTTGTATTATTTCTTTATTAATGACATAACCTGACTCTGATCAACCTGCACCAACCTGCACCATCAACAGTAGAGTGGCTGCCAGGAACAGGGCTTTCCAACCTAACCCGATCGTAATCCTAGACCGGCTCTACATTGACCCTGCCCTGGGCAGCATAGATCTAGCAGTCCCTTTATTATTATTATTATTATTATTATTATTATTATTATTATTATTATTAAATAACTGTTCCATGTTTAGGATTCAATTATTGGATTTTTAGGAAGAACCCAGATTCAAATTTTTTTTCTTAATTGTTATTCAGTGAAATTTAGAAGTAGTGACCATAATATGTTGTTCTTCACTATAGTGTGTTGCTTTTGCTCTTGGTTGCATACAGTTTGTGTCTCATATAAACTGTCTTTACACTATTTTGTCTATGTTCCATGTGATAAATAGGAGTAAGAGAAACGCTATGTGGTTAAAAAGCGAAAGAATCTGCCAGACAGAATGCTTACCTTGAATTCAAATTTTGTCTCATTCTCTTGGATGATTTCAAAGATTCTAGTAAAGGTCCTAGGGATGATTCCAGGGTTTTTCTGCTCTCTGTCCCCCAACATAGTAAAAGTTTTCCCTGAGCCGGTTTGTCCGTAGGCAAAGATACACACATTGAAGCCATCGATTGCTGATTGAATTAGCCTTTAGAGTGGGAATACAATCTCACAATACAGAATATCTATAATAATAATATTAATAATAATAATAATAATAATAATAATAATAATAACCTTCGAAATACAGAAAACCATTGCTCTTTTTAAACATTTGTGAAACAAGACTGCAATTGTTTCTTAGTGTGGTGAAATAATTAAAAAATACATCGGTATATTTGCTGGCTTACCTGCTAGACTCCTGAAACACATCATCCTGTGTGTGCTCTGTGGTAAAGATCCTGTCAAACTGAAACTCTCGAGGCCCTCGTGGGGTTTCCAGGATCACTGAGTAATCGTCCAAACATGACACAATGGTGTTGCTGCCCTTCGCCAGCTCTGCCCGGGTCTGAGGCCGTATACGGCAAAACACCCGGATCTTACCTGTTTAGAATTCATGTACAAAACTTAATGCCAGGGTTTGAACTAATTATAGGCTTAAATAGTAGTAATAAACTAAATAATGGCTGGGGTTTTACTTAATTAGGGAATACAAACAGGTGTAATTGTCAAACCCTGTGTAGGTGCCTGCTATTTCTACATACTTGCATACCTGATATGCCCAATAAGAGGCAGAAAATCCATTTACCCATTTTTTGTCTATACTGCTTATCCTACAGAAGGTCCAGATGGTGCCCAGAGCCTATCCTAGGGACCTAAGGGCAACAGGTTGGACACACTGGATGTTGCACAATCACACACCTACTTCCACACCACACATAATCTGGAAATGCCAGTTAAATGATTCAATAACCACTGATTTTACATTATAAAAGACAAAGAGGGAACATTCTGGGATTCTTCCAAATTCTTTGGATTCCACAGATTTTTTGGATTTTGAGGATTTTAAAGAGCTGCATCATGCATGCTCTTATGCACCCTGCTTATGCATAGACCTCCTAGGCTTCATATTAAACAAATATGAATATCTAACTATCCTATAATGATGTTTTAAAGAATAGTATGCTCATAAAGCTGCTTTTGGACGATGTCCGTTGTTGAAATCACTATGGAAATAAAAAATCATTTTAATTTAATTGAATGCTGAGCCCTGGTTCAAGCAATCACATGTTGAATATGTTTCTTTTGAACCTCATTAATATAAAAGACTAACAATACAACCTTTCCAATAAAAACCAGATGTCAATGGTGTCACTGTGATATGTATCAAAAACTCTGCCTTTCATGTCCTCCACTATGTTGTAGTACTTCTTTCTAAGAGTCCGTTCTGCTGTGTAGTACTCAGTCATTTTCTTGTTCTCTTCCTTAATCTGTTTCAGCTGCAACAAAAAGCACAACAAGAGGAAATCAAACAACCTTGAATATTGTTCTTGTAACCATGTCTGTCTATCATGAAGTAATTCCTGCATTTATATCACTGATATTTACTATATTCCAGTATTAGACTCATGTCTGCCAAAAAAAACAGCTAATTCATTTACTTCATAAATGTATGCTCAATTTTACATGAACCGTCCACAGCATTCTCACCTCAGCTTGCAGGAGTAGAAGTTGCTGGCCTACACTCTTCCCCACCTCTAAATTCGAAACATCACCATGTGTGAAGTTTTCCTCAAATTTCTGGGAAATCAGATTGGATTAATGATCACAGAGAAATTGGTGGACAAACGCCAAATTCTATCATATTATTATAAATGACACACTTTACATATTATTACGATACCATGAGATTGAGTGATATTTTGGAAAACAAGGATTTACGACAGGTCAACTTAAACAACAGAGACTGAACTTCTGATCTGAGGGTTGTAAGTTCAAAAACACAGCACCACCACTGCTACCAGTGCTGGGCCCTAATCAAGGCCCTCAATTGCTCAGTTGTATAAACAAAATATTTGTAAGTCAGTCTGGATAAGATTATCTGCCAAATGCAGTAATTGGAATCGATAAAGATAATTTACATGAATTTACACAGAAACAATTCTAGAACAAATTTAGCAGAGCATTATCTAGAAAGCCAGACTTCTGGTTAGAATTCTGTATGTTTCTTATAAATTGATCTCAGTCTCATTCATTAACAGAAAAATTTGGACAAATCAAGTCTCATGAAGTGTAACAGATCAGCTGTAGATGTTCTGTTACACTTCATAAGACTTGATTTTTATTTTATTCTTTAGTTTGACTTAAATCTTGATGTTACACAAATGTGGGTTTTGTGTAGTGTGTTTCTGCATGCATACTTTCACACTCTCATCCAATGCTGCCACATCGTCCTCACTGACAGGCCCTGGTAATGTAATATCGGATATTTCATTAAGAAATTGGCAACACAAGTAATTTGTAAAAACATATTTATATGCTTTTTTAGTGTTGTTGGTTTAATTACCATTAATGGTGGGTGTAACCCCCATTTTAATGCAGTCCAATGCTAACTGCAAGACTTCATGCTTCTGCAAGTCGACCGCTTGGGTCACCTGATCGCTCGTAATGATTTCTGATTGGTCCTTCCTATTACTTGGTTCTACGTATTCCATATCTGTTTGGATTTCCTGGATGGAAGTAACTTTGTTTCTAACATCAGCAATAGTTTTGCGGTTGCCTTCTGCCATCATGTCAAACTGCTGTTTTGCCTCAGTGACCTCTGCATAGACCAGGTGAGCCTGTAAAAGAGGTTTAATCATAAAATACTGCTTAATCATAAATGGGTGAATTACACTATATGGGCAACAGTATGAATGTGTTTTTTCCCCAAACTTAGGATGTCTTTGGATGTGGTTGACTACTACACCCAAACCTGTTCCAGCATGACAATGCCCCTGTGCACAATGCCAGCTCCATAAAAATATGGTTTATATGGGTTGTTGTGAAAGATCTTGAGTGACCTGTTACAGAGATCTTACCTCAAACCTACTGAAAACCTTTGAAATGAAATTAAATGCTCACTGCACCCCAGGCCTCCTGAACTGACCTACAGTACATCAGTACCTGACTTTACTAATGCCCTTGTGGCCGAATGAGTCTCCACAAATCTCCAAAATCTAGTGGAACATCTTCCCAGAAGATGATCATCTAATGGTCAGGTGTCCATTAACTGTTGTCCATCTAGTGTAGAACATGAATTCAGAGATTCTAATAATAGTTAAATGGGTATTTACCAGAACATATCTATGGTAGTAATCACAACTCATATCAAAACAGAAAATATTTAGGTAGCTGCTGTGCAATGAAACATTACCCAGAATGAATAATGGCCAACTTGTCAATTATTAGTAAATCATAAAAAATACTGACATTTGTAAACACCATGATATTAGCTAATTAACAGTGGGATACTGCAGTATGATAGGTTGCTTGAATCCTGACATTGTCATCTTGGAATATGCCCATGCCTTTAAGAAAAAAAAAATCGATTGATGAAATAACCTGGTCATTCAGTATATACAGATAGTCAGCTGACCTCATTCTTTGGGCACATAACGTTGCTGAACCTATACCTGACCAACTGCAGCAACCCCAGATCATAGCACTGCCCCAACAGGCTTGAACAATAGGCACTATGCATGATGGGTGCATCAGTTCTTCTGCCTCTCTTCTTACCCTGATGCGCCCATCACTCTGAAACACGGTAAATCTGGACTCAGCAGACCACCTGACTTTCTTTTATTGCTCCAGAGTCCAATGTTTATGCTCCTAAGCAAATTGAAGCCTTTTATTCAGATTAGCCTCACTGATAAGTGAATTTCTTAAGGCTACACTGCTGTTTAGTCCCAATCCCTTGAGTTCCCTTCGTATTGTGCATGTGGAAATGCTCTTATTTTACTATTAAACAAAGCCGTGAGTTTTACTGTTGTTGTTTTTTTACGATTCGATTTCACCAAAGGTTTAAGTGATCGCCGATCACGATCGTTCAAGATATTTTTCCAACCACATTTCTTCCTTGAAGATGACGGTTTCCCACTATCCTTCCTTTTAATAATGCGTTGGAGAGTTCTTAACCCAATTTTAGTAGTTTCAGTTATCCATGCAGTAATTATCTAATAGGAGGCTCCAGGTGGTGTGTTTTTTTGGATGGGCAGTGTATAATTCAATAAATAGATTAAGTAACAATTATATAAAATTAATCAATGCCAGATTCATGTTTCTGTAGTTTATTCTCTCCCATCCCACCTGGCGTATGACGGCAGCAAGTAGACGAGTGTATGCTGACGGGGCCACACCGTTCAATACTTCTCCTCCTCCATCGATTAGCATCGAGAGCTCACGTTCTTTTTTGTACAAACTCTCCCTCAGAACCTCCAAGCGCGCTTTGGCTCCCTCTAAAGGTGCACCCGAGTCAACACATTCCTGGAAGATCATGAAAATACAGAAGATGCACAAATATTTGTGATGCCCATTTTTACAGATTTTTTTAAGCACAGGTTTAATACATTAGATACACAAAATGTGGCCTGTCTAATGACTAAGAGCATCACTTAAAGAAATTAAATTATTTATGTATGCACATTATATATACATGTTTCATTTTATAATTTTTTAAAATTAATTATTTACTTACATTCTATACATATATTTAGGTAAGCTCATGATCATATAAGAAAAAGTAAATCAGTGGCATCAATGGCAACATTAATGGCATTAAGTAGATGCCATTAAAAGCAATTTATTAAAAAAAAACAGGAAAAAGTGGATTGTATTGATTTTAATAAGATATTTATTCCATAGAAGATAAACGATGGCCAGAAAGTGTTTTTTTTTTTTTTTTTTTTTTTTTATTACCTTTGTTTGATGCTCTTTTGAATTCTGCAGCATTTCCTGAACACGTCCCATCTCCGTCCTGGCCATCTGCAGCTCCTGAAGTGCTAAAATACATCAGTTTCATCGATCGTCTTTATTTTCTTTCCATTTCATACAGTGATTTATTTTATTGTAAAAAAGAGAAATGAATATGAATATTTAAAAAGGAGTATGAAAATGTAGGAGAACTGTAAATTGTAGATCAACCAGTGCAACCTACTGGAAGCTTGGTGGTTGTGGAGCTGATCCAAACGTGAAGAGAAGAGCTCCATTATCTTGCTCTGAAAGAGGGAGGAGGTTTTTTTTTGTATATTCTCTTTTTTGTCCTGATCACACATATTAAAGGACATTCAAATATGGAATTTGAAGCTTGATGGTTGGTTTGGAGCAGGGAAAGTTGGAGACTTAATCTTGGGTGAAGGGAAAACTGAACCTACATGGCTACCATTCCATGCTTCAACACCATGCAATTTCATTTGAACTGTGATTTCTCAGAACCGACATCACCATACAACAAGAGAAGTGTTATTAAGAAGAGCAGTCATTCAGAGGGTTATTTATCATGGAATATTCTGCCCAGTCACCACATCTAAATCCTGTTGATCTGCTTTGGAATGAACTGGATCGCAGGGTCAGAAATAAATCTCCAACTCAAACACCTTTTGCAAGTTTTACACAAGACATGTGGTTGTTTTTTTTTCAGTGTCGTAGGTCACCGGCGCTTGTTTAACATGCCGTTACCTTTTCTCTCTCCCAGGTTGCTGAGTCATGTCTGTTTCTCTCCTGCAATGCCTTCTGCTCATCCTGCAGCCTCTCATTTACACTCTGCAAAATCTGAAGGACAAGTAAGCAGATACCAATATATAAAAAACATACCTGAATCCAGTAATATTGCATATTAGCTTCAGGAAATTCTAAACGAGTAGTGTTCACCTTGATCTTCTCATCCCACAGTACATTTCTTCTCTCCACCTTCTCCTGGTATAGATGCAAAACCCTCTTCAGAGCATTCAGCTTGTTCTGGTAATAGGTTCTGATTTTGTGCACTGTTTTTTCCTACCCGGGAACAGACATATATGCTGCAACTGCACAGGATACATGGTTCTAGCATACTTTGAAAACCTGATAGATTAATGAGATCATTTGGCTTGATTTAGGGCATTTGATTTCTTTCTTGCATCTCCCTGAGACACAAAAAAACCTTAACAGTTTCTATAATAATAAAGAACATTCTTAGCAAATGAAAGAAAACATTATTTAATTAAAATGAGGGTTTGGGCCTTATTTCAGGTTTAATAATAGAGCAGAAGCATTGCAGTGCCAGAATCTACTAAATATTATATTTTATTAAATAAAAAAAATAAAGTTGGCAATATTTATATTCATGATTCTGAATTTGGGGTCTGGGGATTTTCTTTATAGAATAGATTGTAACTTTAAAAAAAAAAAGTTTCAGTGTTGTTCTTATAAATGACAAATATTAAAATACTTTTAAAAAAGTATTATCATTGTGTACTAGGTGGTATCAAAAAGTTTCGAGACCAGCTTTATTACATGTCAACAGATGGAAACACAAGACTGCACGCACAGTCAAAGGGTGCGCCAATATTCATAAGTCAGTGTGCCAATAGACATTGTACTGCATACAGCAGGAGCTGTGCAACTGGGGCTATTCTGACCAAGTGCATTACCACGTCTGCGATTTCATAATGACAACAAGTTAGAACAAAGAGCAAACATAAAATTCTGTGTGAAACTGGGCAAATGATTTGGCAAGTTTACAGTGATGCTGCAATGAATCATTTGAGGTGTTTTGAACATCACAGAAAGATGACGAGAGATCAGGAAGAGCTTCAATGAGCTCAACCTTTAAAACCATTCAACAACTTGCGCATGATGATCATCAGCGAACAATCCACAACATTACTGCTGTTATGATGTGTTATTTGGAACAGTCCAGGCAATCCTCATGTGTGATTAAATGTGGGCCATGTAGCTGCCAAGTTGGTCCCCAGGTTGCTGACTCAAGAGCAGAAGGAACACACCTTCAAAATCTGCTGAAAACTCTTGTCAGTGTGCTGTGGATGAACCTGGCAAGTATGATCCTGATAAAAGCAACAGTCCTCACAGTGGAAGAACCCATCATCTCTAAAATGCTGCTAAATGTCACATATCTAAGTGTGAATTTAAATCTCCTCGACCGAAAATGGCAAGGCAGGTCCGCAGCTCGACCAAGTTCATGCTCATCGTTTTTTCAACATTAGCGGCATTGTGCATCAGGAATTCATCCCCAGGGGCCGAACCATAAATAGCAAGTTCTACTGCCAGGTTTTAAAGCGTCTGAGGGAGGACATTCAGTGACCAGAAAGTGACCAGATCTGTGGCATATTAGTCTCTAAACATTTTAAAACCACCTCGTTTTTTTTAAACAACGTGAGTCATTTTGTTGTAAAATAAATCTGTACTGTGAGGATCCATGATTCTCACATCTATGTAAAGGGTTTACGGTGTTACCTGGTTCTCCTGTGATGCAATAAGGAAGTTCTCCTCCAGCTCTTGAACCATCTCAAGATGCCTGCTCTTCATAGCGAGCATGTCATCAGCGATCTGGTGGGAGATGATTGGGAGAGAATAGCGGTAGGCCTGGGTTAGTTCTGTATACTGGCAAACGTCTTAAATATATGCAATGCGTTAAAAGTCTGTGATGGCATGAAAAATCATGTGTTCCATACTGCTTAAAAATTTAGGGTTATTCTGGATTAAAAATGTATAGTTTTTAGTAGTTTGTTGAAAGTCTTTATTCTGATAATAAATTAACACTTAAGGTTATTGGTTTTTGAGAAAAAATATCCGGGTAGGTTTAAATGCTGTGTCTAGAAAGGATGAAGCATCACATGACTATCATGTGAAAACCGGAAAAAAGGTCAAGGGAATCAAAAGTCTTCAAACAATAAAGTGTGTGTTCACCAGGAAAACACTGACATTGTATTGAGATACTGCCTGCATTTGGTAAAGTCTGATGCAAAATAGAAACCCACACTGCATGAAACTTTAATATGAGATTACTGAATGTTTTCATACTTGGGTTATACACAGTTTGGCAGAATCATATGGTATGAAAATCTTCATGTCTGTTGGTGTATCATCCTCTCGATCTCTCACTTTAGTGCTAACTGAGGGCACATTGGGTTCTGGGAATGAAAGCACAAAACCAATAACATTTGAAGCAAATAACTTGTATGCAAAGTGTCACAAGTGAGAAATTGACCGATACCTTTGGGTCGAGTATTGCTCTCTTCAATGGGGTGGTCTGAACTCATCCAGCGCTTGAAGCTATTCCATTTCATTCTGCTTTTCCTCAGCCACGAAGCGCCACCACATTTCCAGACACCTCCAGAAAGCAAACACACTTTGACTTTTTTTTATGTTCTCTTCATTCACTTTTTAGTGATAACATTACAATGGCCTGCCTGGTTTTGTTTGTCCACCAAAACACCTCTGACTTGATTCCAGTTGTGATGTGGGTCCTTGTTTGTCCCTTACCATCAGTAAACCTTGGGAGACCATGACCCTGTTGATAGTCCACCAATTGTCCTCCCTTGGACCACTTTTGGCAAGAAGTAACCTCTACATACACAGAACACCCCAAACTAGCTTTGTAGATGCTCTCAGTATTCTAGCAAATGTAATGTAATTTGGCACTTGGTCATAGTCACTCAAATCCTTACTCTAGCCATTTCTTTCTGCTCCCATCACATCAACTTCAAGAACTGACTTCTTACTTGCTGCCTCATATATCCCCACACCTTCAGAGGAGCCAATTTAACAAGATCAATGTTATTCACTTGACCGTTCAGTAGTTTTATTGTTATTGCTGATTGGTAGATGCAACATGTAATGTAATTTACATGCCATAAATATGAACAAATTATGAATTTCACATTATAAAACATAAAATGTCACAGAATCCAATTATATTGGTTACTAGAAGGTCCTAGAATTTGTTCAAATTGAACTAGAAGACCCAAACCTGTTCCATTATGACAATGCACCTGTGCACAAAGCCAACTCCATTAAGATATTCCATGTGTTGGAATTGTGTGGAAGATCTTAAGTGGCCTGCTAAAGAACTCTGACCTCAACCGTACTGAAAACCTTTGACCACAGGCCTTGTATATGAATGAGCACAAATCTCCACAAGCACACAATCAAAATCTAGAACATCTTCATAGAAGAGTGAAGCTTATTCTAACAGCAAATGGAGACTTAATGTGGAATGGGATGTTAAAAAATATACAGTACAAATTTTATTATCAGGTGTCCACAATTGTTTGTCCGTATAGTGTAGCTTTCAATTGAATATATTTCAATGCCATGTATGAATTCACTGTAGATTTTGTGAAACTAGTTTGATTATATTTGACCAATTAGAAGTTAATAAAAAATCAAATATTAATATAATAATAAACAAATTATTCTAGCTAAACAGTTAAAACAAACAAAATGGTGCCCTATAGGAAGAGTCAGTGTGTGATTGTGAGAGATGAGATACTGCTATGTCTGAGCTACTTTATTGGAATATTCACCCCATGGGGCTCCCTCGCATCTTTTTTTTGTTTAGATTTTTTTTTTTTACCTCAGTAAGCTTTATCTTTCGAGGTTATGTTGGCAGCACTTGATGCAAATTAAACCGGGCTTTATGTGTGGTTGGTGCTACACAATTAGAAAATCTGGTTGCACTTGTTTGTCTGTTTGTGGTTTTTCATAGCTGAGGAATATACACTTTACTTTAGTTAACATCTAAATCTCCAAAAGATGCACTTTAATTTATATAAATATGCAGCAAGCCCCTCCATTTGTTCATGTTAAACTCCGAAAATCAAATAACCTTTAGAAGAAAAAATAATGACAATTTTAATGAAAAAAAACAAAAAAAACCACTATAATTTTGTTGTGAAGCAAACAGAGCAAACAAAGAAGTTAGTAAGGGCAGCTCAGTAACTTGATACAATTAAGGTTCATTTGAAACCAATCAAGTACTTACAGTAAGTACTGTGTAAGCCCAGATAACCTGAGACACTACAGACTTCAGGTGTCATGTTGACACAACTGATTTAATGCTTTATTGGCAATGTAGGAAAACAAATGCATAATCACAGCAGCCGAAGGGGCCATGGCACAAATACAATTATAATACATGCTAGATTGTGAGAAAACAAGAGACTTTTGGACAACTTTTCTCCACTTTCCCATATTTTTACTTTGCAGAAAACCAGCTAGTCCTGACTGACTTGATTTCTGTCTTTCCGGTTAGGAAATAATGAAGTGCCTATCTCCACACCCCTCACACTCTTTGCTCACTTCATGTTCAGACAATGCTGTCTCAAAAGTCTCAAAGACGTGCTTTAATCCGTCTTTAAAACGGCTATTTTTTGTTAAAAACTGTAATTATATAACCAAACAATGGACATACAACCATCGATGAATAGATCTGAAGTGCAATGTGTTCTTACACCACCAACAAAGTTATTCAAATGTGTTCAGATTTGCGAATTAACCAGATTTATATTAAATATTTCCTTGTTAGTCTGCTTGTTAAGAAAGTTAATAATAAATGAATAAAAAAAACTTATTTATTCATGTATGCACTTTATTTAAATCAAACCATTTATTCGAGTCTACAATTTAGCAATAGTTTTGAGCTTTTCGTTACACAAATAGGCTGTAGTTTATACACTATAAATAGGGAAAATTTTACTATGCAAATTTATCAACATAAGAGATCCTAGTTAGATTTAATTTTACAAGACCATTCTCAATATACATTTTGCAGAAAACTATGTATTTAATGTATTTACATTTCATATCACAAGATATCTTGTTCTGGGCTTTTTTGTGTGTTTTTATTAATTTACTATTAACTTCTAGGAAAATCAAAATATTTAAAAGGGAACTTGGTTTGGTCCAGTAGCACTCTTTCACTTGCCCATCCTCCCTCCTCTTTTTCTCTTTTTGGATAAGAGGCGAGTCACATCGCTACTTTCATCCCAGTGTTTGACATACAAGACAAAAAAGAAAGACAAGTTAAAAATAATAATAATACCTAAAAAAAAAAGAAAGAATATCACTAGTTTTAACCATAAATAGTGGACAGTTTTCTGTTTATTTGTCCAAAAAAAAAACAAAAAAACATTTATTTATGAAGATTTATATTTTATACTATGCTACTGTATATAGGTCTTTATTTATTGAAAAGCTGCTTTTGGACAAAGTCCATTGTTAAAAGAACTATACATATAAAATTGCATTGTAAATTGTAAAATTAGTTTGATTTGAACTATACGATACTATATGATACTATACAATACGATAAAATACAATACTACACTATTGTATACTATACTCTAGTAATTAAAAGTCTGATTGTAGAAACTCAGGTCGGCTGATTGGTTCTTAGTACACGTTCTCTGAAATCAGATAAGAAATCATAATGTGATCTTATAACATACTTTGCCTTTAAAACCATTTTTTCAGACCCAATGGCTTTTGTTCAGTAAATTAGTCACGTGGGATTTGAGGACACGTGGGTAGAGTTAGTAATTATAGTCAAAGAAATAGATTAACACCATTTTGTGAATGTTAGCTAATTTTACTTCAAAAATGGCACACCATAATGGCCTGTGTTGTTCGATTTCATGAACATGTCCCCAGTGTTTCCAATGTACTGCTAAAATACTACAAAATAATATACCAAATGGCCCACACCACTTTGTAGACGTTTACATTCACACTCCTTATTTGGTGTTAAATAATATACTGCACACTAGCTGAAAGTGTAGATTGTGCACCTGGCTCACCTGTATTGTTTTCCTGGTCAAGGTGTGTGCTATGGACATTGCAAGGCTGATGCTGCACTTCCTCCCTTAGGTCTTGAATGCTTCCTGGCAACTCGTTCTGCGCCCATAATAGTGGTTGTGATTGAACGATTCTGGACATACCTCCTTTATTCTCATCAGCACATCTAGATGGACTGGATCTCTCCCATGCTCCTGAAACACAACACAGTCTTCTACACTGAACCAGTGTGACTTTATATATTTGAAAATAATGCAGCGCAGCTTTTGCAGGGCCTACTGGCCTGGTCCCAGAATACCCACCCATTATATATAAATATATATGTATAAACCCATACTCAATTTAATTATTAGAATATTAAGTTACACTTTTTTGATTTATATGTGTTAAATGAAGACACTATTCATATTTTTTTACTTTAAAAAAATCTGATTTTTAATATACAGTATTCTTGCAAACACCAATGGTGGAATATAAACAAAGACTAAAGTTTTATTCTTTTAATAATCCGAATAAAAAAAGGGCAATCTGTCACTGATCTTATCTCATACATCCAGGCATCCAGACATCCAGGAATCCAGACATCCAGGCAATCATTACCTTTCATCATGCTTCTGTCTCAACCATTAGTCCTTCTTGTGCTAATGGTTTAAATTCAGATCTTGTTTTGCACATATTTGAGGCACTGGCCCTGATTTTTTCCTGACTGTCGCAACAATTAGGCCTTCTACTGCCTCATCTCCCGTCTTAGATTTCTAATCTCAAATTGAGACAAGGCTACTGCCCCTGTCTCACAGAAATGCCCTGCTAAAGCTCCTATCTCTAATTTATATCCTGCAAAAGCCAGTCCCAGATCCACTCCCTGCTGGTGTCAGTAACTCAGATTTAGACTCACAGGCCCAAATCAAATTCAATCCCTATTACATCGTCGGTCAGGTCCTACTCTAGCCACTGTCACTATCTTAGATCCAGACACTGTTACAGGTTTTATTTATTCAAGCCATCTCACCGGTCCTATATGGCACTGTGGTTATATTCAGGCATTAATACTGGTTCTATTTTAGATTAAAGCCCAATTTGTACACATGACATATCCAGATCATTCTTTTTTAGATATAAGGCTTATTCTTGCCATTAACCCAGTACCTGACATTGCTACTACCCCTGTCTTAGATCCTTCCCTGATATTGCCCAAGCCTGATTCAGTCCCTGATTGAATCTCTGTTTTAAACAAAACATCTTTTCCAGGTTTCTCTACATGTTTTTATCTCCTTAGCTCAATTTCGGCTGGACTCTGAACTAGAATGTGTCTAACCACTAGTTCATCTGATCCAGCCTCCAATTACTCTGTCCCCTGAAATGACATCATCTCCCATGTCCCCTATTGTACCTGTTTACTGTCTATTTCTTCCTCTTGAGAGTTGCACATGAATGGCAGGGTCATTCCCCTAGTAACAAAATTGAAACACTTTCCTTCCATTGTTCCTTATTCATGTCTTGGTCATTGTTTATGCACAATCCTCATTATTAGTCTCAATCCTTTTAGCTTGAGCGCTTGCTTAGCTCATTAAAGGCACACCGCAGCCATGTTTCCTGCCTTTCAGGTTTTGACCTTGTCCTGCTTGTCTTGTTTTGGACTTTTGTTAAATTAGCCTTTTAGTTCACATAAATCACATATACTTACTCAATAACTAAAATTTTGACTCCTGTTTTTGTATTTGTTTTGATGACACACTGAGGGATGGTTTTGTGTGTGCAAAACTTACGTTGCTTAGCAGCTGGGGCCACCATGTGATTTCTTAACTTCCTCCCCATGAAGTTCAGAGATGGCATGACATTCTCGGGTCTGGAGTTTAAATGCATTGTGTGTGTGTGTGTGTGCTGGTGTGCAGACAGAAACAAAGAAACCACATGTGTTACATTTGAAATAATAACGTCTTGTAACTGAGATGGATGTCATGGCTGACTCATAAGGTGTAAACCTGCTGAATGATGAATGACGATTGCAAGCAGCACGCAAACTTTACCGAGACATTCATCCCTGAGTCACACAGTTAAAATACTAGTAATAGTGGAAGTGAATTATCTACAACACCAATTAGAATATCCATAACTGGCTGTCTGTATGACAGCATGGCTTTTGTGTAAAAGTCTGAAAAATATCTAAGAATTACCTGCTTGAAGAATGCCGAGTAGTCCTTAAGTCTGGAAGGCGAAAAACACCAGAGAATAAGTGTTTCAGTGAGCAGCTAAATTCTTCTCACTTGTGCAATATTAATGCAGGAGGATGGGGTTTCAGTTGGTGTTAGCTTGCCCGCTTGGCCAACGGTACTAAAATTTCCAATGTGCGGTACAGATGTAACCTTCTTCATTTATCTTGTGTACATCTCTCACGTTTATGAATGAATTACAATCAATATTTAAAGTAAATTTTGCAAGGAATTAGGTCTGGGATAGGAACTTTAATACCGATAGCAGCGAAAGCAAAAAATTAAGGAATGGAGGTTGTGCTGTTAACTATTAGCAACAATGCTCTGGTATGATGTTTTTCTGATTTCATTCTATTGTATTTTGTAAATGATATCTTTTTATTTATTGAAAGAATTATACTTTTTAAATCAAGTTCTAGTTACATTTTACATTTGTACAACACCAAAAAAACGTTCACTCCCTCAATTGCTCTAGAAACGTATAAAAAAAAAAACATTAAGCATCCCTGTGCTGGAAAACTCAACAATAATATGTCTTTCATTTTGCAACAGCACATACTGTAAGAGTTTTCTGTATAATCAGATTGCCTGGAAAATCCACAATACGAGGTGATATCAAAAAGTTTAGAGACTAACAGTGCTAACTGGTGCTATCCTGAACACACACGTACCACGTCTGTAATTTTATCATGGACAGCAAATTAGAACATTGAACAAATGTGAAATTCTCTGTGAAACTGGGCAAATCTGCCACAGAGATGTTTGACATGACACACGGCAATGAGTCGTTCGAGGTGTCTGGAATGGCACATGTATTTCATGAGCTCAAAAACATCACTGGAAGACGACAAGAGAACAGGATCACCTTCAACGTGCTCAACCCTTAAAATGTCAAAACCATTCAGCAACTCGTGCAAGATGATCATCAATGAACAAGCCACATAATCTCATTTACGCACCCACCCTACTTGCCAGATTTGTCTTCTGTGGACTTCGCCCCTTTGCCAAAGATCCGTCTCAATAGTCGCAGTTTTATAACCATTGCAGAGATCCAGCATGAATAGCAGCAGGTACTGATTGCTGGGAACTGTGCAAGGGGACAATTATTAAGGTGATAGACATAGATAAATAAAGTACTTTCCTGTAAACAGAGCTTTTTTGATACTTTTTTGATACCACATTTTATACGAGGATTCCAGTGTACGTAGTTACTACAGAAACAAGCAGGAAGATAAATCATCTGACTAATCAGAATTGAGAAACAGCTGGCATATATAAATGCTATAAAACCTTTAACAAGCCACGGCCCATCATCAGGAATCACACCAGATAAGGTGAATGAAATATAACACCTATACCTGCAATACTTTGGTTCAATAAGACTAAAACATCAGAAACTAAAGAGCTGCAATGCCAATGGAACATCACAAGGGAAAGAGATTTAAAACATAAATAAAAAAAATGCAAAGAATCTCTCAAAACATGGAAAAGTCCCCATTGCATCAGCAAGTGTAAAACAACAGGTCCAAAATCATGACTGAATGCCACGAATATCAAATTTTTCTTTACTGGGCATTAAAACACCCTACACACCTGGATAGCTGTTAGCCATAACTGGATATTAGAAGAGAGTTTTGGGAATTCACTGGAATTTGATACTTTGGACAATTTTACATCCTGAGCTTCATCACCTGTACCTTTAAAAATATATTATCAATGACAAGAACTAAGGAGAGACAAGAAGGGGATGGATTTTTTTCTGTGTTTGCACAGAAAAAACTAAAGTACACCAGGATGGCATGTTGACTTTAGACCAGTTGGTGGCAAGTGTTTTTTATTTTGGTCTACTTTTTTTGGAATGACTCAACATTGCCTTTCTTTGAAAGATGAAAAGATGGCTAGGTTTGTAATACATTAATAAAAAATAAATCCTTGAAATGCTCATGAGATGTTCATGAAGGCATAGAAGGTGGCAAAAAGTTTTTAAGGACTCTAAATAGTATATATAAGGGCAGTGGTGGCAGTTATGGTTTTGCCATAACAAATGAGTTTGAGTCCACGACTATGGAGTTAAGGGTGTGGTGCTGGATCACAGCTAGCCATTCTTCTTACCCACGTATTATCAAGAGATGATCGGCTGCTGATGAAACCTTGATGAAAAGTTAATGCAGGCAGTCTGTCAAATGAGGCCAAAAAATGTGCTAGTTACACGTGAACAATGAACATAATCATCACACTTAGATTCACTTGTTAGATAGCTGTGTCAATGCCAAAAAAAATAAAAAATACAGGCTGTCAAAACATCAGCCACACGCCTACGCTACTGTCAGAAGGCGAGCATTAAAAGGAAGAGTTTTGCTCTTATTTTTTTGCAGCAGAAGTAATTGTCTGAGGTACATAAAAAAAAAAAAAGGGAGAAATACAACGTGAGCATCAAAAAATCGTAATGCGGGAAGTTGTTGCTTAGTGGTTAAGATTTTAAAAGTGATAAGAACCTCATTGGAAGGTTCATGAGTTCAAATCTCAGGAACGCCAACCTGACACTGATGGTGCTCAATTCTATTAATTATTTATGGATAATTGCTCTAGATAAAGGAATCTGCCAAAATGCCATAAATGTTATGAATCATTTGATCAAGATTTGAGAAAATCTTAACATTACAATAAACACACAAACAATTTAAAAGCAATAGTCTTAATTATGTCTGATAAAATAATATTGTCTCTGTTGCTTCCGCGATGCAGTGATTTTGAAAGATTCCTGTTTCTGCTGTAACACTGTATGGAAGCAGAAACATTTACTCAAGATGTCAGATCGCTATTTCTCACTTTAACCCGTTGACTATGTCATTGCCAAAATTCTTAGAAGAATGTAGAAGAAACATAGGTTCACAAGCTTATGGTAATTCACTAGATTCAGTCACCAATTGGTATTTTTTGGAGGTGGGAGAAAACCAGGCTGCATGGAGGAAACCCTTGTAGACACATGGACATGAAAAATATGAGGATTCCTAGAGCAAGGAGTTTAAACATAATGCAAAATGATAGGGTGGCTATATCTTTTGTTTTTCCAGTAAATGAGAGTGTGAGCTATGATAATCTGAATCATATGCACAACTAACCTTGCAGAACCTTCCAGAAACTGGTAGGGTAAGTGTTGATTCTCCTACGCTGCCACACCTCGACCTTTTCAAAAGTTCAGTGTTTGAGCATTGCAATTTTTTTAAGCAGTATATGTTTAAAATAATCAAGGCAAACAGATCATTATTGTCCGATAACATATGATCATAATTCCAGGCCACTGTTAAATCTATATAAACCCAGGGAACCCTGCTGTCCTGCTGTACTCTTTAACACAATCTGACATGCATGTGCATGAACTGGAGACTGGAATTTAAAGAATCATCAGTATGTGTTGCAAAGAAAAGTGTGGAAAAAACAGATTCAACCATTAAAAAAACAGGAGGGTGTGCTTGTACGTTTCATGAATGTGGGGAAATGTTACATTGAAGTAATTAATTTAATAAAGCTTACCAACATATTTAAATGCACAATATTATTGACATATCTCAGCCAATTGTATTAATTTTTCAGGAGTCTACCAGGGATGTTAAAATTCACTAAGTCACATTGATTAATCAGCGTTAATGTAAAACATCGATAAAAAAAAAAAAACTGTGCATTGGATACAAGTTCCCATTTGTATCACAAAGCATCGTTTTGAACATAATTGCATCGGGAAATTTTTTTTTCAATTTATATATATTTATTAGTAGATGCGTTTTAACTTTATTAGTTAGAAAGTGTCCAATAATTTGTGATGTAGATTGAATTCTTCTCGCTTAAACGTTTCTCTGGTGTCCTGAGAGTCACATAGAATAAAGATTAACATGGCAGAGGTAGAGCTGCATCTTCCTGTAAGGCCGAACAGAAAAAGGATGTCTAGTTTTATTTAACAAAGACCCGTTTGTGAATGAATCGTGCATTAGAAGTCAGTAGGCACTTAAGTAATTAAATAATTGCAAAATAATTTGTATTAGTTTGCGGTCTGTCTGAACCAAAGAAACAAAAGCTGTGAAAGCCTGAAAATGCTCAGAGTTCTAGGCATTACATGAATATAGCCATCTTTATACAATAACATGTAGAGTTAAAATTATTATCAGGTAATAAATCCAGGTTTTATGCTTTTAATGTGCTGTTTAAATGTTAAAAAAGTGTTTATTTGGACTGGGAATGCCTCAAGTACAGGGTGCGGTGTAGTACGGAAAACGTTATTCTGATAGAATTCTGTCACTTCCTGGTTCGCTGAGGCGCTCTGCAGATAGCCACGCCCACGCGGACACAAAATTCCAGGCAACCAAAAAAACTCACCACGCCTACCGACGGATATGTATATAAACATGGGTGTCGTACGAGTGCTTTCCGCGTCTCCTCCGTCTCCCAGAATACAAATCACGGTGAGTGAAGAGTTCTGTAGGTCCTGGGAATTATTATTAATAATAATGTCATTATTATATCATATTGCCTTGTATATCCTAAGGCACAATATATTGCCAACTAGTTTATATATTCTATTATATATATGTATATGTGTGCAGAGTTTTTTTCCCAATCTAATTTCTAGTAATTGCATGCACATGTGTGATAAGTGAGTGTCACTTAAGTATAGTGATGGTTCTGAGATAGAAAGCTCATAATCTGATTTATTTTTTTGTCCCACAGATCCATCATCCAACATGTCTTTGATCTCCCAGTTTCTACAGCAGACTGTGTATTTGGGTGCATCTGAAAATGTTGTAAGTTTCCAGTTTTCTTTGAAGGAATTTGTGAAAAACCAACACCCATTTTTTTTTTCTTCGTCAGATGGAAAAACTTACCATGACAGAGAGAAAATAGAGAGAGAGAGAGAGAGAGGAGGGGAAAAGGGGAAGGAAACGAGGCAGGGAGTGTATGGGATATAACTAGAAAAAGAGAGCGAGAGCTGGGTATGAGTCAGATGTGGGCATGTCGTCTCTCCTCGCACACCTCTTTTGCAAGACAAGGAAGAGTTTAACTGTTTCTGTGCTTTGCTCCCATTTTCCTAAAAGTAAATCCCAGTCCAAAACTGTAGATTTATCTGATCTAATTTAAAGGTGTGTGCCTTTTTTTTTACTTAACCAAATTGTCATTACCAAGAATTAAGGTCAGTAGCTCAGAGAGGCCATAAAAATGACGTCTATTCATTTGTTCATTTGTGTGGTTTCTGATACTGTATGCTGGCAACCGAAGCTCCACCTTGAAGCTGAATCACTCGATTCGCTTCCGAATGGCGTCAGCTTCTGCATTACTTCATCCTCTGAATCACTTCAGCTTTTTTTTGGTTTCAGCTTTTAAAATGTTTAGAAAACAGTCTGATTCTGATTTATTTAAAAAAAAATTTCATGCAAGAGTGTATGATTATTTACACAACGAAGCCTAACACTATTAAAGATGGCTGTTCACTGCAAAATGTGTCTTTGCAGATTAAATTGGTTTTAATCGATTGTGTACATGTGGGTAGGGTTTTCAGGGCACCGTGACACCGTTCCCTGCATTTAACCCAGCCGGAGATGCGGCCGTTCTGGACCAAGCCATCAAGACCAAGGGTAACACACCCTTTTCACACAAACTCATGGTCACATGGAGCAACAACAGCAAACACAACTTCATCTGCACTGAATCCTAATCCAAATACACTGACTCAGGAAATAAATGAACTGTAAATACAATATGTGTGGGTGTGGCAGCCTGTAAAAAAAACCTCTTTTGCATGTGTTTCTGCCGAAAATATAGATATACCGTATAATGGATCATGTATTGATTATGCATTCTACATTGTCAATATTAATTTTGTTTTAAATTGTGTTTTGTTGCTCTCAGGCGTCGACGAGAACACCATCATCGAAGTTCTAGTGAAGCGGACCAACGAACAGAGGCAGCAGATCAAAGCTGCGTACCAAAAGACAGCTGGCAAAGTGAGATCTTTTGTACTTCTCAGGAGCACAGTTAATTACCTGAGTACTTTCTCAAGTCATGAAAACTTAAATGTGTTGTGTAACCAGTCAGCGGTAAATGTTGGGGAAGGTTTTGTTGTGGGCAAATGCTCCAAATTGCATCCCTGACAGCTGATCAAGTAAAAGTGTTTACTCAATTAAACCACTAAGCTCATCTACACCCATACTTTGGCTTACTTTGACTCACAGTCAAGCCACTCTTAATCGGTTATATAACCGTCTGTAGCCAGAGGCCTATTGAACTGTAAAAATATGTCCACTGATCACCAAGTGTATGAATTTATTCCATGAATATTATTTACATTTTTCAAATAGTCCTTATGAACAGAAAAGGGTCTTGGTGCTTGGACCCCAATGGGGTTATTTTTTTTCCCAATAACTGAAAAATCTTTGGATTCCTAGACTCTGTTTTAAAATTCAGTGTCTTAGACATATAGATCAAGTGAAGTGTATAAATAAGACCATTAGGCATGAAATCAGATTTTTCAGCTGAACAATGACCAAGTGTGTATGTCTACTTTTGATAAACGCATAAAGTCCCTAAAAAAAAAAAATTTGTACCCTTTTTGTGCATAGCCCCTCGATGTAGCTCTGAAGGCAGCTCTGAAAGGTGAGCTGGAAGATGTGGTTCTGGCTTTGCTTTGTACTCCGGCTCAGTATGATGCCCATGAACTCAAACTGGCCATGAAGGTAACGATACCAGATGCAACAGAATATAAAATGAAATGTATCCTTGATTTTTACGTTATTTTAGCTTTTTCTAGCCAGGAAGGTTGCTTTGCAGAGTATAGACATTAAGTAGTCTGATGTAGAATACATTGAATTTATGGTGACAATGGTCAAGCCATCATATTTCTTATAAATAGTAGTATGTCTTATATCCAAGTTAACTATCTGGTTATGGGAATATTGTTCTAACCGGATGCTAAACCAATCCACATTCTTGGTAACCAATAGTAACTCAGGACGGGAATGCCGACCACTAGCAAACATTGTGTAGCGATTTAAGCTTAAAATATCAGACCCTGTGAAATCATAACTGTCCCTGTATTAAATATTTTTTATTTATCTAATGCTTATTTGCTAGGGCTTGGGCACAGATGAGGACACCTTGGTTGAGATTTTGGCCTCCAGAACCAACAAGGAGATCAGAGACCTCAAAAATGCCTACAAGGAAGGTAAGCGCCACTTTTTTTGCGGGTTGTTTGGTAATAATATTAATGCACTGCAAATAGTTTAATGTTCTCCTGATTGTGTTGAGGCTCTCAAATAATTTTTAAATATATGGTTATTCCTGATGATTACATTAGTACACGTGTTAATCTGAATATTTTTCCTATAGAATTCAAGAAGGATCTGGAGGCGGACATCAAGTCTGACACCAGCGGACACTTCAGGGACGGCCTTCTGGCTCTCTGCAAGGTGGCTGAAATACAAAACACGATTTCTCTTGTGAATGAGTGAAGTGCGAGAGCTCGTGTGTAAATCTTTTACATCGTTTTGCTCTTGCAGGCTGCCAGGAGTGAAGACCCCAGTGTGAACGCGGAGCTGGCGGACAAAGATGCCAGGGTAAGGAAATGTGTGTGCAGGGGAACGGTTATTTGGTGTTCATTCTTTGGTCTTGGTTTTGCTTAACTACAACATGCTCATTACTTTAGGACCTTTACGAAGCCGGAGAGAAAAAGAAAGGCACCGACTGCGCCGTGTTCATCAACATCCTGACCAGCAGAAGCGCTCCTCAACTCAGAAAAGGTACCATCTTCGGTGAAATGATCTATTTCATAAAATTTGAACTGCTGTGATTTCAGTTCTGATGGTTTTTTTTTTTGTGTGCTTTTACTCCAAAGCTTGTCTCATTTTATGTATCTGGTTTATCTGCCTTACAGTTTTCGATTGCTACTCAAAGTACAGCAAAGTAGATGTGGCCAAAGCAATTGACCTGGAGCTGAAGGGAGACATCGAGAACCTTTTGATTTCTGTCGGTAAGCTATTCTCACTTGTTTGATCATTCTTTAGTGGTCTCTGTAACGCTGAGGGTTGGATTGTGGAAACGCACAACTCTAAAGGATTCAGTCCCGGCTGGATGAGCGAGCTGCAAGTTTGGACGAAAGCATTTATGGGACGTGATTACACATTTGTGTTTTGAAAGTTCAGTTGAGGTTCTGTTTCAATTTTAAATATTTTTTTGTTCCGTGCCACTCCCTGACACTTCTGTTTGCAAAAATATGGTAAGAATGATTTGTAGCAATGTGAAATCAGTCATGAAGAAAAATCTTTTGTTGACTGCACAACAATAAGGTTTCAAGATCAAAAAATATGCTGCAAAAAGTGTACTTTATTTTGTTGCTACGCCTATTAGCAATCAAATAATGTCTGCTTTTGTGTCACTGCTAGTGAAATGTGCCGGGAGCAAGCCTGCTTACTTTGCTGAAAGACTCAACCTGGCAATGAAGGTAAATCGGTTTTTAGGTCTTTATATCCCTTCCACTTCCCAGATCATGGGCTGTTCAATCGACACACTAATTAATGATTGTAGAAGTAAAGGTATGTGTGATTGTATAGGGCTCCGGCTACAGAGGGAAGATCCTGACCAGGATCATGGTGAGCCGCTCGGAGATCGACATGGTGCAGATCAAGAAGGAATACAAGACTAAATATGGCAAGACCCTCTACAAGGACATTCTGGTAGGTTTCGATTGAGGAACAGCCGTGAATTGGACTGCTTATTGGTGTTGCCTGTTGTCGAAAAATCTCTCACAGTACTACAAGCGCTGACATGGTATTAGCAAATACCAAATACGTGCATGC
The DNA here is from genome assembly GCF_014805685.1 of Silurus meridionalis. Classification (NCBI taxonomy): domain Eukaryota; kingdom Metazoa; phylum Chordata; class Actinopteri; order Siluriformes; family Siluridae; genus Silurus; species Silurus meridionalis. The sequence goes on along the minus strand of NC_060910.1, from coordinate 16,054,819 downwards.
TTCATAAATCTTGTGAAATTTGGATTTTAAAAAATTCAGAAAATGATTACTTCACAGTTTAAGCTATTCCATAGTTCTGTACTATAAGCTAAACATGGAACATCATTTGGAAGAACAAGCCCAAACAATCCTGACCAACTTTACGGCTGTTTTTCTTGTAGAAATATTTTGGATAACAGCCGTTTCTTTTTGTTTATAGATTTGCCAGAAATCAAACAGAATTAGCAATCACTGGTGTACCTAGCTAGCTTATGCAGCGACAGCTTTCTAGTTAACTAGCTGTGATATTCGGCAGACCATATTAGTTGTGTTCCGGGTTTTATTTAGCAAGCAGTGGCAAATGTTTTGACTGTCTGGAAGGTGCCTGCCGAGGTTCCTCTGGAGGACGTCGCTATAAAGAACACTAGCATTGGAAATGGCCACAGTTGTAGTATACTAGGGAAAAGGTTGCTTAGATATCGTGCAAAATAATGTATGTGGAGCCAGTTATATGTGCAATAAGATTCTAGTAGTAATAGCTGTTTGTTTTTTTAATATACAAGATCCTAATACACACTATGCTGAGATTTTCAATCCGTCATTTGTTTTCTTTTTCCAGGACGACACCAAGGGTGACTATGAGAAGATCCTTTTGGCGCTGTGTGGAAGTGATCAGTAAACAGCAACTTTTTTTCCCCCCCATACTGCCAGTTGTTTGTCATCAAAATAATTTTTGATTAAAAAGCAACATTTCTTAAAGTGCCATTCTTATGTGTGTGTGTCTAATGATTTTACTGAGTGGGAAAAACTGGTGGGAAAGCAGTGGGAGTAGTAAAGTGGGGTGTGGTGTTTTAAGCTTGGTAGACTCACTGTGAACATCAGAATGCTCAGAATGTAGACCCCACCCTGCTGTTAAACTGTTTTTGGCACACAATGAAAGCGATGTGGCCTTGGAAACTAAGCTCTGACCCGACTTATCTAGCATGCTCGCTGTGTCTGTGGAACAACACTGTGGCTTTGATTTATTGCAAGGTATTAAGAAATACGTTTCAGAAATTGATGACCAACACATCATACACCATCTAGACATCAGGGCGATGTGATCAGACTGAATTCATCACACCACTTTGTCAATGCCAATTTTTCATATTGGCATACCCCTAAGTGTTGTAGTCCTTATTTCTGAATAGCAATAATCTTTCTCTGAAAAGTAAAACTAACACTAAAATGTAGACGTGCTATTGCCTGTTGCATAGTGACACACTGCACCTCATGCTTACATCTAACACGACTTTGAACAGTATACATTTTTTTTCCTTCAGCCCTTGGCAGGGGCATCTTATACCATATTAAAGGATACTGTTCTTCATCCTTGCGAATACATTTCTGTAATTAGAATAGTCTTTGCAATGTAACAGTGCAGGTTTTACTGCCTTTGATTGGTCACTGTCTAATGTCTTATGTACAGTGGTGGGAAGTAATAAATTACAAATACTTTACTGTAACTGAGTAGTTTTTCCTGAGGAATTGTACTATAAGTAGTTTAAAAACAGTGTACTTTTACTTGAATAAATGATTGTGGGTATAACTTCCGCCGGACCAATTTTTTGTTTTTGTTTTTCTGTAAAGGTATATTTTCAAATTGTTCATTGGCTCACAGCCACAAGAAACAATCAACAAAGGAGCTGGAAATGCTACTGTGCATTATTTGCAGCCACTTTTTAAACTGCTGATGTTCATTATAAGTTCCGTCAGCCTGTGATTCCACATCCTGCTCCGAATGAACGAGTTGCAAGGCTGCAGAGAATGATAACTCGACCCACAGTTCCTGTCTTCATGAACAAGTATGAAGCAGTCAGTGTAGCAGACTGTGGACATTATATACAGTCCAAATCCATCCTCGAAGCTCCTGTGTTACTCTGTAATTTCATGGATCCTCAGGCTGAGTGGCCTCCAATCCAAGAGAGAATCATCCACAGGCAGGACGGGATGAAGCAGGCAGATCCGAGGAGAGGGAAGGGGCAGGAACACTGGTCACTGGTACCTCAGGAGCATGTTTAACTCCACCAAGAGAACTTCTTAAGATCTACACAACTCTCTGCTTTCCATTTCAGCCACTGCTCACAATCTCGGAGTAACCCTGAACACTTAACTGTCATTTTCCTTTTGTCGGTTCCTTCTCTATAACATCAGAAGTAGTTAAAATTTTTTAGTGCTGCCCAGGTGCTTGTTTGGTCTCAACATTTCAAACCTGGACAACTGCATCTCTCTGCAGGAAAGTCTACCTCTGAGTGCTATTTGTCCACTTCAAATGATCCAAAACACAAGGTCCCCTGGTGGTCTAGTGGTTAGGATGTGACGCTTTCACCACTGCAGCCCGGGTTCGAGCCCCGGTCAGGGAACCAACCCCAGCCACTCTTAGTGCCGGTCCCAAGCCCGGATAAATGGGGAGGGTTGCGTTAGGAAGGGCATCCAGCGTAACCCCCCAACCCCCCCAAGGCGTCTGAGGTAAATACAAATTATTTTTTAAAAATACATCCACGTTCATTGTAATTTATTGTAGTAACGCTATGCTTCAGAATAAGTGTTTAATAACAACAAGCTTTAATTTCAAATACCCCCTAAAAACTATTCGCAGACGGTTGCCAAAAAAGGAAAATTGACTAGCAATTAAATAGTATTTTGCATTTTTTTTTTTTTTTTAAATGTAACGCATGTTTTATTTTTTTTATCTTTTGTGACGAATGAAAGTTGTTGTGGGAAGTTTTTAAATGAGTATTTCCATCATGAAGTTCACAGTGCTGTTATCCAGTTTGGATTCTTGTGAAGGTTGTAGTGGTCCTTGTCAATAGAAAAATGGCTTGGATTAACTTGCAAAATGTATTTACTTGACTTAAATATATGGTTATACACATGTTCTTTTTTGTGTCAGTGTTCTTGACCGTCTTGAAAACAAAATCCATTTGTTTCTGCATTTGTTGTTTTTATATGAATGAAATAATCGATTAAAAGAACAATTTGCAGTGATGTGATGCACTAAACTGAACACATGCTGATTTTCCCCCCCAGTATGTTAAAGTTCATGGCACAAGACCTGCGTCATGAAGAATATAAAAATGGTATGTTATCTTTTATATCTCTTATAAACTATTACCATTTTAGTTTCCTAATTGAAAACCATGCTGGACAATAAACACAGTGCAATATTTCTAATGCAGGTTTTTAATAATAATAAAATGATTATCATCATTATCACTGATGTTTTTATTTTTGAAGGTTGAATAATCCAGCTTTCTCCTCCTCTGATGAACAGTAATCTCCATGCTCTGAATCTTCAAGTGATGAATCTTCCAATGACTTAATCCTGGACTTTCAATGAAAAAGTGATCGTAATTATACTGTTTATTAAGACACAGAAGCCACAGTCTTATTTTAAAAATTAATACATTTATTGAACACACTAAAACAATGTTTTCTGAACCTAAATATGAATAAAAACAGGAATATTATTCCAGAATAAATAAATAATTAATAAATAATAAATAAACTTTTGAATAACTTAAAATATTTTGCTCTCCATACAAATATCTCCTGTCAATTATACAAGTTAGAAATATGAACATGTTGCGAAAAAACCCTAAAAAAAATAAATAGAAATTGTGCTTTTAAGTAAACGTTAAAATAACAACAAATCAAAACAGATTTATTTGCTCTTATGCCATTTAAAAAAAAAATAAACAAACTTTAAATAACTTAAAATATTTTGCTCTCCATAAAAATATCTTCAAACACCAGACGTCTCACACCTTCATCATGAAGCTCTTCAGAAACTCTCCCTCGGTAAATAACCGGCTGATGTGACTCCGATTTCTTCTCTGCTTTCACACCAGCTTCACTTTGTGATTTTGCTCTGGTGAAAAACGTCTGCTGAAATGTCAGATTCTTCTTTAACTCTTCTACTTTTTGGATCTTCTGCTCTGAATTCAGGTTTTTCAGCTTCTCCTGATGTTTTGTCTCGTAGTGGCGTCTTAGATTCAATTCCTTTATTACAGCCACATTCGCTCCACAAATAAGACACACGTGTTTACCGGCAGTGTCAGTAAACATATAGTCAGAATCCCATCAGTTTTAAAAGGCTCTGTTTTCAGGATCCACTTTTCTCATCGCCTTTGTGAGGGGCTTCACAATAACTTTACAATAGGGTTAAATACATCAACAGAAGCTTGACTTGATTGACTCTGGAATGTTCCCAGGTTGGCTAGCATTCGGTAAGGCTGCTGAAGCGCTGCATTATGGGATCTGTAGTTTGTGTTATCAGCACTTCATATCGCTGGGCCATTAATAACAATAATAATAGATTTATATAAAATTATCTCGTGGGCCAGATATACTTGTACATCGGGCCAGATGTTGCCTTGAGTTTGACAAATATGTTTTAAGAGGTCAAAGAGTCTACAACACTCACTGTTCATCCATTGGTGAGTGAAAAATCCAGCTCCGCTCAAGACCTCATATGTGACTACAGTGGGGGGGAATAATTATTTGATCCCCTGCTGATTTTGTGCGTTTTACCTCTTACAAGGAAACAAAGAGTCTAGAAATTTTATGGTAGGTTTCTTTCGACGGCCCCAAACCAGGTCATTTCCTCCCCCATGTTTGACAGTGGGGATGGTGTTCTTGGGGTCATATTTCTCTGTCACCAAACACAAGTCGAGTTGATGCCAAAGAGCTCAATTTTGGTCTCATCACTTTCTCCCAAGCCTCCTCATTCAGCATCATTTAGGTGTTCTTTGGAAAACTTCAGACGCATCTGTTCATGTGCATTCTTGAGTACAGACACCTCGTGTGTTACCATTGGTTTCTTGGTGACTGTGGTCCCAGCTCCTTTTAGATCATTAACAATCTTCTCCTGTATAATTCTGGGCTGATCTCACCTTTTTCAGAATCATCCTTTCCCCATGAGGTGAGAGTTTAAATGGAGCTTCAAAGTGAGAGTGATAGACTCATCTTGTATTTCTTACATTTTCGAATGCCAACAGTGGTCTCTCTCACCAATCTTCTTGCTGATGGTCTTGTAGCCCATTCCAGCCTTGTGCAGGTCTACAAACTTGTCCTTGATGTCCTTTGACAGCTGTTTGGTCTCACCCATGGTGGTGGAGAGGTTTGAATGGTAGCGGTTGATTCTGTGACTGGTGTCTTTTATACTTTTATACTTATTTCGGCTGTTAAAGATGTTGCTGGTTACAATGAAAAGAGCCGATTGTATTAGATGCCCAGTCTCGCTCTGAAGTTAGATCATTTACACAACAAGATTGGTCACAATATCCTTTGTCTGACCGAAGCAGCAGAGCGGGTTGTGCTCCAGTGAATGGGCAGAACATGTCTTCCAAGCTACTCTGAGCAAACCGATGGTTAACACACCATCTACTATACCGTTCACACATGATGTGCAGCTTCTCCATCAGTTCCTAGAGAAGAAATTTACTGATGTGTCTTTACAAACGTGTGCAGAACAGGCTTGCAAGTGGTCTCCTAATAGTAGAATAGCTTTAGGAACTTATTAAATTAACTCAAATAAAGGATGCTTGGATTAATGAGTCAACTGGTCCGATACAGATTTTACTTTGATTTTCAGTACTTGCTGACACTGATTCCTGAATTCTTTTATTCCTTTTGTCATTTTTACAAATATTGTTTCAAGATGGCAGAAGATACAGTATGAATAACATTCTTGGTCTTATTTTGCTCAGCAAATGTGTTCTGCAATTATTTTTATGAATAATTATGCCTGTTAAAATGTAATGTACAAGCTTCTACTTTCACTGTTCATGATATTGCTTTGTCATATTTACAATTAAAGCTTGTGTATGCAATGTTTATTTTTAAAAAAATTGTTAATATTGTGGCTGTTAGTTTGTGTGCATTCTATTTTTTTAATTTAGGAAATAAAAATGGGGTGGACTGAGGATGAGGCGGAAAGTTCCAATGGTATTGGTGCTGGTTTGCTGATCAGAAGGTTGGAGGTTCAAGCCCTGGTATAGCAAATCTGCCACGCTTGGGCCCTTGAGCAAAGACCTCAGAACTCTGTGCTCCAGGGACACTGTATTTTTATGTGACAAAAAAAAGACTATTCTATTCCTAAACTACACTAACAATACTGATAACGGGGGATGTGTTTTAACAGTCTTTTACTCATCATGGAATTATCTTTGTCAATAATGGAAAATTCAGCCCACCCTTTACATGATAACATACAGAGGCAGCGGAGTTCATTCTCCAACAGACTGATTCTGTCACAAAGAACGGTTCAGGAAATTATTCCTACCGTATGTCATTGCACTGTACAATCACTCACCTCTATGTAACGGATGTTAGTAGCAACTTCTATACACATTACATTATTCACTGTCACTTTACACACAGATTCTGCACCATCCATTTAGTTTCTTTCTTTTTGAATTGTCAGTTGTACTCTTATGTAGAATCATCTTTTAATATTGTATTTATTTGACTCTGAGAGACATGCCCTTGGTGCAGAGGAACAAAATAGAAATGGAAGAAAATGTATATTTAAAAGGCTGAACCAATTTACAATTTTACATGCACCTCTACTGTATTAAGAGCAAAAAGATAGAGGGAAAAGAAGAGAGAGAAAGCAAGCGAGAGCGAGCTTCCGCACTGGATCAGGAGAGGAAGATAATGTGGGTGTTATACACAGTACTGGAACATAGAAAAAAAGCTAATTGCAACTGCACGTACGCACACACTGTTATATGAGAGAGAAGTGAATGGTGCCACTTTCACCACACTATGATGTAAAATAAAAATGTTAATATTAAAATATCTACAATAGATTAATACATCATGTAAAAATATATATAAAAGTGAGAGTTGCTCTGAAACAATCGGATAATTCTGAGGATCAGACTGAAGTTGACACACAATCAGTTACACAAGAAACCTTGATTTGTGATTGTAAAAAGAATCTAAATTGCTGAATCAGGACATGTGAAGGCCAGCAAGATGTAAAGTGTTCAAGATCTCCAGATCCTGCTGCTGTTTCTTGTTCTCCTCCTGAGGAACCGAGACTCTCTTACACGCAGTGAAGAGCCGTCACACACCACATTCTCTCCTCGACCGGGGAACCGTTCCAGCTGCCAGAACTGTTGGTCTACATAAATTGTACACACAGACACACAAAGTGAGTACACATTTCAGCAACAATTTTATCATATGTTCTCAAGGGACAATACTATAAAATATCTCCAAGTTTCATTTCTACATTAGTCAATGTGCAGCTTGTATAACAGTATAGATTTACTGTCCTATATAATAACTCATACAGCCATTGTTTAAAAAATAACTGGCAAACTAAAGTGAGTACACCCTAAGTGAATGTGTGAACACTATTGTTATCTAGCACTGCCTTAATCTATCTGGGCAGAGGATGAAAAAGTGCTGACGCTATTATGGGTCAGCTAGCTGGCCCTGTGAGGTGAATATGAAATCTGATTTAAGAAACAGACCCATTCGTAATATTCTCTATGGTAAAAGGGCCAGCAGTACTGATTGTGAAGGCCCTGGGCAGATTAGATTGACATGGCAGCACATAGAGGGTAAAATCTGATTAGACAAAAAACATACACATACTGGAAGCAGTGCAGCCAAGAGAAACGTACGAAATAAAAAGAATAAACTGTTCCGAAAAAATAATATAATTTCATGGGACAATTATTAGAATTTAGGTTGTAAATGTAGGTCAGTGCTTATAATAGTGTTTTATGCCAGCAGAGAAAACCTTACCGGCCCTGACGGCCCGCCACTGATATAAACACAGGACACCCTGCTGTCCTACTGTACTCTTTAACACAATTTGGCATGCATGTGCATGTACTGGAGACTAGAATTTAAAGAATTCAGAAGGCACTTAAGTAAATTAATGATTTGCAATCCCCCTCTAATTTCTAGTAATTGCATGCATGTGCCTGAGAAGTGAGTGAGTCACGTGTATGTTATGCAGTTGCATGGTGAGTCACTTTTGTCCAGTCCACTTTCATGATTATTTTGAGATATAAAGCATATAATCTGATTTATTCTTTGTCCCACAGATCCATTATCCAACATGTATTTCTTTCTAAGTTTTTCAACCAGACTGTGTATGTTGGCGTGCCTAATAATGTTGTACTTTTCCAGAACGATTTTTGAAGGAATGAGTGCAAAACTAACCCATTTTTTTATTCATCGGATGGAAAAACTTACTGTGAGAAACAAAACGAGAGAAAGAATAAACAAGTGAGAGAGAAGAGGAGGGTAAAATGGAATGAAAAGAGGGATAGAAAAAAAAAAGAGAGAGAGAGAGGTGTGTATGGGTCAGATGTGTGCATGTGTTCTCTGCCTACACTCCTCTTATGCAAGAAAATAAAGAGTTTAACTGTTTCTGGGCTTTGGTCTTTTTAGTTTCATGAGAGTGAATCCCAGTCCATTTATTTGAGCTAATTTGGGACAAGTGTGTGTGTTTTTGTCCTGGCTGTGTCTCATGTCCTTAAAGCAGTTACTGCCAATAATTTTAGTCAGTTGTTCTCATCTGATTCTAAATGAGTTTTATGATAAGCTGGTTAAACCTGAAGCTTACACAGTGTGAACCATTTAATAAATAAAGATCAGTGATGAATTGTAAGAAACATTGTGTATAATTCATTTAATAAATTGTTTACATGTGGGACCCCATTCCATTTAATCCAGCCGGAGATGAGGCCGTTCTGTACAAAGCAATCAATACCAAAGGGTAACACACCCTTTTCACACAAACTTATGATCACACGGAGCTTGTGTACAACAGCAAATACAATTTCACTGAATCCTAATCCAAATACATTGACTCATGGGTGTGACGGCCTGTAAAAACCCTTTAAATTTCTCCCGAAAAAAATATAGACATACAGTGCAATGTAACCTGTATTAAATCATGCATTCTACATTGTCAATATGAACTCCTTTCATTTCTTTTATTAACAGTGTTTATGTCTTCCGATGATTGTATTGTGTTGCTTTCAGGGGACTCCATCACGAGCTGCATACCAGAAGGCATCTGGCAAGGTGAGATCACTCAAACCTCTCAGGAGCACACCTATTCATCATATTAAGTACAGAGTACTTTCCGAAGACAAGAAACCAACTTGAAAATATTGTGCGTTAAATATTGTCAACAGGTTTTTTTTCCACATACCTGAGAGCCGATCACGTGAAAGTATTGACTCGATAAACCCACTAAGAATACCACACCCATGCTGTAGTTAACTTTAACTTACAGTCAAACCACTCCTAATCAGTTATAGTAGAGAAGTGTGCAAAAAGAAGACATCCTGTGTACATTGGAAGCTGTGCAACTGGTGCTATTCTGATCACGTGTCACCATGTCTGCGATTTCATCACGGACAGCGAGTTGGAACAAAGAGCAAAAGTGAAATTCGGCGTAAAACTGGGCAAATCTGCCACAGAGATGTTTCTCTGGAGGATGTAGCAATAATGAACACTCATTTTAGAAATGGCCACAGTTATCGTATACTTGAGAAAAGGTTGCTTAGATATTGTGCAAATGAAAAGAATGTAGGTGTCGCCAGTTTATATGCAATAAGATACTAGTTTCTTCTACTACTAGTAAAAGCTGGTTTCCTTTTGACCATATAAGATCCCAGTCTGGAAACACACTATGCTGAGATTTTCTTTCATTGCTATGATTATAAGTTCTGTCTTTTTTTTCCCCATGAGGACACCAAGGGTGACTACGAGAGGATCCTCCTGGTGCCGTGTGGAAGTGATCAGTAAACAGCGACGCCTTGTTTCTTTTTTATCATAGAGCAAATTTTTTTATATACTGCCAGTCGTTTGTGATTTCACAATGCATTTTAAATTAAAGACGACATTTATTTGAGTGCCATTCCAGTGTGTGGGTGTCTAATGCTTTTGCTGAATGGGGAAAATGAGTGGAATTAGTGGAACAACTGGAATTTTTTTATACCAGCACATTTTGGTATATTGAGGAACAAGCTAGTGGATAAGTTGGCAAAATAAGAACAGATATCAGAACATTTGGGATAAAATCAGGGAAAAGGGTGGGATTATGACAAGATTAAGAATCGGCCAAACAACACTAAACGGAAATTTATACAAGATGGAAAACACGAAAATGGAAATTGTGAAAAATGTGGAATCCTTGAAACAGTATCCATTTTAATATTAGAATGAACAGCAAATAATACAGAAAGGCACAAGCTTTTTCAATCAATAAAAGAATGTGGTATTAACCATTCACTTATGGAGATACTAGAATGAAGTAGAATTAACAACGAATTATTCAGATATTTAAATGTTACAGGACTAAAAAAATATAATATAAAATGTATTTATTTAGGCGTTAATATATATTATATTATATAATTATATTATTTTATATTCCCAAGTTGCGCTCCATTCTCCAAACCAGTAGGTGGCGGTGTACGCACATTAAAGTTTGCACGCCAACCGCCATTTAAACAATAGAAGAAGAAATCACCCAAACATTGAAAAGCGAAAGCAGATGAAACAAATGTGAGAAAAATGTGAGAAAATTCTGAAAAATAAGTGAAGTTATTGCTGTAAACCGAGTTTTTCATGTGAGGTTATTGACATAATTAGGGACTTAAAGGAACTGTAGAAATGAACATTAAAATATTTCGTGCACTTTTATTTTTCCAACATTTTTTTATTTTTTGCCTGTTTGTGTTTCTAAATGATTGCTGTTGATATTTAACCAATGCAAATTAAAACATACAAGAGTTAAAAATTAGATACATTTAGTGATGTAGAGAATAAGTGTGAAGTAAAAAAAAAATTTAACCAGTGTGGTATGTGTTCATTACTTATGATCTGTAAGAATCAGCAGAAAACAAAAGCACTTAGCTTTTTATTTTATTCATCTTTTATTTAGCCTTCAATTCGTTCAATAAAAACATGTCCAATAAAAAATGTTGTCTACACTCATTTCTTTCGTCTTGCAAAAAAACATGTTTTGAGGTATATAATTGTCTGGACCTCACCTGGCGAGGAGGGTTTATTCACTGGACCTCAAGTTGAAGATCCCTGAGTTATAGTATAATTGGGAACCATTGGTTTAGATATTGTGCAAATGATTGGTTGGAACCAGTTGAAATGTGCAATGAGGTACTACTATTTGTTTTTGGGTTTGTTTTTAATCTACTACGAATCTATTAATATCTGGTTTCTGTTTGACCTTTTGGTATTCCAACCTCAGTATCTGCAAACGCATTGGTCTCTGCACCTACAGCAACATGGTCGTGGAACAACTCACTCAGAATCGTGGTACCGCATACTGTCCTGTCAGCTTTCCTTTTATAAGTCACCGTCTAATTAAAGAGGGAAAGCTGATGGGACACGATGAAGTACCACGAACTGATGAACTGATGACCTGCCAGCTAAATAGCCACAATATATGTCCTTGATTATGTGTCAAGAGATAAAGAAAAGAAAAGGCGATCAATAAAATACATACAAGAAAGTAATTTATGCAGAAGTCCTAAGAGCCCATGCATTATAAATATTTTGTCTTTGTTTTCTCATGATCGACATGACGAAAGTTCTTTTCTCGTGATCTTGACAGAACATCGTTTCCCTGTGATAATCTTACTGTATAGCCATAACCGTGAGTTCAGTAATGGTTATTATTTATGATGCTTATGACAAATACACATACAAATTAAGTACTCATCACGAGGAAACAACTTTTGTAGTGTCGAGATTACGAGAAAACACAAGAAACCTAAATAATTCATGGCGTCTTACGTTGCTTTTTATAGATTTTTTTATTATTATTATTATTAATTGTACGGAAGTCCCAAAACTTTATTCAATGCAACAAAAAAAAAAAAAAAAAAAAAAAAAAAAAAAAAAAAGGGCATAATTTTTCTGTTAGTACAGAGCTTCCTAGGGTTGCTGGAACGACTTAAGAGACGTCCAATCAGAGCACGCCTTACCAGTGCGCCCGATCAGCCAATCGTAGCGCAGGAGGCGGGGTTTATCCGAATAGGGGCGGGGAGAAGGGAAGGACAACACGGAAGTGCTGAAGGCTGAAAGACCTTAATTCAAGGGAAGGTTGTTCTCCGGCGAGGGATGGAGGGAAGTCCTATTTTTTTTTCCAGAAAATTTTATCACCCAATGCACCCAAGGCAACATCTAATATCCACAGTGGTTAGTGGTTAATTATTGCAATTTGTCATTTCTTCGAGATCAGTAGTTATGGCTGATCATGTGTCTGCTTTGAAATAGGTTTCCTGTAATGCTTGCTCGTTGTCTCTTTGGTGCAAATGCAGTGCAATAAAATGCATTGATAGCTGCACTCTATAAATGTATATTCTGCCTAGTTTGACCTGCAGATTCATTCAGTGTGTACTAAAAGATGTCATTGAAATGATTCTGTTTCTGATTTTAAAACAGCTTCCTTCCTTCCTTCCTTCCTTCCTTCCTTCCTTCCTTCCTTCCCACCTAAACTCATTCATCATTTTCCTTGGTTCTATTGCGGTATAGATCATCCATATGCATCAATCAATCATTATGTACTCATTTTTTTTGTCCAAAATCCTCCACCAGCATGCTTCAAAAGTAAATAGAGAGTTTTAACCTATAGCTATGTCCTGGATGTCCACTCTGTCTGTCCACTGCTTTGCTTTTGACTCCAATTGTCTTTTCCTCCACTAGAAGATCTCAGAGTCCATCGCCGGAGCGGAACGGACGTTTATCTCGGAAGCGCACGTTTGTACCTTTGAACAGAACAAGACCATGAGCTGAAGTACCACCTTCCTGTATTATCCCGCAATGAACGACAAGCTGCTCTTCCTTGGTCTGCTGTACTTTGTGCAGGGCATCCCATATGGCTTGCAGTCCTCGCTTCTTCCGGTCTACCTTCGTAGCACGGGCCAATCGCTGACCCGCATTTCGCTCGCCAAGGTACTTTATTTCCCCTGGGTGCTAAAGGTGCTCTGGGCGCCCCTGGTTGACCGTGCAGGTACTAAGCGACGCTGGTTGGCATCGACGGTTGGTGGATTAGCCCTTGTGTGTCTGGCGGGCGCGACGCTGTCACCTGAGCTACAGCAGGGTGGTGTCGCGGGTGTGCTTCTGGCTATGAACACGCTGGCAGCGGTGCAGGACGTGGCGGTGGACGGGGCAGCCGTGAGACTCTTGCGTGGTGCCGCCGAGCTCGGCCTGGGCAACACGGCGCAGGTGGTGGGCTATAAAGCGGGCTCGGTGTTTGCTGGAGGTGGCCTGCTTGCCGTCATTGACGTAGTCGGATGGGGGTGGACGTTTACACTGCTGTCTTGCGTATACGGAGGAGTGGCGTTGTTTGTATGCGGTGTGAATGTACTGGACGGCGAAGCAGGCCGGGCCCCCGGAGAGGCAAGAAGGGTCACAAGGGACTCCGCAAGACCGTGGTTTATTTGGAGGAAGTTGATGGACGTGCCAGGGACGCCATGGACCATGCTGTACGTGCTTACTTATAAGCTAGGTGAGTGTTTTTGAAGTGGGAAAAAAAAACTCAAAACCTTATTCCCTGTTTTCCAGCCATATGCAGTGACTTATCTATTTTCTGCATTCACAGATCCTATGGCATTTTTTCAACGATTACAAATGTGAAATAATTAATAAGGAGATGGTAGTTTAGTGGTTAAGTCACTTATCCAAAAGGTCAAAAGTTCAAATCCCAGCCACACCAAGCTGACACTACTAGGCCCCTGAGCAATGCCCTTAAACCCATAGCTGTTCAGTTGTTCAAATGAAATAAATGTAAGTCGCTCTGGATAAGATGAAACAATGTCCTGTGAACACTACATTATAGCAGCTATAACTAGCTTACGGATCTTTTTTTTTGCCTTCTCAAGTTAAGATGATGTAAAAAAATTCAGCTCATATTACCGAGAAACTGAAAAGTCTCAGATTCAGACTTCAGCCAACAGTCTTCCAAAGTTGAAGTAAAGTGTAATGCTGTGCATCATCTCAATGCTCAGGTTGCTAAAATGTATTGATTTACGTCTCGCTCACAATAGTCGATTTCCAGAAGCGTTTTAATATATTGTTTTAATATATTGTTCCTTATAAAAGTATTTACACCCTGACTGATTGCATGTTACTGAATTTTAAAGGGCACATTACATTTTTATTTAGTTGTTAATGCAGAAACTCATCATAATTATGTTGAAAAAATTGTATATAAAAAGAAATTTCAGTTCTCAATGTCATAAGTCCAACAGTGTTAATCGCTGCAACAACAGCTTTAAATCTTATGGGATATGTACGAAGTGGCTCGTTTTTCTCTGCAGATTTTCTCCAGGTTGCTCACGGAGATTATTTACCACAGGTGGTTCTGCTACACTTATTCCCAGGGTCTCCTGAAGGTTCACCAGAGCCTGTGGTATAATACATTACTCAACACTTGTATCATTGAGAGTCTGATAGACCCTAGATGTTATATCATGGAAGATAAATAAGCCTGATTGTAGTTTATGACATTTGAGAAATTTTTTATTTATTTATTATTTTGTCAAAAACTGATGTAGTTCCCGCACCTACCACAAGATGGTAGTGTTCCCATCCATTTGCTTGACCAGAACGGCAAATTTAATTGTTGTAAAACGACATGACACTGTGAAACCCCGCTTTTCCGCTGAACTCCTGATACTCTGACATCCTGAATGTAGAATAAACACGAAAAGCACAGTTTCAACTCGCCACAAGCGAGTGTGCGAGTCGAATCGGTTATGTTTGGCAGCAGATGGGGATTATGTAAGGGATTAGTCTCTTTTGTGTCTGTGGCGATTTTTGGTCTGAACAGAAAATGGAAAAATGTGTGGGTTGTTTGGTCTGGTGTTTTTCTTCGTATGTAAATAAATTCAGTTTGTTTTTGTTTTACAGGGAGTTTGACATTTAGGGAAGCAGGCTGGAAGTCTAATAGAGTAAACGAGGGACAATATGATTAGGGATGAAAAAAATAAAATTCTCCCACTCTTTTTTTAATATGCAATACAGAGATTTTTCATCATCATCAATAATAATAAGAATTAAAACCATGCTCTTTATATTAAAAGTTGCAAGCTTCGTTTTTTTTTCCACAAAGGCCATAAGTTAAAATTATTGGAATATAACAAGTAATGCAAGCTTCCAGATGTCCAGATGTTTCAGACACAAATCAGGTACTGATGTAAGTGAGATAAGGAGGCCTGAGGTTTTCCACACACCTTCAACCCAATGTAGAGTATACTTAATAGAACATTGTCATGCTGGAACAGATATGGTTCTCCTTAGTTGGAGTGAAGGTGAAATTTCATGCTGCTGCATCCAAAGACATCTTAAAAAAATCGTGTGCCTCCAGTGTGGTGCCAACAGTTTGGAGAAGAACCACATATGGATGGAAATGTCACAACTTTTTACACACTCGTTTAACTCGTAGTAGCCATTTATGTATTTTTTTAGGTTTTTTTGTGGATGCTGAGAGGAAAACCGTGTACAGACACGAGGAGAATGTGAAGCAAAGTTGTAACTCACTCAGTGACACCATTCCCTTACCCTATTCTCGAATCTTTTCCATAGAAACCAGTTTTATTCCTAATGTAGGTCTGTATCACTCAATAAACAAGAATTTCTTGAAGTATTTAGCATACAGGACCTATATAGGACACCAAACTTTGCCCACTTCATATCTACTTTGAGAAGTTATTTTCATGAATTGGTTGATCAAGTAGAATCTAATGCTTTTGATTTAAACCTAAACTGACACAAGAATTAGCGTGATTGTGTATATGTCATTAACACCCAGCTGCTGTCCGATGGACTGTCCAACTCTGATGTTCGACATCTTCCCTCCATCCGTTCTGCTTTTCCTTCAGTCAGGTGCCACTTGTTCCGACCTTTTCTGACACTGTGCCACATGTGGCCTTGTGTTATAAGCTGTAGGCATCGAGTAAGGTGTCAAGATGAGACAAAGGAAGACTGAAAGGGGGGGCTCATGTGGTTAAGGGGTTGGGGGGGGTATGAAGTCCCCATCTGTCATTCAATGGTACAATGAAACTACGTTAGATGTAACTATAATTAGACTTAAATTGTAAGACTAGAAATGATGAGCTCGTTCTTTAAATTACCAACCAAATCTAAAGGAATGCGATTTTTCTGAATTAATCAGACTAATAGCAAAGCGGCGATTCTTCATAGACTTGTCAAATGTACATTACTGTACAGTTATATTCTTTCTTTACATTTCCCAGCTTGGGGTCTGAGCGCAGGGTCAGCCATTAAAAGGCGACCCTGGATCACAGGGAGTGAAGGACCTCGCTCAAAGGCCCAACAGTGACCTCTATTGGCAATACTGAGGCATGACCTTCTGTTCATTAACCCAGAGCTTTAACCACTTCCTCTCACTTCGCTTTAGATTTGTATTGAAGTGACAAGGCTTCATGTATACAAAAAAGCAAATTTTTTATAGGCTTTATGCAATAGAGAAATATCTCTCTCTCTCTCACACACACACACACACACACCCATCCTTTTTTTATTCTTTCTGCCATACATTTATCTGTCAGACATTTATCTGTCCCCTCACCCCATCCGTCTCTTTCTCCTTTCTCTTCTTGTTCCATATTACACATGATTACCTCTAACTCAAATCATTCCCGTCTCTTGTCTCGTTTTTTTTAACATGATCTCTCTTTCGCTCCCATTCCAGCTCTTCAATGCTCTTTTTCTCTTCCTTGCCTTTTTATCCTCTCGCTCCGTTTCTCGTGATGTCCTCCTGCTCTCTCTCCCTTTCTCTTGCTCTGTCGCTGTCATTAGATGTTTAACGAAATCCCAGCTGATATGGATAATGACTCTCCCAGAGAATATTTATAGAGATTGTTTTGGTTTGATAAAATAATGGAATCAGAGTGAAGGAGCGAAAAACAAAGACGAGAAACTAGTAATCGCACATCAGACGCGATCCAGCCAGTAACTAATCTCTTTAGGTAGAGATAAAAGTGAAGCATTGTGGGTAAAATAAAAGAAAGAAGGGTAAACCTGATGTTAGGAAATCACATTCAGTTCATATCTCAGAGTGGTGTTGAAATAATACATCTGATTGGTCGGGAAAAGTTGGTTTGTTTTGTCTAAAGGCAGCTCGAATGGCGACTGCAATTTAAGTACATTACAATATCATTAATGTGATGGTTGATCGGGTTGCCAGGGTTATAGCTTTTACATAAAATTGAACTAGGTTTAGCACAAGGATGTGGTTGTGGCTTGTTTATTGTTAAGAATGAAGAAGAATTGCTCCCAGTTGTAATAAATCTAATTCATTTTCCCCCCAAAAGAAATCTCAGTTTATTTCTCAATCGTTCTGTTAAGTTGTGTTTAGAAACGCTGATGTTTTTCATTTGAATGCCCACAAAACTGCATAAAAGGTCAAGTGCACAGACAGCTAGGAGCACGAAATAAAACATGGTAAAGGCAGAAAGGCAAAAAGTGCTAAATCCTCCATCAACTGGGGCATTTATTTACAATTTACAGCTATGTGAAGAAACCCTGGCCATCTTTTATTCTAAACTAATGTTCACTTGCAAAAAGAAGTTTTTCTTTCTTTTTTTGTCAGTCATCTTGTTTGATTGCTTGATCAACCTTACACTTTAAAGAGATATCAAGGCATTGACTGATGATTAGATGTTGTTAATGGAAACAATGCAAAAACGAAATGCAAACGCAAAATCTTTTTAACATAAAAATTGTATACACCTTTAAAATAAAATATACTGAGAATCAAATAATGATCATAAAAATGAGCACTATTTCAAGATGTACAGAATACTTGGTTTTGAGATAATGCTTGGCTACAAACAAGTGTCACACATTCTAATAATCCGTTAGACCACCTTTGCTTTGATTGCAGCAAACATTTATCGTGGCTTTGTTTCAGTATGGTTAGTCACAACATGCATATTGTTCAGAGCGAGAGCTGGACCCCTGCGTAAGGTCTTCTTCAGCTTAACTCCATGGGGTTAAAGTCTAAAATCAGTGGTGGCCAGAGCGTCACTAAATTTGAGCCCGAAGAATCCTAGCATTGAAAGTTTATAAGACTTATTAAAACCTGCGATGTTGTATGGTTTAGAGACAGTGTCATTGTCAAAAAGAAAGGAGGCAGAGCTGGAGGTAGCAGAGTTGAAGATGTTGAGATTTTCATCTGGAATGACGACGATGGACAGGATTAGGAATGAGTTTATTAGAGGGAGCGTGCAGGTAGGATGTTTTGGGGATGAGGTGGGATTGAGATGGTTTGGTCAAGTGCAGAGGAGGGATATGGGGTATATTATGGTAAAAGAATGCTAAGGATGGAGCCACCAGGCAGGAAAAAAGAGGATGTTGGGAGGGGAGACATCCAAGTAGAGGACAGGGTGGAATGGAGACGGATGATCCACTGCGACGACCCCTAATGGGAGCAGCCGAAAGAAGCAGAGGAATCCTACCATCGTTATCCTGAATATGTCCATGAAATCAGGGGAAGAAAATCCATTTTTGGAAAAACCTGGTCATTCAATATATTCAGGTAGTGACCTAAGTGTTTGGGCACATAATCTAGCTAAACTTAGACCTGACCAACTAAAACAACTCCAGATCATAACACTGCCCCCCATGGGTTTTGTACATCATGCGCTACTTATTTTTATTTAATTTTTTTACCTCCACACGTTTTGTACGTCTCCTTTTCCTGACAGGCCCATCACTATGGGACAGGGTAAATCTTGGATAAAAATGAGAATTTACTCATTGCAGAGCTATACAACTTGTTTTCAGCTCAAAGATATTAATCACTACAGGGAATTTTCTAAAGCTATCACCTATTTGCCTAGTTAATTCCAGATTGTTTCTTTTTTTTTCTTTTTACTCCGGCAGAGACTGAGAGAAAAATTGGAAGGATTATGGAGTGGATAGTAGTGGTGCTCAAAAAAGCCACAATCCCACCGAAATGTATGTGGACCATGAAGATAAAGCTCTCTTTTTTCCAATGCTTGAACTTCTGAGCTGGTTTCCAGTTGTTGAGATGTAGATTTCACCGAGACCTGGCAATCCTGCTTTGATGTTTCCATCAGCTGATCTTGTCAGTAATGACTGGGTAGAAGGATTTTTTTTGTTGTTGTTGTTGCACTTCAGCTTTGATTGACCTTACAAAGTAGGAATTATGAGGAATCAAAGTATTGATCTGACAGGAAAAGGTCCTTGTTTCTGTCACGGGTTGAAAAAGTTTCGAGCCGAAAAGTGAAGGCGAGGCGACGTTTTTAAAACACAACAGACTGACTGCTTCGCCTTGTAAAAGCAAAAGGGGGGGTAAAAGAAAGAGAGCGAGAGAGCGAAAGAGAGTCCCCGAACATGAAGAATAAATCCGCCTTTTGTTCGCACATTCGCTTTTTATAGACGGATCCTTTACACGGTTTAGTTCGGCTGTCTCAAACGATCGGTGCAATGAAAGCAACGATGGTTGACAGTCGAAAGCTCTGTCAGCGCTCGCGCGGGATCTTTGGGCGCTCGCTATCATCTGATTAGTTGCGTTTTTGATTTGACTTTCTTTTTTTTATTTCATTCTTTTTTTTCCCTCCATTGTGGGTTCCCCCCGGACGACTGAGCGTCTGCTTGACGGCGGTCTCAGAGCTGTCAGTCATGCAAGACAAGCCGCATAAATAATGACAGAAGCGTTGAATAATACACGGCTAAACCGAACAAACTCGCGGCGCACGCCAGAGACAAAACTTTCCCGCTCGCAGATAAGCGCATGCAGAAAGCTGTGATGTAGGATTGCTTTTTCCCCATTCGTTTTTACTTGGGGTGCACGGAATTAAACCTTTTGGTTCTTTGTGTCTTTTCCACTCATTAACAGATTTGATGAAGAAAGGAAAAAGTGGGGTTTGGCCTGGCGACATTAATGTCTACCTCTAGCAAATAATGCTAGAACCAGTGTGAAAAATATTCACCATTCATGTTTGACATCCCAATATCGCTTTTTTTTTGTGTGTTCAGGTGAACAGGGTGCCATCACTATGTTCCCACTCTTCTTGTTGGATCACCACATGACTTCGCGAGAGCTCGGCCTGTGGAACGGCGTGGTCGCCATGGCCTTCTCTATTTGCGGCTCCTCCCTGGGAGGCTTTTTACTCTCAAAGTACAGGTAACGGGGGTATTTGTTTTGTATTGTACTTAGTAAAATTGATTGGAAAATAATGTTATACTACTGCATTAAACCCATTCAGTTCACAGTTACTGGTTTGGGAGGTGTGGCCTCTGTGCCAATCTTTGTGGAGGTGTAGCCTGTGTGTCAATCTCATTTAAGGAGGTGTAGCAAATGTGTAAATCCCAGTGATGGAGGGATAACCCATGTGTCAATCCCAGTGATGGAGTTGTAGCCCATGTGTCAATCCCAGTGATGGAGGCGTAGCACATGTGTCAATCGCAGTGATGGAGGTGTAGCCCATGTGTCAATCCCAGTGATGGTGGTGTAGCCCATGTGTCAATCCCAGTGATGGAGGGATAACCCATTTGCCAATCTCAGTAAAGGAAGTGTGGCCTCTGTGCCAGTGCCAGTAAAGAAAGTTTTGGCCTGAGTAACCATCTCTGTAAAGCAGGTGTGGCCTCTGTGAAAGTCCCAATAAAGGAGATATGGTGTGGCCTCTATATTAGTCTCAGTGAAGGAGGTGTGGTCTTTGTGTCAGTATCATTGAGGAAGGTGTGGCCTCATTAGAAGTCCCAGTGAAGGAGATGTGGCTGTGTTTGTTTCAGTGAGGGAGGTTTGGCCCCGGTGGAAGTCTCAATGAAGTAGGTATGGACTCTGTGGAAGTCCCAGTGAATGAGATGTGGCCCCTGTGGAAGCCTCAGTAAGGGAGGTATGGAATATGGGGAAGTCTCAGTGAAAGAGGTGTGGCCTTCATGTCAGCCTTATTGAAGGAGGTATGTAAGGTCAGTCCCAGTAAAATAGCTGGGCAATGTGTTAGAGCTAATGAAGAAGGCGTGGCCGTAATGGCGATCTTTGTGTAGGTGTTTCCTCCTCGACCAACCTTTATCATGGGTTTCATGAGTTTCAGACGAATCATTTGGCATCCGAGTGCAGAATCAGGTTCTTTGGCTCGTTGCACATTGCATGCCGAAGTGTAGCGCTCAATATAATTATGTTGAATAGAAAATTTGCAACAAATAATAGCAATAGTAAAAAAAAACTGCATATGAAATAGAATTTTTTCCATTCTGTCTTCTATCCTTTTTTTTTTTTTCTAAATGCATTTTCCAGGAAAGACTACTGTGTGTGCGCACTGACCAGCCCCCCGGAGAGAGTGAAAGACTAATGGAGGTAAACACAGCTCAGTCAGTGAAGTGTGAGTTGTGAGCTCACACACACACACAGAGAGAGAGAGAGAGAGAGAGAGAGAGAGATGAAAGCTTCCACTGGAAACAGCAAGCCATGTGTTTGTGTATAATGCTGATCTGAGATCAGTCTGGATCATATTGATCATGCTGCTCAGCCCAGTTCTGGGATTTTAGTTAAGCCTAAATATGATATTGAATACCGTCAATACCATTCAATGATACTGACACATCAGCCACACCTTCTTTTGGGATACTCTCACATTGACCACACCTCCTTCAGTGATATTGACAAAAAGGCCACACCTTCGTCAGTGATATTGACAGAAATCACACCTTCTTCAGTGACATTTTATTTAGGGATACCGACAGAGGCCACACCCCCCCTTCAGTGATGCTAACAGGTGCAGACCAGAGACTAGTTATACCATCCCCGTGTGTCAATCTAAGTAAAGGAAATATGGTCCATGTGTCCATTTACATGTCCACATTTAACCCTTGACAATCCAACGTTGAAAACTCATGCATTTGCCCACTGAAAAGCGAACAGTCGGGGCAGATCTGATCTGATCCTCAGTCTTTTCTTTCGCTTGCGTGAAGAAATGGAATCATGCAACAGAGGTGTGTGTGTGTGTGTTAGGGAGTGTAAAGTCATTTGTACGCCTCTCTGTCGCACACCGGCCTCATCTCGTCAGACACAGGCGCTCATTCAGGCTTCGCTTCCCACAGGTTGGGTTTCTGCTGTTTGTACATTCGCAGATGCTAAAAGCTCATTTGGACTCTTATCCGTTCCATCTGTAGCGCTCGAGTGACCACAGATACACACCCGAAGGCATCGGTCATCTCTCACACACACATAACCCTGCTCTTTCACTTGCTTGTCATTCTCTCACTCTCTCTCTTTTTTACTTTCTTTCTCTTCTACGTTTGCACTCCTGCGTTCTTTCTCACCCGGTCTTCAATACCCCTTTTCCTCTTTTCTTTCCCATTTCCCTATCTCTCACGCCCCTTCTCTGTCTCACATCCTTTCTTCTCTTCTCCCTTTCTTGCTCTCGCGTACCCTTTCTCCGCAACACGGACTCCTGCTCTCGTTTCTTTCTTTTCTCAACCTCTTTCTTATAGTTTTTTCTCTCAGCTTTTTTTCTTCTCCGGGTGCCTGCTGGTCTGAGCTGAAGGTTCAGTGTTTTCTATCACCCTTTCTCTCTCTCTCTTTCTCCATCATCCTTTCTTTCTTTCAACACGATTCACACGACCATCGCTGCTCCGTGTTAATGTTATGATTTTTTGAAGCAATCACACGTCGTTTTTATCCGTTTATCGTTACGCACAATATTTTCCGACTCCTTCTATGGAAAACACAGCGAACATGCACATTGTGAGAATTCTATAACGTAGTGCGAATCTTCGATGCGGGACGCGTTCGAGACCCGACTTTGCTATATCACTGCAAAAAAAAAAACAATTTCCAAGGACACAAACACTCATGTCCCACTGCATATCAACACACTCGCACTCACACACATACACGCACTTATTTTTGCATGATTGATAGAGTCCACTGGGTGCTCTGATTGGCATTAGTAGATAATAACTTGTATATATATGTGTGTGTGTGTGACCTCTGATGGTCACTAATTAGGATGAGTCTAATCAGTCAGTGACATGTTGTGTTATTGATTAGGCCGTGAAGCAAAGCTCAGCAGGAGGCTCTTTAACCGAATAACAGCGAATCAATTACTCTGAGGCAAAAAAAAAAACAAAAACAAAGTGTGTGTGTTGTGAAAAGTGTTAATTTCTTTGCAAATTCCCACTCGATGTCGCAACTTCACTGCCCCCCGATTGACCAACTTTTTCTTTGTTGTGAATTTCATACATCCATGAAACTAATTGTGTGTGTTTTCAGCATCAGCATGTTAATGAGGCGTGTGTTCGTGATGAGGACCCTCGGCATGGTCTTCCAGTGTTCGCTACTCACGGTGCTCGAGCCCTCTCCTCTAATGAAAGGTGAGACACACACACACACACACACACACACACACACACACACACGTTCAATTCAGCTGGTCAACCAGAAGATATAAACTTCGGACACATCGAAGTCAACCAGCTGCTTCTTCTCAAACTGTTGCTTCTTCTGCTTCAAAGGGCTGTGAGACATATTTAAAAGGAAAACGCAGTCTGCCCTCTTCCACATACCAGAGCTCAAGGTCACCTCTGATTGGCTAGTTTCATTGCGATGGACTGAGGATTGAGAGTATGCTCACCTTCCTACCCAGAGATCTCTCTTTCCGTCTTTCTTTCGCTCCCTTTCTCTCAATCTTTTTTTGATCCGTGTCTCCCCATCTTTTCTTTGTCTGTCAGTCTGTCCCATTGTTTTGTCTTTTTTTCCTCCCTGTCTTTCTCTCTCTCAATCTGTGTTTGTCCCCTTTTTTTTTTGTCTTTTTCTCCTTGTGTTAGTCTGTCAAACAGTCTGCCCCGATACTCTTTCTTTCTCCCTTTCCCTCATTTTCTTTGCCTTTTGGTCTCTGTTTTCTGCTGTCTTTCCTTTGTGTCTTTTCAAGATTTTCTTGGTCGGTCTGTCAGGCAGACCACCTTTCACTCTTTCCGACTATTGGTGTGTGTGTGTTTTCTAACTTTACCGTCTGTCTTATTTCTGTCACTCTTTTCTTCTTACTCTCTCTTTCATTCTGTGTGTCTTTCCTTGTCTTTTTTTTCTGGTCTGTATGTCTCCAACTGTCTTTATTTTTTTGTCTCTCCTCTTTCTTTTCTCTCTCTCTGTCAGTCAGTCTGTCCATCTGCACCCCCCCTTTCTGTTGGTCTGTGTTTCTCACTTGTCTTTTCTTTGTCTGTCTGTCCGTCTGTCAAGCCATCGTTTCACCTCTCATTCTCTCTCTCCCTCTAAGTTATAAGAATATAAAAGAAAAAGTACAGACAAACACCAAATACTGGAAAGAGGGGTGGGAACGCAATAAACACCGAACATGAATAGACATGAATCGAATTAGAAGATGTAAAGGAACGTATGCAGGATAGGATTATTTTATCTATATTATATACATGTACAAATGATTACGTATTATTACGGATCTAATTTGATCCGAGTCGCTGGATTAGAAGCGATTTTCGTTCCTTGTGTGATGATGAGTAGCTGCACTTCCTTCACGTTTCCCTGAAACGCAGCTCAGTTTGTCTTCAGTGCTGAAAAAGGAAGTTTGGGATGATGGCTGTAATATGTTGTGATCTATTTGAATTTCTTTTTTTTTTTTTACTGCAGTCTCTATTTCCTGTCAGTCGCATTGTTTAAACAGGCTGATAGGTTTCTTCCTTTTTCAATTAAGTTTGTCTTCTCTTTCAGGATCTTGTTCTTCAGATATTCCTCTGATTGAATTCGTGTTTAGTGTCGAGTCCGTGTTGAGTTCGGTGTCGGGATTAGATTCCCTCGCACATGTTTTTGAAATTTGTTTGAAATGTATTCAGTCTGGATTCTCTCTTTCTCTCTCTCTCGTCACTGTTTCCGTCTCGAAGCCAACAATATTTTTTCTTGAGCGCTCTCGCTGTTCACTTTGATAAATGAATAACCTCTCCCTCTTTCTCACTCTCTCTCTCTCGCTCTCATCCCTTTGTTTAGTTTTTTTCATGTTTATTTAATAAAAATAAAAAGATGAATCATGCCGGGGTTTTAGCTGACTCACTTTTATGTTTCTTTTTTTTCTCCTTTTCGCTCCCCATGAAGCTGCAGCTGTCAGTGTTTCTGTCACTGTCTTGTTCTTTTTTCCTCCCTTTCTCTCTCTCTCGTCTTGTTCTCCGAATCTACTCTTTACATCATCCTTCTCCTCTTCATCCTTCTGTTTCTCCCCATCCTTACAAATGACATCCTAATGAAAATATATATTTCAATATTGTATGAGTGGCTGTGGTTGCTGGAGTAACTAATATATATATATATATATATATATATATATATATATATATATATATATATATATATATATATTTTTATAAATTCTTTAAAATTATTTATTTATTTATTTTGCTATGTACTTTGGTTTTTAAGTCACGTTCAATTTTAATACGGTAAGTGGGGAGAAATGCAAAACAATACATTTTTTTCTATTAACGCAGTTTATTATGATTAACATTTTGACAATTTACATTTAAATACAATGCCTGCTTGGTTAAATAATATATACATGTAATTTCTTTATAAAAAAATACAATAAATGAAATTCTATTATATTGATTAAATTGAGTAATTAATTAAGTTGCCACAAATTAGATTGGTTAAATAAAATAAAAGGAATGGAATTAAATAAAAAAAAGTTGTGTGTGAGAGGATGGATGGATGGATGGATGGATGGATTTCTTTCTACGAGCGAGCTTTCCATGGGTTGGAAATGTGTGGAAGATTTCCAGTTATAGAGCTCTGACCTCAACCCTATTGAACATCATGGCTTTTTTCACATGGACAAATTGTGCACAAAAAGTATTGGGACACCTGACTTTCCCAGCCGTATGTGGTTTTTCCTCAAACTGTTACCACAAAGTTGAAGGCACACAACTGTATAAGATCTGTGGATGTGGCAACATGAATCTTTCCCTTCACTTGAACTAGGAGACCCAAACCTGTTCCAGAATTGACTCGTAAGTCACACAGTGAGCTCAAAAGTATTGGGACACCCCACCATCATATGACTAAGATATACAATTTTATTTTGTACACTGTAGACGATATACAATCGTATAAAAATGACCTTGTATGCTTGAGATTTCCCGTTCTTGTATCTAGGGAGAGGCCTCCTCACCTCACCTACATCACTAACTGACTGTGGTCAAATGAATCTCACTAAAATCTCCACAAAATCTAGTGGCACCTGTTCCCAGAAGAGTGGAGGTTATTATAACAGTAAATGGGGACTTTATGTGGGATGGGATTTTCTTGTGAAAGAAAGGAAGTGCTTTTCTCTTACTTTGTGCTTATTTATGTCGCTTCCCTGTCGACTTTATCCCTTTAACCAATTGAAAGAAATGTCGAAGCTGTTAATTAATAGTAAGCGATCACGCTGGAGTTCACCTGTTTTCTTGCTCTTGTGGAGCGCATGGCACGCGACGTCTCTTTGCTCTTTGCTCGCTCGCAATGTTGTATATTTCTGCCGTTTTTCTTCTTTCAAAAAAAAAGAACGAAAAAAAACATCATGGAATTAAAAGGCTCATAAAAGAGGCATTATCCGAATAACATCAAATTGAAATCTTCACAAGAGCATGGACTCTCCTGTTCCTATAGTAACTTACGACGCAGGCGATTGGTTTAAGGCTTCGGTGTTTGTGCTCCATTTTTGCTGCTGCTTTAAATTAAAAAAAAAAAATAAATAAAAACTGTCGTTGCTTTTATTTTTTTTATTTATATATCTTTGTTTATTTAATTTTTTTAACGCTGTACACACATTTCTCCTGCTTCGGACACGAGCCCATTACCGCAGTTTTAAGTGTTCGCATGTTCTCCACTTCCTCTTTTCCTACTTTCTCACACTTTGCATTGGTTATCGACGAGATTCGTTCCGAAAGACGAGAGTGTGTCCCAAATCATGGAAGTCCATTGAACACGCCTTGGGCTTCGGTGCTCATCAGTGAAATTGAGATGAATTCAAATGTAATACTTTACGTACGACATCCAGTTAAATTCACAGGTTACAGATTTGACTAGGGCTTTGAATTATGATTTTTCGATCTTGCGATGACGATAGCGATACGACAAAATTGTCAAAATATTTAACATTTCTTGCAACAGGCACAGGCAGCAGCGTACGATGTACGATATGTTGTATGTGCAGTTGGGCTGGGCGTATCTCTCGCCCTGTGAGATGCCCCACTCTCGCTAGTCGTTAAAAAAATTGTCTCAGCATGAAGCAGGAAAGACTGTCACAGTCATGGCACCATGTTCGACTTACGATATTTCTGACTTATGATGGGGTCGTCGTAACGTAACGTGTTGTGTTTTTATTGATAAAATCTCGCACAGTATCACGATTGTGGTTTTCTTGTTTTTTGGAAAGCTGCTTAAAAATTTCCACTAAATCTTTGCATTTATCGCCAGCTTTAAAAAACATGCTCCAATACCTGCTCTACGGAGGGACTTTTATAAAAAAAAAAAATCTATTTTCAATTACGGTGTTTAAAAAAAACAGTAACTGCACTCTACATGTTTTCTTCATATTTTAGTTTGAAATGATCCCAAACTTTGTCGTGTTTTTTGGTTCCAAAAAACGTTCCACCATTTTTTATTCTGCAGCATCATCTATGTTACCTGTCCAGAGCACTCCAGAGTTTAGACAGCGGCGCATCAGTGATAACTGTCCATGGGAAACACAGAGCTTTGCGTTTTGTTACATTTTGTAATCGAATTATTCGAGGAATCATACAACCGTCGTCACACACATACACAGAGTATTCATGCACTATATGGCCAAAAGCATGTGAACACCGCGTCAATCATGCCCATATAGGCTTTTGGGACATCCCATTCTACATTTTCTCTCCATTTGGTCTTAAAATATGGTCCGCTCTTCTGGGTAGACATTCCACTAGATTTTGGAATGTGCTTGTAAAGATTCGTGCTTATTCAGCCTCATTGGTGTTAGAAAAGTTCGAAAAGTTTAATGTTGGGTTTTATAGTCAAAGACTAACATTTGCTTTTAGTTTATTCTCATTCTATACACTTGGTGGTTCTGGGATATGAACTCACAGACTTCCGATCTGAATGAGTTGGACAAAGTTCTATATTTTAATACTGAAATGTTCATATGCAAAAATTGGTTATACAAATATTACACATTGATATAAAACATCAGTAAATGATTTGCTAATGAAAATTTTTCTATAAAAAAAATACACTTCGACTGACTCATATTTATGTAGTTAATATCAGCCTGCCGTGGCATTTCCTGGAGTTTAGAGAGTATATTTATGACTTTTTTCAAGCTCGTTTGAGATGGTTTGACGTGCAGAGGAGGGACATGGGGTATAACGGTAGGAGAATGCTGAGGATGGAACCACCAGGTAGGAGGAAAAAAGGAAGACCAAGGAGGAGGTTTATGGATGTGGTGAGGGAAAACATAGTTGGGGTGAAAGAGGCAGATGTAGAGGACAGGGGGTATGGAGACGGATGATCTTTTTTTTTTCCTTAATTTGGTAATGGAGCAGGTTCAGGTGTTTTTAGTTCGGATGTAGGAATGAAGACATTTTATATGATCGTGCACTTTATACTTTGTGGCAATAGTTTGTCAAAGAGTCACGCACGAGAGATACGACGAGATACTTTTGCCTTCACGTTGATACTTTCAGTCTGAAAAAGCATTTGAATGTCTCTTGTCTAAATATATGACACTGTTGACCGTGTGTGTTTGTGTGTGTGTGTGCGTGTGTTTTCTTCCAGTCACGGCGGTGCTGAGTCTAAGCATTCAGCACTTCATCGCAGGGCTCATCACTACGCTCACCTTCACCTGTATGATGCACTGCACCCAGAAAGCCGAGGAGAGTATCCAGGTTCAGTTCAATATTTTTGTTTATAGAGTGCTTTTAGCAATGGACGTTGTATAAAAAAATAAATAAGTTTAGTGCCTATAAATTTGTTCCTTATAGTTGTAAGTTTATTCCTAATGAGTGAGGTAGTGGCAACAATGGTAAAAAAAACCTTGAGAGGAACCAGACTCAAAAGGGAAGCAGAAGGCAGAGGTACCACACCTGATCCCTAAACTCCCCCTCTAAACTCCCCCTTTACTACAGTCCAATGCAGCATCCCTACTGACCCCAGATCAGTCAATAGTTGCGTCTATAGGAAAGTACCATTATGAAAAATTCTGAAATCTACAGCAATATATACAATTTCAATGGCAACCGAATATTTTCTGCTGTGTTTTGTTTTCCACAAAGTCAAAGTAGCTGTTTGTTTAAAAGAAAGCACTGACAAACACACCGAGACGTCAGCGAGGCATGCGTTTGAAACGCTCTCTGGCCTCGATCCCCTGTCCCTCGTCACACCTGCCTAGAAACTTCACAGGCGCTTTCTGGCATCACTCACTGAAGCTTTTCAGATCGACACATCAAGAGCAAACGAAGCGCTGCTTTCTTTTTTACATGGGTGCCCCCGTCAAGTCGATGCCAATCAATAAAGAAATAGGCAATAAAGAAAAGAGCAAATTTTGAATTAGTATAAATGTAAAGGAAAAGAAAAAACAATGGGAGGCATCACATAAACAAGGACACAGGAAAAATGGAAAGAAAATGTCACTCCGTATTTAAACCAATTCAGTTAAGTTACTTTGGAGTCTCTGAGTCTAATAATAATGCTATATGTATACATATCAATATTTTGTGTGCCCATTGAAAACCATTGTTATCTAGTACTGCTTTAAGTCTCCTGGGCATGGAATTTACTAAAGCTGCATAGAATTGTTGCTAGGATCTTCTTTTACTCCTCCATAATAACATCACTGAGCTGCTAGATGTTAGACACATGGCGCTTCACCGCCTTCATGTCTAGAGACATACTTGACCACTCCATCACCTTCAGCTTCTTCAGCAAGGCAGTTTCGTCTTGGCGGTGTGTTTGGGGTCGTGAATTATGATGGAAAAGGGAAGGCATAATCTTCTGCTTCAGAATGTTACAGTACATGTTGGAATTTATGTTTACCTCAATGAACCGCAGCTCCCCAATACCAGCAGCACTCATGCAGCCCCAGACCATGATGCTACCACCACCATGCTTGACTGTAGGCAAGACACAATTTTCTTGCTTTTCCTCACCAGGGCATCACCACACATGCTGGACACCATCTGAGCCGAACAAGTTTATCTTTATCTCATTAGACCACAGGAAATGTTTCAGGTGGATCATGCTTTTGAACATTTTATCTCCAGTAATCTGTTTGCAGGCTTTCTTGTGAGCCAGCTTCAGAAGAGGTGAGCTTCTGAGATGACGGCCATGCAAACTGACTTGTTTGGTCTGAGCACTGACAAGCGGACCTTCTGCAACCTCTAATACAATGCTGGCAGCAATCATGCATCTGTTTTTTGAAGCCTTTGAAGCTTCTGCACCTGATGCACAGCATAAGGACTCAACTTCTTTGGACCCTTGCAAAGTCTGTTCTGAGTGGAACCCGTCTTGGAAAACATCTGTATGACCCTGACTACTGTACTATAACTCAGTTCAGGGTTTTACTGATCTTATAGCCTCAGCCATCTTTTTGGAGAGCAACAATTCTAATTCTCAAATTCACAGAGAGTTCTTTGCCATGAGGTGCCATGTTGAACATCCAGTGGCCAGTATGAGAGAATTGTACTCAAAGCACCAAAGTTTTAGTGCACTAATATAAGATATACAAATTTGTATGGTCCTATCAAGCATACACAAACCATGAACCTGATGAATAGCAGATTTGGCTTTGTATAGTTATGCGACATACAGTTAGGGGTTTCCTCTCTTTTGTTGCCAGCTATTTTAACAATTACGGCTGTATGTTGAGTTATTTTCAGAAGACAGTAAATCTATACTGCTATACAAACTACACATTGACCACTCTAAAATATATCCAAGATTAATTTCTATAGTATTGACCCTTGAGATTATATACTAAAATAGTTGAAAGTGTACTTACTTTTGCAAGGTACTGTATATATATTCTAACTGGTGCTATTCTGACCACGTGTATCACTGCGTCTGCAATATCATTATGGACAGCAAGTTAGAACAAAGAGCAAACATGAAATTCTGCGTGACGCTCTGAAAATCTGCTACAGAGACGCTCGACGTGACATACGTTTGCAATACGGCGATGCTGCAAATTCAGAAGAACATCACTGGAAGACGTCGAGATCATGAAAACCTTCTAAGTGCTAAACCCCGTTTGGCAACTTGTGCATGATGATCCACATGATCTTACTTCCGCACCCACCCTACTCGCCAAATTTGGCTCCTGCAGACTTCGCCCTCTTCTTGAAGACGTAGATCCAGCTCAAAGGTCACCTTTTGTTGACACCATTGAGGAGATCCAGCACGAATTGCAGAAGGTGCTTGACACGCTTCGAAATGAAGACTTTAGGACACATTCCAGAAGTGGCAGGAACTTTGAAAAGCACTGTATTGCTGTGCAAGGGGACTATTTTGAAGGTGAAGATATGTAAAGATATCTAAATAAAGTACTTGTAAACAGAGGTAGTCTGAAACTATAAATAAATAAATATATAAATACATCTTGAAACTTATATATATATATATATATACAGTACAGACCAAAAGTTTGGACACACCTTCTCATTCAAAGAGTTTTCTTTATTTTCATGACTATGAAAATTGTAGAGTCACACTGAAGGCATCAAAACTATGAATTAACACGTGGAATTATATATGGAATTATATACATAACAAAAAAGTGTGGAACAACTGAAAAATGTCATATTCTAGGTTCTTCAAGGTAGCCACCTTTTGCTTTGATTACTGCTTTGCACACTCTTGGCATTCTCTTGATGAGCTTCAAGAGGTAGTCACCTGAAATGGTCTTCCAACAGTCTTGAAGGAGTTCCCAGAGAGATGCTTGGCACTTGTTGGCCCTTTTGCCTTCACTCTGCGGTCCAGCTCACCCCTAAACCATCTCGATTGGGTTCAGGTCCGGTGACTGTGGAGGCCAGTTCATCTGGCGCAGCACCCCATCACTCTCCTTCTTGGTCAAATAGCCCTTGATGCCTTCAGTGTGACTCTACAATTTTCATAGTCATGAAAATAAAGAAAACTCTTTGAATGAGAAGGTGTGTCCAAACCTTTGGTCTGTACTGTATATATGGTCTGCACTGTATATATATATATATATAAGTGAGGCTATCTCAATGCAGCCTCTATGTGTAAGTGTGTGAGTGTGTGTTCGGTCATCGGCCCGATTGTGTTCCTTAGGCAGTATCGGGTGACAGAAAAGAGATACTGTGAGTGCCGTTGAAAAAAAGCTCTGGAGAGAGAAACAGAACCCTTTTGAAACAAGTCCGCAGAAATAAAAGCGCTTCGCTCGAGTCTGGTGGCCGAGCCGTGCGAGCCCGAGTGCACACTTAGTGCTCAGAGAAGCGTACAAAGCGATCCAGAACCTTAGCTACTGGCTGCTTGTTTTTCATCTCAGAAGACCAGGGTTTTTTGGTACAGGTTTCGACAAAACATATTTTCTTGTCGTGCTGTCATGGCAACCACGTGTGTGCATATAGCCATGAGGAATCTTATTCACCATGGTGTTCCAAAGGTGCAAGGGCAAATCCTAATTTGGGATTTATGATTATTACTGTTCAGCATATCGATCTCGAATATGAAGCTAAAGGCATGTTTTGCCGCATGGAAAAAAGTATTGGGAAACCTGACTTTCCCAGCCATATGTGTTTCTTTCTCAAACTGTAACCTGTTCCAGCTTTCGAAGACAGCTTCATGAAGATATGTTTTACATGAGTTGTGCAGAAGATCGTGCATTCTCCCGCTCTAGAGCTCCGACCTCAACACTATGGAACAACTTTGACAACACAGGCCACCTCACCTACATCAGTACCAGCATTTTCAGAGATGGCAAAAGTACACACATCCTTCACTAAAGTACAGATACTCAGGTTTTAAAAGACTCTGGTAAAAGTTCTGGACAGGAAATGATACACCAGTGGTAAATTGAAAAATCCGCGCATTGACATGAAAGTGGTTGACGGGAGAAAAACGGCGCACAACGAGGAGAAAAAAATATCGATCGTGTCACCAAATAGATTGAAGCTAAAGTAACAAGTATATTTCTCTGTTATACTGTATTTCAGGCGACGCACTACAGTTTCTTGGCTACCCTGGAGGTGTTGGGGAAGCTGTGCTTCAGCGCACTGGCCGGCGCCATAGTGGACACGGTGGGCTTCCCTATTGCCTTCCTCCTCTTCCTCTTCCTCACCTCTTGCAGTGCACTGCACGTTTGGAGAGCCATGGACACGGGGGTTCTGAAGGAACAGCTCAAAGAACAGCCGCAGTAAACCAGTGTGTGGATGAATGAATGTGTGTACAATTGAAGTGAAACGGTTCGGAAAAGAAGGCAAATACATAGACAAGCTTTTCACTTTAAAATGCTTGGACACACAACTTAGACCAAGTAAAAAAAAATAAAAAATTATATATATATATATATATATATATATATATATATATATATATATATATATTTTTTTTTTTTTTTTGTGTGTGTGTATGTATTCAGTTCACATTACAGTTATTATACAGAGGTCTGCATCGGAGGTGAATACAAAAAAGTCTTCACATACAGCAGATTAGCAATACTAAGATTAGACTAGCACATTTCAGTGTGATACAGCACTAGGGCTCGGACAAATTCGCTGCTCAGACACAAGGGCTTTAAAAAAAAAAAGACCAGGAAACCGCTCCAGGAGTCCTCTAATAAATCCAGGATTACATACAGTCATTTCATGTGTCTAGCATTTCAGGATTGTACCTGGAGAGATTTTGGGTTTTCTGGTTCTGCAGAACCTGACCAGGGAAAGTCCATGCAGATATAGAACTTGCCGGATTTATGGGATTCATCTTAAGGGTTCTTTTATCTATTTTCAGCAACTGCATTATAATTAAGATTAGTAAAGGTGTTTCATTAAAGGAAAACCCACATTTTTTAACTTAGAAGTGTATCATATGTGACTGGTTGCTTGTGCGACCAAAATCGTTTTAAGAACTAGTTGGAAAATATTACAAGTGGGTAAAAACTATTGTGGAATAATACCAGAGTTGTACAAATCCATCAATTGAACTAGTTGTTCCTGTTCCAGACTGACAAAGTGCACAATGCCAGCTCCATAAAAATATGCTTTACATGGGTGGGAAGATCTTAAGTGGCCTGCTATAGAGCTATGACAACAAGACTATTGAACACCTATGGGGTGAATGAATGATCTTACAGTCCTTGAGGCTGAATGAGCACAAATCACATTCCAAAATCCGATAGAACATCATTTCCAAACCAAAATCTTCCTCTCAGAAGATCCTGCACATTCTTCAAGAACGATGAATCATTCAATGACCAAGATCTTTGATTGGCAGAGATTAGCAGATTAATACCTAATATAGATTTTGCATATCGGCTTGTCTGTTAAAGAAATTTAATAAAATCTCTTCCGGGTACAATCCAGATACAGGACGCATGAAACACCAAGGTGTAAACAAGGTGTAAAAGCTTTCGTAGCAGCCAGACATCGCCAGCATGTGAGAAACTGTGCCAGGAGATCGTCCTATTATGCACTTCAGCAGGCAGGAAATCCACAAAAAACAATAACAATTGAGCCATAACTGAGCACATGGCATTCTGGCAGTACGTTCGCCAAAAGTGTAGTAGCCAGTATTTAACTTACACGTTTAATATATTGAATGCTTTATATTACAAGAATTAGGTCTCTAGAATACTAACATGTAATGAAAACATAGTAGAAGTAGATATATTATTATTATTATTAACAACATATTTTAGCTGACATGGATGTATATCTATGTAATCTGGATGTACAATATTATTTCCAGCACTAGAGTCTAGAAATGTGTGGAACTTCTTGCTTTAAACTATTGTTTTTTTTTATGCAACGATGCAATAAGGTTTGCTCTCAAACGATCTATTTATGTCTAATACTAATCGATCAGGGGAATTCGCGTGCCATGGTCAAGGTCTGGCTGCATAAAACTACCTTGTTTACATAGAGAAGCAGCTAACATGAGTGAATGGAAGCAACAGCTACCTTTTATTGATTTCTTGTTTTTTGTTCTTGTCCTTGTCGACCTTCACGCTTTGTACACATTTTGGCCTGGCGTAATGGATTCTGAATGAGCACGTTCGAATCGTCGAATAAATGTCCACATAAGGGTAAATAAAAACTATCTAAATAAATAATTATTAAAATTAAATAGCTGATTTCAGCGGAATTGTGAATGCAGCAGTTCATTCCATGCAGTCGCATTTTTATGTTTAAACATTTTCATTAGTATTTTTTTGTGCATTGTTCAATCTGCTATAAAAGATTTGCCGGGTCCGCACCTATAGATTTTTTATTTTTTTGTATTTATTTTGAATAAGTCTACACCAAAAATTTCGAATAAAGAAATGTAGCCACCAACCAGCATTTAAAGGACTACAGAGGGCGGAGTGACTTAAGAAGGGTTGTGATGCACAATTTTCATTTGGTTAATTACATTTCCAATGTAATTTTTCGCATATTTGTTTAGATTCGATTCAGTTCGCTATACTTGCGTCCATTAATGTTTAATTTCACTATTTTTAAATTGGTCTGAAAAAATTGCATAGTTCCATAAAGGTTTATCATATTTTAGAAAGTAAATGAAAATATATACATTTTTCTAAAGATTTGGAAATACTAAATTAAATTTATAAACTGAACAACAATCTAGCACATGTTAAATGTATGAGCTCCATGGCAGCACCTGAAATGTGAATTTGAATCGCTAATAGAGTTCCAAAGACAGCTAAAATGATCGAGTGAGCTTCATTAATTTGCATTGTAGATCACAGAGGCAAAGGGCTGTAACATTTTGAATACAATCAAAAAAAACTTTTCAAGAGTTATTAGCAGATTGGGACCTGTGCAATTGTATAAGATGCTTAATTAATAGAAATAATGCAAAAATAAATCGATTGCCGATTTATGTATCTTCGATATACATGATTTAAATTTACTTGACTAAGAGGGACGTCAATGCAAATTTCAGTAGCCTCACATGTGTGTAAAAAGCCAGCTCTGAAAAGAAATTCCATGAGAAATATGCAAGCTTGATAAATACAACATAAACTACAGCAGCATCATTTCAAACTCAAGGCTGTATAAAGCAAGCAGTTTGGGGCTACACTTCCATTGTTTCATTGTGTTTTCCCATTGCAATCACTGTAGAGCCAACAGCAGGATGTTTGATATACCAGCATCACCTTGCACAAAATGTATAAATAAAAACCTGCTCCTGGATTTAACACTATATTTGTTTGTCATTTTATTTTTACTCAGGAATAGCTTCTTGGTTCGTAGACAACATTGCCATCTCTGTTATGTGTTGTTTGGGGGAAACTCATCAGCTGTGGATGAATTTTGGCAAATCAGTAACATTTTCTACCAATAATATACGCTGACGCCTGGAATATTTAATTAAAACGGAGGTGCAAACACTTTGGTTTACTTCCTAATTTTCCTGCAAAGATCACATAAATGTAGACTTTTGCCTTCACAATTGTACAGTTTTGTTGAGCGTGTTTCAATGGTAGCTTAGATTTCCGTTTCTGGCTGACATGATTAGAGCCGGATGTGATCCTTACTGTGGTCATCAACCTCAAGGTTGGACATCTTGTGATTTCTGATTATGCCGTTTCTTTTGCCTCAGTTGTAAAGAGTAATTAAGTTACTGAGAAATTTGATTGAGCAAATCCAGCTGATTGAGCAAATCTAGCGATTCTCCAATAAACACTCTGAAATAGAGACTATTTTAAGAGAAAATCTGAGGTAAAAGGTTTTTGATTTAACCAAACCAGCCTGTCTGGCACCAACACCCATGCCCCAAAGAGCAAATTTCCCCCCTATTCTGATGTTTGATTTGATTCTTACACTGCTTTTGAACGCATGATTGGACAAGTGGAATGGTGTTCTTAATAACGTGGCCAATGAGTATGTGTTCAGTTGTAAAAACAGGATTTCCCAGTGATTTTCTTACATATTACCTTTGTAACTAATGGCTTTATATCTTAAGGCAAAAATCTAGTACACGAAAGGAACCTGAGAAAACAATTATTTCATTTGTTTATGGAACAAGGGTAGAAAATACCCATTTCATTTGTGTGAATTAATAACCCCCTTGAGCTTAATAACTGGTTGAACCACCTTCATCAGCAACACCTGCCCCTAGTGCTTTTTTATGGCTCTGGGCACAACAGTTCCTGAGATGTTACAGGATATACCCTTAAAAAAGGCTGAATTCATGCTTGTCTGTTCATGTTTGTATTAATATGAGTAGGCTGCATCAGCACAGTCTCTTCCTACTGAGAGGAAACTCATAAGTAGGCCGTTGACACCACCACACAGATGAGCAGTGTTGGGCGGTAACGCGTTTTAAAAAAAATAAAGTAACTACCGTTACCGTATGGTGCGTTACCCGTTACTTTTTTAAATGAATTAATTTTGGCTGAAGTGTAGACTACAGCCTAACTTGCTTACAGCAGTGTCGCATTGTAGGATTGGTGGATAAACCACTGTAAACAGGAAGACGACGCACTGTAGGATTGGTGGATTACCCTCTGTATACACGAAGAAGACGCGCTGTGGGCGTGTCTCCGTTTATTCAGGTCTGTGCGGCAGTAATGGCGAGGCGAGGCGAGGCGAGAGCAAGACCAGATTCTCGAAGTGGAAATATGCTCATTATTTTACTTTAGTTGAGTATAAAGACAAAAACCTAAGTCAAATGTAAGCTGTGTCTTTCTGGTTCGAAGCTCGTATCTACTGCGATAAACAGCAACTCCAATCTGTTGAAGCTCTTCCAGGACCTCCATGCTAGAAGCTAGAAGCTAACCCGGTGTTCTGTTCTACATTGTTGATAGTTTTCATACTTCAGCTGTGAAAGGAACATTTTTAAGAGCTCAACACAACAGCAGAAGCCACTTTAGTTTTTGATTGCGAATATATTATTCAGCTTGTTTTGTTATTTATTTCAGAAATCCTTGTGATATTCAGTTTGTGCTGGTCTGACCTAAATAAAATAGTGTTTAAAAATTACTTTGTGTTTAAGTCAGTTTTGTGTTTGTATAGACCATAACACATAAAAGGGCATTAATGGGAACATTAAAGAAGGTTCTCTCAAAAAGTAACTAAAAAGTTACTTTTAACAGTAATGCATTACTTTTTGGTGGAAGTAATCAACAAAGTAACTAAGTTACTTTTTGAACGAAGTAACGAGTAACTGTTACTAGTTACTATTTTTTTTAGTAACTAGCACAACACTGAAGATGAGGCTAAATCACTCATTACCTGCAAATGCAGACCAGCTCCTCTTTTTGCCCCAATCACACCCACACCCCTAAAACACATTGCCCATGTAGGACATTTTGGGGACAAGGTGATAGAGGCGTGATTTAGATGGTTTGGACATGTTCAGAGGAGGGACTTGGGTATATCAGTAGGGGAATGCTGAGGATGGAGCCACCAGTTAGTAGGAAAAGAGGAAGGCCAAGGAGGAGGTTTATGGATGTGGTGAGGGAAGACATTCAGGTAGTTGGGGTGAAAGAGGCAGATGTAGAGTACAGTGGGGTATAGAGACGGATGATCCGCTGTGGCGACCCCTAATGGGAGCAGACGGAAGAAGAAGAACGCTGTTCCTACCACATCAGGTTTGGCTCTGTCGACACCTTTCTTCATGAAGCATAAAGATTAAAGAAATTTTGTCAAAGCATAAACTGTCTACAAGCAATGGTACCAATGCAGCAACACTCCTTTTCACTGCAACTCATTCGTGGCAAGATAAGATGAGATATACTCAGATTTAGAAAAGCTATCTATAAAAGCCTCTCCCAACCATGGCTACTCATTTAAGTTGTGAACAACCTAATGAGAAATGGCACTGAGAAAGTATGCCATATGAAGTATGGAGAAGAATCGTTCACTCACTGATTAAAGGCTTTGAGCTACACATCAGAAAACTGACAGTTCAAGTCCCTGCACCTCCAAGCTGCCACTGAATTCTTTGAACATCACTCTTGATCCAGATCTAGAATGTTTTTTTAAAGAATGGCGCTATGATGCAACTGTGTTTTTAAGTAATGGTTAAGAGTCTACACTAGGTATGCTTAGAAATACTGAGCCAGTGGTTCTAAGCATACCTGGTCTAGGCAATCCACCCTCTTCAAAAGTCCCTACTAAAGCCAGTACAGACTTCATTTGCTGTACTTGTACTATTTTCAATCTTTTTAGTAGCTTGAGTAACTGATCTGACTATAAAAAGTCTGCTGAAACATAACAGCAAATGGGTTATCCAGTGAAAATTCTACAAATGTATTTCTTACTAGCTACTTTTGCCACCTTTCTGTGTTACTCCGCTATATTAACTTCGGTGTTTATGAGACCATGAGACCAAAAAATAACTACTAGCTTTTGAAGAAGAAAAAAAAACTCTTTAGCCTGGTAATTTTCATAAATTAAAAATCTGCTCTTTTCAACCAACACAAAAAAACACAATTATCTCACATTAGTCAAAACGGGTATTCAAATTTTTAAGTGCTGTTCGAGGAGCCAAATTAGCCTACGGAATAAAAAGTGTGAAAATTCTGTCCCCGATCTTGTGCGCAACAGTTGTTCATGAATTGACATTATTACCGTACCCTGTGTGCAGCAAAAACATCAGGCATCCATTTACAAATTCTGGTAGCCTCTATGTGAATGGACCTGTTATTCACAGGACTGGGAGTCATATAAGAGAACAGACTGACAGCATAATTTGGCCTTAGTGCAACCAGGTTGGTGAAAAAAAAAACCTCTTGGGGGAGAAATGCTGTGCAGAGGTGGAAAGTGTAGAGGAGGGCAACTGGTAGACTGTGAAGAACAAGAGGAACAGCCTGTCCTGTGGTGTCGATTGAAAAGAGACCCCCAACCGTGGAGCTGAGATTGGGAAAAAGTTTTCCAGCTGAGACAGAGAATCTGCAGAAGCAAGTAAAATGTGTGTTTGGAGCAGGGCAAAAACCTTTTTTTAACCACATGGTTTTTGGCATGTCCGAAAACACTTGATCGGTATGATAATGGTAGCTGTAATGAGCAGGTATCCTCACTACAAACTATCACACAAAGACCTCCATTGGAGATTTGGGGGCTTTACAATAATGCTTTGTGGGTTGAGTTTGGTTTATATATGTTTCTGTGAATAAGAACAGTGTCACATTTAACCCTTGTGGCACAACTCCTACTTACAGCATTGCTGTTCGAAGGTTGTTATTTTTTTCAGCATTTATATTTCATGTATTTGTATTAATATTTCCGAAATTGCCCCATACATGCTAATGAATGATTTACCCTGGTCAGGCTAAATCACATGGCTTGGGAATCCACCTTGGATGGGACACCAGTCCATCAGTAGTGTATGTTAGCTGATCCATAGCCCATCCAACTACCAGAATGAAATGAACCCAGAGAACACAGAGGAATCAAACACCTATAAAGGCTTATAATCAGTGATAATGACATGTCTAATATAGTTTCACCAACAGTTTTAAACAGAAACGCCTACGAAGTAGAATTGCTGATGTGCTTGGCCGCTGTATCGCTGATTTCTAGAGGTTTTGAATAAATCTGTCCTTCATTACGGAGAAGGCAAGTTTGGAGATGGGGTTAGTGTATAAATCCCGACATGAAATATTGATTTGATACCCCATAAGCGAGGACTCTTGATCAAAGCGGCGTGGGAAGGCGAGAGGACCCGGGTGACTGTGAGAAACAGGCAGAGACATTCTGTCCTGTGGTGTTGATTGGAGATAGGCGCCTGACTGTGGAGCCAAGATTGGGCAAAAGTTCTCCAGCTGAGACAGAGTCCACCAGCATGTTCAGAGGAAAGAAAAATAATAATATTAAAAAAAGAAAACATGTTATCTGCATATCTAGCTTAAATTCATATTTTTGTGCAAGAGTCTTGAGTTGTATCAGCAACTTCTAGTGACTTTAGGGCAACTGAATCTGGCTGATACCATGACTGGGACACCAAGTGACACACTATTGCATGTATATACTGTACATGCAAAAACAGTGATGCTAATGTGATGCATAAAGACATCAAGGGAATTTTAACTGTTTACTTATATACTATTTATTAATGAATAATTTACTTTCAATTTATAATTTGCTACTTTCAGAGTGTCCTGGTCAGATATTATGACAATTAAATATAAATGGACATGAGGGATGACACTTGATGTTGAACACGACACATTAATCATTCTAAATATTTCACAGGGTGAATATGCTTAAAACAAGGTTGCGTAAAATTAATTAATTTTTTATAACCTATGATGGATTACTGATGAAAAAAGATGTTTGAGGTTTAAGGTCTATGCATGGTTTTTTTTTAAGAATTATGATTATATTTTAGGTCATGTTTAGTCATAGTGAGCTGGTCCTTGTAGTGTCATGGGCCAAAAAATAAATATAAAAAAATAGTATTATTTAAAAAATTTAAGTTGCCATAATTTCCCTCATTTATGAATTGATAATATTTATAAATTAAACATTTTTTACTTTGTAATTTGCTTAATTAATACAATTTTATTTTTAAAGTTTTCTGGTTCAGTGGAACTGACGATCAAAGAAAACAGAAACAATAATTCACATCTGGAAGCATAGCCAATGATATGATACATTAAAGATGAATATGAAGCTGAGGATGGAGCCACCAGGAAGGAGGAAAAGAGGAAGGTCAAGGAGGAGGTTTATGGATGTGGTGAGGTTAGTTGGTGTGAAAGAGGCAGATGTAGAGGACAGGGGGGTATGGAGACGGATGATCCACTGTGGCGCCCCCTAATGGGAGAAGCCGAAAGAAAAAGAAGAGAAGAAGAAAGATGAATATGAAGCAGCTGCTGATGCAGTATAATTCACCCCATTACGATTCAATGCAAAAAAAAAAAAAAAGATAGGCAATTCAATATAGTACATATAGTTCGCTTTTATTTCTTTGGCTCAGACAAACAGCAAATCATAAATTTACTTACTTAAGTGCCATCTGACTTCTAACGCATGGCCCCTTCACAAACAGGCCATTGTAGTCTAGAAATAAAAGGTAAAATAATACCAGACATTCTTTTCCTGTTTTGTCATCAGTAAGATACAGCTCTTCCTCTGCCATTTATCCTTTTTTCAGTCCTCATTCTCCTCCTCTTCACCTCCAAAGCCATCCTACAGACCACCATCCGATGCCGTCTAGCTACACTGTCCCCTGTAAACACCTCAGTCTCCAATCTCTTTCAGGTTGCATCTCCTGCATAGAACAAAGTCCACCTGTGTGCACCTTCCTCCACTTGAATGTAAATCGCTGCATCACAACGTTAACTTTTATGTGCTAATGCACCATCGGCGACATAAATAAATAAATAATATAAAATAAAATTCAATAGAGTTCAAAGCCTAATATAATTATTCAAGCTATGCATACATATTCTTAGAATATTAGTGATCTCTATTCAAAGACATGAAGCTGATCCTTATTTTTCAAAGATGTTTCCTCATTGGGCTGCAGCTTATGTAGATCGAGTTCATCCTAAAAGTTAAGTTAGAAATGAAGATCATCCTAAAAGTTAAGTTAGAAATGAAGATCATCCTAAAAGTTAAGTTAGAAATGAAGATCTTTCTCTGTTGGCATGGCAAATTATCCTTCTTTTTTCTATTATTATTCACGGCATGGTGGGTCAAATCAAAGGTCATGAATGACCAATGCCTCAGAGCTCTAGTTTGTAAAATAACTGAAATATTTCTGAAATATACATAGCTCTGTCTTGATCAAGTCTTTATCTTGTAATATCACGTTTCCTAAATGTTTATAGGCAGCTGTATCTGCTTAAAAGACTTTAAATTACAATGTGAGGTAAAAAAATAAAAATAAGTGGGCATGTCCTAGCAAAAATCTCTGGAAATACTCTACATTTAAATGTATTTGTATTTCAACTATTTTAATCTCATAATTATTTATATAAACGTAACATCAGCAGCACTCACGCAATACCTCAGTGGTGGAAAAATCCATCTGGGGTTGGATTCGAACTGGCGTTCAATACAGATACATGTAAACTAATACACATGTTTATAATTATGTGCTTATGTTATGAGAATGCTCCTGGTGCTAAATTACAGTGATGTTTTGTTAGGAATAAATGAATGACATTGCACAAGGAAGGACTGGCAACATGTACAGATGCTATCATTTACCAGAAAGAAAAGCAACAATGTTTAATGAACTGCTGCCAGGAAATAAAAATCTAAACTTTTAAACCACCCAGACACAAGAGGCAGCTTGGGATTTTCTTGTTTAAAAAAAAATGCCCCTTTCCATGTTTAATGAGAATAATAATACAAGTGTAGACAAAAAAACCCATTCTGCCATGATAAAAAAAAAAAAAAAAAAAAACAGAAAGGGAGAAAGAGTCGAGTCGTTTCCACAGCCAGGGGTGATTTCGCAGTCTTGCGTGAACAAAAGTGTTTTGTTGGATGCCCCCAAAGGGAAGAGGTGTTGGCTCATTTGGCTGCAGCTTTTTGTACCTGGGCCGGCAGAACCCGCTGGTGGCTCTTTGTTGAAGAAGGAAACCTTAGCCGGGAGGTGCGAGCCTCGCGTAGATGTGGCGGCATCGGATGACCCTGCCGTTTCCTCTCCTGCTACTTTACCTGCCTTTTTTTGTTTGTTTGCCGAACCTGATGAGATCAGATCTGCTTTCTGCATAATGTTAAACCCCTATTTTTTTCCTTTCCTCTTTGTACTGTCTTGTTTTTTTCCCCTTTTATATTAACATTCTTCCTCCACCTTTTCTCCTCAACATCCACTCTACAGTATCTAGTGAAGAAGTATTAAATATACATAGCTCTGACTTGATCACAGATAAGATTGGATTTCGATCCGCAGCTGCATCTGCTCGGAAGTCTTTAAATCACAATGCGTGGTAGCATTGAGGATGTTTCCTGCTTGTGTGGCAGAGTATATACCATCACTACAAGGCTTGCAAGTCTTTCCTGGGAACATTGGAAATGAGGCAGAAATATTACATCATAGAACACCATGCACATCCACACTTGCATTCAAAGTTATTATTAAGGACTGCCATTTTGACCAATGTTTCCTGAATAATGTATTTTTTTATATACATTTTAAGAACAAATGTATTGAGACACCTGACTTTTAGAGCCATATTTGTTTGTTGTTTTTTTTAACAAACTTTTACCACAAATTTGAAAGCTCACAAATTGTATAGGAAATATAGCATGAAATTTTACTTGAACTAGTAGACCCAAACCTGTTCTAGCATGATAATACCTCTATGCACAAAGCCAGCTCTATGAATATATACAGTACTTTACATGGTTTGGATTGGACGTTTGAACTCCTTTGGGAGCACAAATCTCCACAAGCACACTCCAAAATGTAGTAAAACACCTTCCCAAATGAGTGGAGGTTAATATAAAAGCAAATTGGGACAAAATGTGAAATGCAAATACGAATCTTAGGGTCAGGTGTCCACAAACTTCTAT
Source organism: Silurus meridionalis (assembly GCF_014805685.1). NCBI lineage: Eukaryota > Metazoa > Chordata > Actinopteri > Siluriformes > Siluridae > Silurus > Silurus meridionalis. The sequence goes on along the minus strand of NC_060910.1, from coordinate 16,010,128 downwards.
TACGTTCAATTTGAATGAGCGCCTATCTTCTTCTTCTTTTGGCTTCTCCTATTAGGGGTCGCCACACCGGATCATCCTTCTCCATACCCCCTGTCCTGACTCTTTCACCCCAACTACATGCATGTCTTCCCTTACCACATCCATAAACCTCCTCCTTGGCCTTCCTCTTTTCCTCCCTCCTGGCTCCATCTTCAGCATTCTCCTACCGATATACCCATGTCCCTCCTCTGCACATGTCCAAACCATCTCAATCGCACCTCCCTCACCAATGTCTCCAAAACGTCCTACATGTGCTGTCCCTCTAATATACCCGTTTCTAATCCTGTCCGTCCTCATCACTCCCAGCGAAAACCTCAACATCTTCAGCTCTGCTACTTCCAGCTCCACCTCCTGTCTTATACTCAATGCCACTGTCTCTAAACCATACAACATCGTAAGTCTCACCACAGTCCTATAAACTTTCCCTTTCACTCTCGCAGATACCCTTCTATTGTTCCTGTTCCTGCCCCTCTCCCCTCCGTGGATCTTCACACTTCTGTGCAGCTTGGGACGGTCTCTCATCAACACCTTGGGTGGTTCCATATAATTCCGGAGTAGAACGGGTGCTTTTGAGGACGGATTGGACTGTAGTTGGTTTTGGCGGTCTGCTGCACTGACTCGGGAGTGCAGTTTGCTTCTGATCGTCATCACTGTACCCCGCAACTTTGTATATATGCTTCAAATGGACATTTGGTGCAACCCAGATGAGGATGGGTTCCCTCTTGAGTCTGGTTCCTCTCAAGGTTTCTTCCTTATGCCATCTCGGGGAGTTTTTCCTTGCCACAGTTGCTCATCAGGGACAAACTTACTTACAAAGAACATATTTACGTTTAATCACCACATTATCTGTGTAAAGCTACTTTGAGACAATATTCATTGTTAAAAGCGCTATACAAATAAAAATGCATTGAATTGAATTGAACATTACAAATCACTCCTGTTATCACTCTTCTCGACCCACTCCACCCTGCCTGCACTCTATTCTTCACTTCTCTCCATTACTTTGTACTGTTGATCCCAGGTACCTGAACCACCTATACCACCTCTTCATCATTGCCATCCCTCTCATTCACACACATGTACTCTTTCTTACTCCAACTGACTTTCATTCCCCTTTTCTCCAGTGAATACCTCCACCTCTCGAGGTTTTTCTCAACCTGCTCCCTACTCTTACCACAAATAACAATATTATCCGCAAACATCATGGTCCACAGAGACTCCTGTCTGACCTCGTCTATCAACCTATCCACCATCACTGCACACAGTAAAGGGCTCAGAGCCAATCCTTGATGCAATCTAACCTCTACCTTAAACCAAGCTGTTCCTGTTAAACAATCTTGTTAAAAACTCCACTGCCATCTCTCCTAAACATCTCCATGCTTCTAATCCTTGTAATTGCTACGCTCACTTCCTCCTTACTAATCCTATCCACTTCCTGCTTCACAATCTACACACCATCCAACCTTCTCTCACTCTCATTTTCATCAATCATCAGCTGCTCAAAATACTCCCTCCATCTTCTCAAGACAATCTCCTCACTAGTCAACACATTTCCATCTCCATCCTTTATTGCTCTAACTTGCAGCACATCCTTCTTAGCTCGGCCCCTCTGGCCAATCGGTACAAATCCTTTTCTCCTTACTTAGTGTCCAACTTCTCATACAGCTCCTTATATGCCTTTTCCTTGGCTTTCGCCACATCCCTCTTCACCTGCTGCTGTACTCCTGCCTACTTTTCACATCACTCTGTTGATCCCAATTCTGTTTCGCCAACCTCTTTCTCCTTATACTCTCCTGCACTTCCTCATGCCACCACCACGTCTCTTTGACTTCCTTTCTATTTCCAGATGTCACACCAAGTACCTTTCTAGCTCCTTTCTAGTCTCCTTTATCACTTCTGCAGTAGTTGCCCAATCATCCAGCACCTCTTCACCACCACCGAGCTCCTGTCTGACCTCTTCCCTGAATCTCACACTGCAGTCTTCCTCCTTTAGTTTTCACCAACTTATTCTTATTTCAGGCCTCACTCTCCTCCTCTTCTTCTTCACCTCCAAAACCATCCTACAGACCACCATCCGATGCTGTCTAGCTACACTGTCCCCTGCCAACACCTTACAGTCTCCAATCTCCTTCAGGTTGCATCTCCTACATAGAACATAGTGCACTTGTGTGCACCTTCCTCCACTCTTATACATCACCCTATGATCCTCCTTCTTCTTAAAATAAGTGTTCACCACTGCCATTTCCATACTTTTAAGACACCCTCCTTTTATTTGAGTTAAAATAATCGTTCTAGTTTGTACCAGCACAGCCTTTTTCATTTCAAAATAGCTCTTTTCTCGAGGGCCTGATTTTTAAAGCAAGAAAATGCTGCATGTGAGGATTTCTTTTTCTTTCGGAGGAGTGCCGAGGTTGTTCTGACCTGATCAAATGCTCCGCTGACACCGAAGACTCCTTCCAAAAATAATAAAATCATGTTTACAACATCCGCCAACATCCTAGTGAACGATCCGTTACTATAAAGACAAGCACAAATTTATAGGAAATAAATGAACTCATGCATCCAGCAGCAGTGGTCCAGTAGCTTGTGCCGCTTTTTTTATCCATTTCCATAAGCATAGTACTTGTAAATTGAATCTTTAGGGGCTTTTGAACCTTGATGAAGTTAGTAGTTTTGCTGAAGGTGGTGGTGCGACAACCATGATTGAAGTAACGAGCATTCTGTTTGTGATAGCGTCAGGTCATGAATGTGCAGGGATGATGATGATGGGGGTGTTGATGATGATGGTTCAGACAGTAAGCGCTGGTAAACGCTGATGTGTTCGCTTCATTTGCGACAGGGATAGGAAAAGCAGGTCTTATCCTATATGTGGGGTAACAAGGATGTGTGTGGTGACCTGGGTTATGACTTGCTGCCAGCTCATATGTCATGAGGCTGAGTCAGTGCTATCTCTCTCTCCTGCTTGTTTGTGCCATTATTGCATTGGCAGGAGATGTCTACTCTGTCTGTAGGCCTGTCTCTCTCTCTTTTTTTTGCTCTCAGTGACTCCAAGTTCCTGTCTTGACCCACCCCAACTATCAATCGCTCAGGCTGTCCCCAACCACATGGTCTCAGGAAAAAATGTCCACTCCGGAGCCTTTTGCACAAATAAATAATTGGATATAAACGAGAGCAAAATATTCAGATACACAGATAATTTAGTAGAACATGTAGTGGAGTCTCCCATTCCCTGTCACTTTCTTGTTGATCCATATGAACTTTAGAGTGTTGGATGAAGCCACTGATTGGTTAATGAGATGTTTTACATTCGAGTGATTCAAGAGTCCCACAAACCCAAATAACTGAAAGTAAAAAATAAGATAGCAAAACTATAAAAGATGTGAAATTTAAATTCTTTACATTTCAAGCAAAACAAGTGTTTCAAAAACTACACCCTCCCCCACCCCCCATCATCGATTTTTCACTTTCAAAAACAAAATGCGAGGAAATGCAACAAACACAAACCGTTCCCATTAGAATAAAATAGGATTTACACAGCTTTTAGTTAATTTCGGAATCAGTATCGGTATATTTTCCCATCATCATAAATATATATTTCATATTTCAGCAAAACAAAGTAGAAAGGTTTTGTGCACTTTCTATTATTTTCACTAGGCTTTCTTTAGAGATCATGTTTCAACACACACAAATAAAAGTCACTTAAAAGTCACTTGTTAGCTATTTTCTAGCATGATTAAAGCGTGAAGTCATGTTAGAACAGCTCCATGTGAGGTTTTAATAATGTCAAGCGTTTCTTCATTCTGCAAAAGATACTGTTTCACTGTACCTCACTTTCTGTCATTGTTTTCTTTCTTTGCCCACTTTATTGTCCTTGCCTTTTCTTATCATGTCTGAAAGGAAACAGCCAAGAAGCTGCAAAACACACACATTCAACAGCTAAATCCTCGACTGCTGACCTGAAATTAACCAGTATTTTTTTTAACACAAAATTATTTTGCTTTATATTTCCATTACACATTAACTGTGTGTTTGTGTGTGTGTGTGTGTGTGTGTGTGTGTGTGTGTGTACACTGTAGTCCATGGCATTATAGGCTACACAGACTGCACTTAACACTAGACATTAATTCAACGCCACGTGTGGCTCAGACGCAGTGATTGGCGCTCTGAGTCTTTGCCTGTAGGGCTGTTCAGATATCTCACTGTACCACCTGTGGAAACAGCTATAATTGACTCACTTTACAATAGAGATTAATTACTCATTCTAATACGCGACTCATACCCAAATTACGGCGTGTGGGTAAATGATATGGGCTTCCTCATTTATTGTCTCCAGAAAAAAAAATATACAGGGCATTTCCTCATTTTGGAATGGATTTTAAAATGGATTCCATTAAGTCAGGTTGAAGTTTGGGGTCTTGCTCAGTCAGTTCTATTTTAATATAAGTAAAGTAAATAATGTTTAATAAATATTCCAACCTGGATCCTAGAATGATCTACCTTTTAAACCCTGCTGCTGTAATCATAAAGATTGACTATTTTCATCCTACTACTTCTTTTCACATACAGAATCAGTGCAGTATTTATATATCATTACACACCTGTTTGTTATCTACAAATCTCTACTTGGATCACACAAAATACCTCAGGAAAAATCAAGGATAGAAAGTATGGACGAAAATCTAAATAGAAATTGGAGACTAAAGAAGAACGACAGGGATAATAAAAAAAATGTGGACCAAAGAAGAACAACAGGAGGAGTGAAGAACAAAAACAGGAATAAAAAAAATAAGTATTGAAGAAGAAAATCAGGGAGAAAAAAATTAGGATTGTAGAATAAAATCAGAGATAAAAATTGAGGATTTAAGAACAAATTAAGGGATAGAAAATGTGGACCAAAGAAGAACATCAGGAGGATTGAAGAAGAAAATCAGGAATAAAAAAAATTAGGATTAAAGAAGAAAATCAGGGAGAAAAAATAAGGATTGAAGAAAAAAAAATCAGGGATAGAAATTGAGGATTAAGCAACAAATTAAGGGATAGTAATTTGGACTGAGTTGTGGACTGGTTAGTAAATGCAGAATGAAAAAGAAAATCCCTGTGATTAAAATACTGTGTTTATGTTTTGTGCACTATTTATAAAATGATGTGTTATAATTAATATAATATAATATTATTCATAGTTTCTATGCTTTTTTTATGCTATTTGATATGATATATATATATATATATATATATATATATATATATATATATATATATATACACACTGTATATAAAATCACATTCTCACGTATCAACCCAATGAAATGGAGTCCGTTTCGAGTCTTAAGGAATAATTTTTCTCCTGTTTCATTAGGGTTCATTAGGAAACAAAACCTATGACTAGATTTCTGTAACGCTGCTTGGGGAAAGTGTCTGTAGTTAGAAGCGTTATACAAATATGTACAGAGTCACGTCACTGTAATGCAATCCTTATATCGCATATCTGTTATGGACCTGCAGAAAAGCGATGCTTGACTTTGGGGAAGGTGGATCTGGCCAAAGATTGTGTAATATAATTAAACACTGATCCCAAGATATGTTAGGAGGATGAGAGAGAGCATTCGTGGCCCGGGTATTTGACAAGCCTTGGCAATGTCACTGATCTTATTCACAGGAAAAATCAGACCGAGCACTTCAAACCACCCTCCTTGTTTATTTCATGATTTGTTTTTCAATTACATTTGCTCATCCTCTTTCCCTCGAACCCAGTGTAAAATGATTTTTTGGGGGGCTCGACATGAACCTTTGAATAGCTTTGCATGATAGTGAGGATTGCGTTCCTTCATATTGAAAGCTTTGCAATCATTCTGATATTTCTCAATATGCAAATGAGTTTATCTGCAGGGGTCACCAAAGTGATACGTCCTTGATGCCCTCTGAGACAAAACAAGACGGAAAGACAAGAAAATATACAGATTTTATTTGGACTTACATGACAAGACATGGATGAATTGTAATGAAAATGCTTTTTGGAAGAAAGGGTATGGATGCTAACTGTTTGTTAAATATTTTCTCAAATCCTGAATATTAAGCTCTAAACCTGTATCATTCTTCCAGGTGGCTTTCTTGATGGGGAAGGGGATGGGAAAGGGGGTTATATTTGGTTTTATGTAATGTTTTTTTAAAGCAGACATTCATTCTGAATGCACATATAGATCCTTGATGAGAAAGCAAGACAATGGCGAAGAAAATCTCCATGAGAATCATAGAGAAAAAGCAAACAGCACTGGGTGTGTTGAAAAGATATGGAATATCCAGATCAGTACTGTACCATGTATGTTTGTGGTACATAAGTGAACTATTATGACAATGTTATTTGTTAAAAGAATGCTGTACTGATACAATTTCTTTAGAAAAACTCTTGGGATGAGCATGAAACGTTTTTTATGATTACCTCAGCAGAATTCAGGTGAGTGAAGTTACTTACTGTAACAAAGTTTTCTTTGGAAGTTTATAACCTTTATTCAATCATATGCTGAGGATGGAGCTGCCAGGCAAAAGGAAAAATCGGAAGGCTATGGAGATGGTTTATGGATATGGTGAGGCAAGACATGCAGGTGGTTACCAGACCCCTAATGGGAGAAGCTGAAAGATGATGAGAACCTGTATGAAATTACACTATTTACACCGACTGGAATTATGGAATTACCATATATGGATAACAGTATTGGAACAACTGACTTTTCCAGACATTTGTGTTTCTTCTCTATGCACAAAGTTGGAGGCATACAAATGTCTTTGAATGCGGTGGCATGACAGTTTCTGTTCACATTAATTAGGAGACCTAAACTTGCTCCAGCATGGCAATGCCTTTGTGCACAAAACCAGCACCTTGTAAATATACTTTACATAAAACTCTGACCTCAACACTACTGATCGCTTTTGGGATGAATTGGAACTCTGACTGCACCCCAGACATCCTCACATCACCTTAATACCTTAATACCTTAATACCTTGTGGCTGAATGAGAACAAATCTCCACTCAGAGATCTGGTGAAACATCTTCCCAGAGGAGTGGACATTATTAGAGAAATGTGGTGTTCAAAAAAATATATGAATCGTATGTCCATGTGACCACAAACTGTGGACTTGTTCATTTATATATCTGTCTATTCACCGGCATGTACAGAAGAAAACATGACCTTCCTTGACACATCTTTTACCATTTTGCTATTATCTAAAGATTTACATTGATGATACATTCAATGTCATGGCATGTCCTCAGAACGAGTCACTTACTGTAAGCAGATTATCTTTATTTAAATTTTTTCTAGAATTTTATACGAGAGAATCCATAATCCACAAGTAACAAAGTCGAATAGACGTGAACTGTTATAGCTTCACTATGTTGCCCTTATAAAAAGCTCACTCATGCTAGCAAGTGTTACTTGGTGATTACAATTATTTTGAATATTTGTGTATTGCTCTAAAAGGCACACCACGCATTCAGTTTACAATTATTTATAGGCCCCCCAAATACACCCCAACATTTGCTGATGAACTATTATCAACAATTTCCACTGAATTTGATTGTTTTGTTATTGCTGGAGACTTCAATATTCATATAGACAATGCAAAAAACAATACTGCGATTGAACTCTTAAATGTTTTAAACACTTTTGATCTGACCCAGCATGTGCAAGGTCCTACACACAATCGGGGACACACTCTTGATCTGCTTATTAGCAAGGGTCTAAACATTTCATCCACTGTTATCAAGGATGAAGCGTTATCTGACCATTTCTGTGTTTACTTTGATTTATTGATCTGTCCTGCCACTTATGCTAGATCTGTCTATGTAAAAAAAAAAGGTTCATAAATGAAAACACCAGTGAGGTATTCATGAATGCTATATCAATGTTGCCAAACATATCAGCAGACTCTGTTGATGTTCTTCTTGAAAGTTTTAACTTAAAAGTTAAAGATGCTATTGATAGTATAGCTCCAGTAAAGGTCAGGATGATCACTGGCAGACGTAAAGCACCTTGGAGAAACACAACAGCAGTACAGAGCATGAAAAGAACATGCAGAAAAGCTGAACGTATGTGGCGGAAAACAAAACTTGAAGTACAATATAGCATCTATAAGGACAGTCTTCGGGCTTTCAATGTAGAACTAGGTAGAGCTAGACAGACCTTCTTCTCAAACATTATAAACAACAACATAAACAACACCCGAACTCTCTTTGCTACTGTAGAGAGACTAACAACCCCCCCAAATAAATTTTCTAGTGAAATGCTTTCTGACAACAAATGCAATGAGTTTGCAACCTTTTTCTCCGTGAAGACCAGTAATATCAGAATGGCGATCAATTTGGCCGCACATTGAACTGTGGTCAGTCAGATATCATTACAACAACCTCAGAAATTAGTCATTTTCTCAGAATTTGACATAATTGATATAAAAACCTTGGAAGAAACAGTAAAACATCTTAAAGCATCAACTTGCAGTCTTGATACGCTTCCCACATCCTTTCTTAAAAAGGTACCTAACTGTTTAGAAACTGATCTTTTAAAAATAATAAATACCTCTCTGATCACAGGCAGAGGGTCCAGAGTCGCTAAAAACAGCAGTTGTTAAGCCTCGCCTAAAAAAGAGTAACCTAGACAAAACCACACTTAGCAACTACAGACCAATCTCAAATCTTCCTTTTATAGGCAAGATTATTGAAAAGGTTTTTTTTTTATTAGCGGAACAAATTCTTAAACTCAAATGGCTATTTGGACAATTTTCAATCTGGTTTCCGTCAGCACCACAGCACAGAGACAGTGCTCATAAAGATAATCAATGATATTCGTTTAAACACTGATTCAGGTAAAATATCAGTGCTGGTGCTACTAGATCTTAGTGCTGCCTTTGACACGGTAGATCACACCATACTCTTACATAGACTGGAAAACTGGGTAGGGCTCTCTGGATTGGTCCTAAAATGGTTTAAATCATACTTAAAAGGGAGAGGCTACTATGTGAACATAGGTAACTATAATTCTGAGTGGACCTCCATGACATGTGGAGTCCCACAAGGCTCAATTCTTGCACCGCTTCTGTTTAAATTGTATATGCTTCCACATGGTCAAATAATGGAAAAGAACCAAATTGCTTACCACAGCTATGCAGATGACACCCAGATATACTTAGCCCTGTCACCCAATGACTACAGCCCCATTGACTCTCTATGTAAGTGCATTGATGAAATTAACAGTTGGATGCGTCAAAACTTCCTCCAGTTAGACAAAGACAAAACTGAAGTCATTGTATTTGGAAATGAAGATGAAACTCTGAAGGTCAACACATACCTTGACTATAGGGGTCTAAAGACACAAAATAAAGTCAGAAATCTTGGGGTAATTTTAGAGTCTGACCTTAATTTCAGTAGTCATGTGAAAGCAATTAGCAAATCATCTTACTACCATCTCAGAAATAATGCCAGAATTAGATGTTTTGTCTCAAGACAGGACTTAGAGAAACTTGTTCATGCTTTTATCACCAGCAGGGTGGAATATTGCAAGTGACTCCTTACTGGGATCCCCAAAAAGATCATTAGACATCTGCAGTTCATACAGAACGCTGCTGCCAGAATTCTGACCAGAATTGAAAAATCTGAGCAAATCACTCCAGTGCTCAGGTCCTTACACTGGCTTCCTGTTACATTTAGAATAGATTTTAAAGTATTGTTACTCGTTTATAAATCAATTCATGGCTTAGGACCGAAATACATGATAGATATGCTAACTGAATATAAACCTAACAGATTACTCAAGTCATCAGGATCAGGTCAGTTAGAAATACCAAGGGTTTATTCAAAATGAGGTGCGTCAGCATTTAGCTATTATGCCACCTGTAGCTGGAATCAGCTTCCAGAAGAGATCAGATGTGCTTCAACAATAGACACTTTTAAATCTAGATTAAAAACACATCTGTTTAACTCTGCATTTACTGAATGAGCACTGTGCTGCTTCACACCGACTGCACTTTTAAATGAAAATCACTTTTACTCCTGTTTTATTCTTTTTAACATATTTTAAACTGTTTTTATTAAACTCACATTTATTTTATTTTAAATTCTCATGTAGCTTTGTTTTTATTTTGATTTAATTTCCTGTATTCTTATATATATATATATATATATATATATATATATATATATATATATATATATATATATATATTATATAAATATATAAAAATATATATATTTCTTGTTTTTTTTCTCTCTCTCTCTCTCTCTCTCTCTCATTTCTATGTAAAGCACTTTGAATGACCTCTGTGTATGAAATGTGCTATACAAATAAACTTGCCTTGCCTTGCCTTTCTACAGCAGTGCACGAATGAACATCAGACATCATATGGCGAATACATGAACTCCCAACAAAAGGGTCATTTTTGTTGCCTAATTCGCAATGACACCACATTGATGATGTCATGCTTCGAAGACAGATAGTGAGTGAGAGAGAGAGAGAGAGAGAGAGAGAGAGAGAGAGAGAGAGAGAGAGAGAGATGGAGAAAATCATCTGTAGCTTTGTATATCCACATGACCCCCCTCCCCAGCTCAAACCCTTGCTCTCAACCTCTCTATGCAAAGGTTGCTCACACTCATTAGTCCCTAATTGGGCTGTATTTTCATAAAGCCTTCCATTTAAAGAGCACTAACTAGCGTGCAAAATTGGCAAATGTAATGTTGAACTAACAAGCGGAACATTGTGAAGCCATTTGTTTCATATGTCTTAGTTGGTATAAAATGTTTTTTATAAAAACACTTTCGGAAAAAAAAATGCTTTTGAGTAAACATGCTTGTTATGTAAAATACTATATATTTCATTATCATTTTCACCCTGTTTTGTTATTTAATTTTATATATATATATATATATATATATATATATATATATATATATATATATATATATATATCACTTATGTATAGATATAAAACCTATGTATATAAATAAATATATTTTGGATTACAGCTAAAGTGTCTGAGGCTGGAGTTGATATGTATAGTCTTTTTTTATATTTATTAAATTTTTCTTCTTTCAATACATAATTGAATTGCATTATTTCACTTATCTAAGTTTTTAAGATATTTTAATTAAAAGTTTTGGATTAAACACAATTCATGTAAACAGTGAAACAAAATTATGAAAAATAAATATGTACACTTTTGGTAGTGAAAGTTGAAAAAAGAAAAACACAAGCTGTTATAGTGCTGATGTTCTCCAACCATGCCCTTCTGATGATGTCATCGTTTGGAAGCCATCTGATAATTGAACTTCACTTTTGATTGACAACACACTCATTCCAACTCTGATAAATGTTCCAAACATATACTTTCACTTACGAGACCCTATAAAAAAAAAAAAAAAGAAACGTTGTTGCATTCTCACGTGTTTTTCCTTAGAAGACAAAAGACCACTTAATCATCATCTCCATAGCTGTGGATTACCCCCCCTCCCCAACCCTGCTGAAGTTGGGGGTCAATACATATTGTTTACTCCAAACAAAAGGATAAAATGTGATGCCACGTCTAGACAAAATGCAAATGAACAAGCTTGTAAACTATGATGGATTCAAATTGCCTCAGAGCAAAACACAAACATAACATCACAATTAGGGGAAGAAGAAGGCTTCCGTTGTTTTATTATTCAACAACGCTCATAGTTGTTTTGTCTGCATTTGTAAGCGAAGGTCATGAACCAGAATCTATTGTCAAACAGTAGATTATGTCACGAGGGCTCAGTGATGTGTAATAAGAGGTAAATATGGCAATCAGAGTTTATATTGTGCTACTGGGTTCATTCTATGTACCATCTTTACCTCTGGCTTGCTTTTTAAGGAAAGTTTTCTTAATTTAAATTGGATTTTCTTTCTTTATTTCTGTAAATCTAAATGTAGCAATGCCCATTGCCAAAAGTGTTATACAAATAAAATGGATTAAGATTCCTAGGTGCTTCTTGAAAATCCCCATTCCACATTAAGTCCCTGTTCGCTGTTAATAACCTCCACTCTTCTGGAAAAATGCTCCACTAGATTTTGGAGTGTGATTGTGGAGATTTCTGTTCATTTAGCCACAAGGGTGTAGGTTAGGAGGCGTCCCAATTCATCCCACAAGGTGTTTAGCAGGCCACACAAGATCTTCCACCCACCCAACCCATGTGAAGGCTTTATATCCTCATTTCAAGTGAAAAAAAATTTTACTAATCCAAAGACAGATTGGGGAAAACCATGGGTAAAATGGCTGGATAGAAACATATCTTTTTTTTCCTCACATTAAACGAGCTGATCATCAACAGCAGTGTGTCTTCTCCCTAGCTACAATTCATCGCTTCTCTGGGATTAGAGCACTCCGGAGGAGGAGGGGGCGATGTTAACACCAATATTACTGCATTCACCCCACCTGTCACTATAATAACAATAACAACCCACCCAGCCTAAACAGAACCACATGACCACCACATGACCCACATTCACCAGAGCCTGAAGGGCCTGAAAGCACCATCCAACACTGGAGTAGGTAAATATATGTTTGGTCAGATATTTATAATGATCGTTTTATATATTAATGTAATTGTAATATAGTTTTATATAAATGTAATCGTTTTTTAAACATTTTAGATTATTTAAAAAAAAACATACAATCATGGAACATTACATACAGTCATGGAAAATTTGTATTTTCTTTAACAAGTTTATTATTATTATTAATAAAATGTAGGTAAAATAAATACACGAAAAATATCTACAAATGGACAAGTTTGTGGACACCTGACCAACAGTCATATATGTGATTTTTGAACATCCCATTTCACACTTTGTGTTCATTTGCTGTTAAAATAACCTCCACTCTTCTGGGAAGGGGTTTCGTTAGATTTTGGCGTGTGCCTGTCAGGGTCTCAAGGTCATGACCTTGAATTAGAGTTCCAATTCATCCCAAAGGTGTTCAATAGGGTTGAAGTCAGAGCTCTTTGTCTTAATACTTATAGTGTTCATACAGTGTAGTTTGGCTTAGTCAAATAATTGTAAAGAAGGGGGTAATAATGCTTTACATGGACCTACCTAAACTATTTACTTTACTTGGGCTTGTTTAAACTGATGCTCGCTCGACTATTTAATTTGTACTGCGCTGCTCAACCTAGATTATTTAGCAGTAATAAGCCATGCTTTAAGTAAATTGCTTTACTGTATTAATTAGGTTTTTTTTTTTTTTGCATTCCTGCATTAATTAGTGAAGATTATAAAGACTCAACTTATGTGTAATAAATCAGATTACAACATGTTCAAATTTTGCTCATGTTTGGTAGTTATGCATATAGAGTAACAAAACTTTTATAAATATAAATTATTAAATTATAAATATAAATTTATATTTATTTATTTATATGTACATTTATTTTTATTTATTTATCTATTTAAATGTCCTGCATATGCAATTATATTGTACAATGCCTTCTGGAATATCAGAGGACAAAGACATGATGGACACATGAGTATTTAAAATTAATTCTTTTTTGGAGCATTTTTAGCACGCTGTGTGCTTTAAATCTGTAAATATCATATCGGTCACCGTGAATGAGGTTGAATGATGACATTTCTATTCAAAAAACGTATTTTCTTTTTATTTAAAATAATACAATAAATAAAATTTAAATGAAAATATATATATTTTTTTTAAATATACACTCGTTATTTTGATCATTTTACCTAAGAATAAACTTGACTAAATAATTAATCAAATAATAAAAATTGCTTTAAAAAAATTATAAAACAAATATGTGACTTCATTCACCTGGCATTACTCAATGTCTATTCTAGGTTCGACAGAATATCACTGGTTATCAATGTGGAAGAATCTGTCTTTAATATTAAAAAAATTAAGTGTTATATTTTTAAAAGAACTTGTGGAATTGAATATAATAGCAGAGTCCTCTACCGGACCTGTAAACAGCTAATAGTTACATTTATAGTGATGGCATTAGGCAGATGCTCTTATTCACAATTATCTCATTCGTGCAGCTGAGCAGTTGAGGGTTAATAAAAGGTCTTGCTCAAGGGTCTTGCAGTCCAGTGGTAGCTTGGTGAACTTATAGTACAACCCTCCGGTCTAGAGTACAATGTATTTATGTTCCAACCACTAAGCTACCGCTTTCCACTTAAGGGCTGATCGGTCTATGGTCAGAAATGTCAATCACAATGTCAACATTATTTCTTTTTTTTTTTTCTTTCAGCTATGAAAGTGTTTTTTTTTTTTTTTTATCTATTAAACTTGTCAAGCTATGATCCATTAAATAGCTCCTATTTTACTTCAGCCTATCCTAATAAAAGTTCAAATGACACAACTATTAAGAGTATGATGACAGTGATGTGATGAAGCAACTGACTGATCAATCAAATGATGGTCCTCAGTGTAAAATAATAAAACAGAGCCAGATGGCTGCCATTGTCTGAGAGCAGCTTTGCATATCCTCAGAACAGTGGGAACGGAAAAGGGCAAGGCATATGTGCTGCTAACGAGGGCTGAACTGCAGTGTGAAAATGGCCATACGTCCGGTCCACGAAACACACACACACGCACACACACACACACACACACACACACACACACACACACACACACACACACACAATTTAAAAGATAATTGAATGCAGATAGCACTGATGAAACACAGGTTGGACAGGACATAAGAATTGAGACCCAAATCAACACTGGTTCACTAGGTTGCCTCCAGATTAGTACTTCATTTTGTAATAAACAAAGACATAAACCAAACAGGGAAAATAAATGCTAGCTCGAGTGTTTTAGGAAGAGGTAGGTCTTCAACTACCAATTAAAGATTGAAGTAACTCAGCTGTTCGGACATCTAAGGGAAGTTCACACTTTAGTGCCAGAACAGAAGATAGTCTTGATGTATACCTATCTCTCACCCTGAAAGACAGTGGGACCAGTTAAGCAGACTGGTCAGGATCATGGTAGCTCACGGTCACAGCAATTTAGGGAACATCAGAAGTCCCATCTTGTTGTACTCCTTTAATGTAAATTATTCCTGCCTGGACAAAACTATGACACTAGGGACTCTAAGCTGCTGGAAAATTCCCACTGTAGAAGTGGTGGCTCTGGCTAGTCCCTTTTTCCTCACCTGGTTTCTTTTCATTCTCAAACTTTAGAAATCCCATCTATTAAACTTAAACTCTAAATCTAAAAACATTTTTTTACAAGAAAACATGTATTGCATTAGAGTTTAATTATATAATTTTTGGACTATCCATGTACTCACTTTCAGTTACAGGTCAGCATCTAGATCCAGAGAGTCTTCCATCAACTCCAGGTGCAGTGCAGGAAAATTTACCTCAGGTGGGATTGAAGTCTATCATAGGGCAACCTGCAAACACACAGCCATACATGTACTTACTGGCAATCCAATAAATTGAGTTCACCGCATGTTTTAAAAAAGGGATAACCCAGAGGAACCCCACAAGAACATGAAGAGAACAAGCTAAACTCAGCACATAGTTGAATTAGGGACCCTTGAACTGTTAACTGAATCATGATGCCCCCTTTAACTGAATACAAGTATGTATACTATACCGCTATATACCTTAAGTAATGCAGGGGCAACCTAGGCCTTTTTTTTAATTTAACTTTATTTATTTATTTATTTTTACCAGAAAACGAGGTGCTAGTGTTTTGTCTCCCTTTTGCTAAGTGGCTAGGCCCAGCATGTCCTGCTGTCCTAGCTTGGTTCCATGTAAACCAATCATCTCCTGCTGAAGGAGCTGAATAACTGAGTTTTGCTATGATTGCTGCTCTTGTTACAAGTTGCTGCAGATGGCTGATGTGCTTAAGCAACAGTTGCATGTAAGCTAAACAGTTTATCGATCTTGGAATTCTTGAATTTGCAGTTAATATCCACACCATATAAAACTTCACCACATAATTCGAAGCAAAAAAGTACCCCCATTATGGAATGAGGGTTCAGACAATATATGTATACATACCCACCAATTAAAGCTACATTTTTGATTCCAGCTATGCTGTACCCATTAGTTTCTGCAAACTGATTTTCCTTCGAAAGTAACTCAGGCCATTGTTCTTCTAGCCATTAAAGTTTCCTTCATGAGTTATTTATCAAGTCTATAGAGTGGAAGCTAAATGCTCACCTAGAGTTACCAGGTCTGTGCATATTTAAACAAGGTCCCAGGTTGTGTGTCAACACCTGATATCCTGAGAAGAGTTAAACCACTTTAAAGGCATGTAAGAAAGACTTCGTTCAAAAAGACATCCACACTCCCCCACCAGGGGAGGCAAAAGTAGAAGAATACTTTTAGAACCTTAAGATTAAAAAAACATCTAGTCAAACATTTAGTCCTACCATGCTCTGATCACAATTATTTTTGTCTGTCTTGTAAAGTTAAAATGAGAATGTATGCCGGTTTGTATTACAGAATGAAAGAAGACAGTGTGTGTGAATGAAGCTGAGGATATATTCATACCCTTATGTGCACGAGTTGAAATATGGACGGGTGCACTAGGGGGCAGTGTCATGCGTAGCAAACCAGACTATACAAAAATAAATTAAACAAATGAGGTCTATCATGCCACTTAACAAAAGAGGAAGTCTATACAGCCTATATATAGAGCCTTTGGGTCTAGCTAAGTATGAATTGAATATTTACTGCTAATCACCGTTTTTGAAAAGAGTTTTAATCAATTTGGTCTTCTTGGTTTCATGTGTCAGATAAATGTCTTATATATGGTAATAACCAACTTGAAGTTAATTTTCCCGTCAAAGGTGTACTTTCATCTTTTTACCATTCTCTCAAACCATGAGAAACATTACCACAGCATGATGCTCCCACCATCGTGCTTCACCTTTGGGATGGAATTAGCCAGATGATATGTGGTGCACTGTTTCCCCCTAGACTTCACATTCAAGTCAAAATATATAATGGAAAAGCCTTTTACTGAAGAACAGGTTATGTACTCTACCAAATTTTGTCTAATCATCTGAATTTAACTTAAATTCCATTTGGTAAATCCCAAAATTTTTCATTTAATGATTTTACAAAATTTTGTGGAAAATATCTGAATTGTTGAAGATTTAAGTCTGGTGGGGTTGGGTGGGGATGTTTGGGACTTGAAATATTTCAGGTCTTAAATGGAGAATATTGCAATAATACAAACAATATAATGTGTATTGTATTGTAGTCTAGGCCCTGGGCTATTCCACCTTTTTTCTCTCTCGCTTGCTCAATCTTTCCCCTTTTCCTCCCTCTCTCTCTCTAACTGTAGCTGACAAGCAGCGGCTCATTAGAGCAGACGCTCATTTTGTTTCTCTAACCTCCGGCTCCATGGGACTCCAGCCACAGGAGGGGGTAAAAGGGTCTATCCCTGGCCAAACAATATCCCGGTTTGTCCCCCACATGGACTCCAGAAGCAGTGAATAGTGTGTGTGTGTGTGTGTGTGTGTGTGTGTGTGTGTGTGTGGGGAGTAGTGTTTAGCTTCACCTTATTCTCCTTTTCAAAGCCATAATTAATCAAATGGGCAAATGACACGAGAAATAGCCTCTTGAACATTCTGTAAAGCAAAGGTTACTATAGAAACCACTGTACTGTATTAAGCATGTGTGTGTGTATATGTGTGTGTGTATATGTGTGTGTGTATATGTGTGTGTGTGTGTGTGTGTGTGTGATGAGGTGACTATTTTTTTCTAACTGTCTCTACGTTGAACAAAAATGCGAGCTTATATGCTGTTTACATCAATCTATCCAGAGCTGAATATTGGTAGCTAATTAATGGGCAGATTAGTTAGATTAGTGATCCAAATCTAACCTATAGATACAAGATTCTTGGTACCAGACTCAATAATGCAAGTATTTCAGAACCTGCTGCGCTTGAGTAATGGTCAAGCAGCAGCTTCTGAGGTATTCGAGTTTACACAAAGCGGTGCAGTAAACAAAAAACATTCACTGAGCAGCAGTTCTTCAGGCAAATCGATGAGACCGAACAGAGAAAATATGGCAGAACAAGGATTGGAGTATCAGGCTACAGTGGGCTTACACACACTGGAAATGTAAAGCTGAAGATTGGAATTGGTCACCCATAGAACTGCCACTTATATTCTGTGTGAACTGGTAGACCGTGTGAACAAATTTCCAGGAAAAAATCAGCAGTTGTTGAAATACACAAAGAAGCCCCTCTGCCATAAAGTCACTGAGATCATTAAATACACACACAATACTACATTATAAGAAAGACTAATGTATTTCAGAGAACTTTTGTACAACGTTTTGTCCACACTTTGCATTTTTACGCTGAAAAGTGGCCCAATCAATGCATGATTGATCAACCATGATTAAAGAGAGATGGGAGTCAAGGGCACGCAATCGATTAATGAGGTTGAACCTGAGCTAGATGCATGTGACTTAATTCGATTTGAGTAATTACATCATGGAAACCAACATGCAGGAACCAGTTTTTTTGGACATCCCATTTTACATGTAGTCCATATTTCCTTTTACAATACACTCCACTCTTCTGAGATGTTCCACCAGATTTTGGATGATGATAGTAAAGTCAGTAACTGATGTAGGTGAGGTGGCCTGGGATGTATTTTTGGTTTTAAACACTCTGCTTGCTTGTTCTTACTGTTCATTGGTAGATAACTTTGTGTGTGTGTGTGTGTGTGTGTGTGTGTGTGTGTGTGTGTGTGTGTGTGTGTGTGTGTGTGTGTACTTGTGTTCAAGAAGAAACTTCTTTTTGGCTGGCCTGAGTTCTGAGAAGTGTCAGTTTGTGCAGAGTTGCATCCTCTGGCACGATGCTGAGGATGTGGTATGTGGAGAGTCTGTGTGTGTGTGTGTGTGTGTGTGTGTGTGTGTGTGTGTGTGTGTGTTTATTATGGCGAAAGATAGATAATCTCCCTCCATCGCACCCCTTGTTCCCATGTACAACCCCCTGAGCCAAAACAACAGGCTCCAAACAGCTTGAGCCCCCCCCCCTCCCAAGTGCAGAAGTGGCCCATTTTCTCTCGCTTTTGAATCTGACATTTTTGGCACATTAACTATTGGACATTAATAAATTAAAAGTAATGAAGTGACATGAAAGACGAAGAAGTCAGATGCTACAATGCAAGAAAGTAGAAAAATTGTGTGTGTGTGTGTGTGTGTGTGTGTGTGTGTGTGTGTGTGTATATATCTATAATCAGATATTATTGAAAGTCCGTGGCTATGAATTTAGCATTTCTAGACGCAAACAGAGGAACATGTTTTATTCTCTTGTTCTGTGAAGTCAGAGACCCTTGTGTATATTTGTAGCATTGAAATAATCATGTTGGTGCCGTGCTTCAGAGGAATATTTGTTCTTGCTTTGATTACTAGGCTCTGTTAAATGGCCAGAGGTTCCATGCCTGATGTATTGTAATTATTTTCACAAACTTTGCATGGAACTTCCAACATCTTTACAAAACCTCAAACCTAAAGTTCTGCCTTAGATATCTGTGATTAAGTTCTAACCTGATGTACAAGGAAAATTCTCAGTTCTAATGCTGCATGCCCAAGCATCCAGGCCTGACATTCCTGCATACTGTTTAAGCTAAAACCATCCTGAATACAATCTGTAGCCAATGAAACCCAGTGTTCTTAAGTTGTAAGTAAACTTCTGATAGCATTGATATCTAAACCTAAGCGCAGGAGCTGAGATTCCAAACAAAAGGCCTAGTTGGACTTTCAGAATTAAAGTCCCACCTTAAAAACTCTAGCAAGACTTTTTGCCTCAAAGATTGCAGGGAGTCCCACCAATTTTGGGATGTGAGTGAGAAAGAGCCAGAGAGAGGAAACAGTCTGTTAACATGATACAATATACAATAAAATAAAACTCTGTGAAACCCCCAGACAGCCTAGGACATGATTTAAGGATTATTATTGTAATATTATTGAAAATTTCGTGTGCAAAGCCCTGAAGAGGTCGATATTATTGGTATTCCCACTGTAAAGGGGTCTATGTATGTATCTATAAATCTTTATTGATTTATTTTTGGTTCTAAAACCTAAGTTTTGACTATTAAAGGAATAATACAGAATAGTATAGTATTTATAGTTGTTTATATTAAACATTAAACTATATGTTTTTGACATTATTATTACTACCAAATCATTTCTAATGATTTTTTGAATTAATTATTTGTATTAAGTATTATGTCAATTGAAGGTCCTAATAAGTAGAACAACAACAGTGTGTGTGTGTGTGTTACATTTAAAGTGTGTCTTTTGCATATAAAGTATACTTTTTGTTGTTTTTTTATGATGATAATGATGATGAAGTTGTTGATGAAAGTGCGAGAGGATCGTGCCACGTCCGTGGAGAAGAAGGGAGGAGAGATCCTCACAGAGTGCGGGAACGAAGAGGTGAAACTTCAAAAAAGAAAAAGCGCATGAGAGATAGAGAGAGAGTGAGACAGAGAGAAAGCATCCACACAAGCAAGGAAAGCAAAACAGAAGCTCCAAGGTCCTCTCGCTAATTAACCACATTTGCATTTATTAACAAAGCCTAATGAGGGGATTTTCAATAGTTTGTTTTTCCCTTAATATAAATATTTCCTTTTCATTATCCCATTACATGCGTGAATGTAATCATCCCCCCCCTCCTCAGATCACAGAGAGAAAAAGAGAGAATCATGAATCACTCTATGACACACAGTGACTGGATTACTGTTATGTGACTTTTTATGTGTGTGTGTGTGTGTGTGTGTGTGTGTGTGTGTGTGTGTGTGTGTGTGTGTGTGTGTAAGGGGTACCAGTCCACTTGCCAAAGTTAGCCAGATGGCCTGTCTCTTTAACGGTTTGATTGGGAGTGTGTAGCATCATTAAAGGTACTAATATCAGAAAGTGTCCATATTGTACACATGGTTAATTAATTGTCCCCTGGCATTGCCTTCAGAGTGGGGATCCTCCGTAATCTCACACTCGCATGCATGCATGCATAAACACACACACACACACACACACACACACACACACACACACACACACACACACACACAGTTTAATCGCTCAAACTTTACACAATGCGTATCACTCACTTTTCCATAAAGAGACAATAACCTTGCACAATAATTCATCATATAATAAGTCATAAATAGGTTTATACTAATCAAAAAACTTCACATTCGGTGTGAAATGATATTATTGAACAATAAGTATCAGTGCAGTGATTCACTATATGGACCAAATTATTGGGACACCTGACTTTTCCCACTATATCAAAATAGTGACATTGGAGTTAGAGGAAGAACCACACACAGTTCCTTGGACCATTCAAGATTCGCTCTTATTTTGGACTACATTTTCTGTCTTCTGTGTTATTTGATTTGTTTACCCCGCAGACTATCTTTATAGTCCGCGGGGCTTCTCAATACAAAGAACTGAACAGAACTCACACACACACACTCACTTACACACACACACACACACACACACTCACTCTGTGTGTTACTGAACTGTACAACCTGGACTAAACACAATCATCACTCATCTTGATCCACTCCACCACCACTGATCTATTTATTATTATTTATACTCGCACCTTGTACTCAATATAATGTTTACATGCTGTTTTTGCACCTTTTGTATTCAGTATAATGTTTACATGCTGTCTTTGCACCTCCTTGCTGCTGTTTTTTTTTTTTTTGCACTACATTGCTCTGTTCTGTTTGTACTTTCTCCTGGGTATAGTTTTTACATTTTTCCTCACACAGTACTGTATATTTAAGTATACAGTAGGTTTACTAGTCGGCGCTATACTTGGTTTTTGTCTTTTGTCTTGTCTTGTGTTGTCTGTCTGCACTCTGTCTGTCTGTACTGTTCTTTTGTTTGCACCAGGCTGCACTCGATGCACTTTATGTTGTTTTGTTGTTTAGTGTAGCACCAGGGTTCCGGAGGAACGTTGTTTCGTTTTTACTGTGTACTGTGTACCACTGTGTATAGTAAAAATGACAATAAAAGCCACTTGACTTGACTTATTGTGTACCAGACTCTCACGCATGCTACGTTGACTGTTCTCAAAATATGGATTAGTTCTATATCAATAAACCGCATATGGATTCTAAATACCCGACTCCTGGGCGTTCATCACACGATGTTCAATGTCAAAAAAATAACCAGAACAATAGTGCAATATAAGGATTCATTACGTTTGAGCTTAAAAAACAGTGTTAATTGTTGGCCTTGAGTGATGACCACCTTAATTGCCCCAATTTATGTGCTCTTCTTGGGTTATGTTAGTTATTGTATTAAGTTTCAGTCTATGAAACATTTTGGAATGTTATGAAGGATCATTTAAATAATCTTAAAAAAATAGTTCTTGTTTTTTTTTTATAACTGAGAAAATACAAAACTGTATTGGAATTGTGGGTCATTCTTGCGACTTGGAAAAAGCTTATATCGACTTGTAGAGCACCAGTTTCTCCAAACAAGACCTGACAGTGATGGCACGGACAACATGGCATGCATGCAAGAAAAGAGATTCTTGAATTATGATGTTGAAATGTAATTTTCAGTGGATAATGCATGACAACTACCTTCTTCAATTCTACTAATTAAATTGGAGTAATGGGACTTCATCCATCCATCTCCCAATATGATTCGCCTGCTGTCTGCTTGAATGTTTGTGGCACCCAGTCCAGTATACTGGGTTTAATCCCCTACAAGTGACTATATAATCCATGGTTTAGGGTTGATGTTAAATTTGCATGCCGGTCTGGGCTGTGATTAAGCACTGTCTGAAGGAGGGGTTTGTCAGGAAACACAGTTTAAGCTCTGCAAGCTATGTGTAATTAGAGATAAACTGGTCTGCAGTGGGGTTTTATGCAGAATTAAGATGCAATTTTTAACCGTGTGTTCTTTGGTAAAGGGGGGTTGGAATATTAGTGAGGGTATATTAATCCCTGCTCTGCTCACCTGGCTGGTGTTTAATCTGTGTGTATGTGATTAGAACATAATTAATGAAGGAATTGTAGAGGTTGATCTGGTGCTTAAGCAGTGGTGTCTGGTCTTATTCAGAAAGGGCCAGCTGTGGGTGCAGGTTTTTATTTTAACCAAGCAGAAGCCATACATGATGATGGGTTGATGGCAGGGATTAGCTAAATAAACAGGTATTGCTCCAACCTGCTCCAACAGCATATGTTCAGCATATTCTTAGGAGCAAATTAAGGCTGGACAAAAAAATTAAAAAGTGGTACCCCAGTGTTTCAGGTGTTGGACTTTGTATTGGAAGGTTCAGTTCAAATCCCACCAAAGGGCACCACCAAGCTGCCACTTCTGGGACCTTAAAAAAAAAAAGCCCTTAACCCTCAACTGCTCATAAAAATACTGCTATAAATGTACATGAATTGCAATGTTAGCAACATTAGTTATTTTACCGTACTTCCTTATAGTCCTACACACACACACACACACACACACACACACACATTTATACGGTTACAGTGTTGACACAAAAAGGTTGTCTGTTGCATCTTCACTCCAATCAGTTACTATACTCTACCATAACTCCTTCAGAATTTTCCAGAATGTTTGCTTCGCTGTGCCTTTGAGAGGTTTTTAGCGTTTTATCTAGGTTGTCCAACGAACTCTTTCATTCTGCTAATTCTCACTAAGACAAAGAATCCTACTCACACAGTTTCCAATGTTTCTTTGACTGTGAATTTCATCTTGATTGAAACACATGTACAGTCAATTGTTGACCTCTAATCGTCTTGACACCAGAGATTCTATAACTACCACCTGATATTCTCAGATCTGATATTACACTCCCACTCACCCAAAGAAAAAGAAACTCTAGTGTTTGCAGGTACAGTGCTGGTCTCGCATAGAGCGTCTCACGTGAGGGTTGAAAGTGAGTTCTGCTTGCACCGTTCGTTCACATTTGTGTATTGAAGCATGCATTTTACTGTAACCTCAGTCCCTCAGAAAGCATGTGCAGTAAAAATGCACTTGTTTTTGCCCATGTGCCTATGCATTAATGTAATCGTGTGTGCTTGCAGGTGTGCACTGTAGCACAATTATACTATAACTGCGATTCCTTCAGATTTTGACCTGCGGGGCAAAGTGGTCCAACCGTAGCAAGTAAAAGAGATACTCTGTGTGTGTGTGTGTGTGTGTGTGTGTGTGTGTGTACGGTTGATGAGTGCGCAGGCCTTTTAATGTGCAACAGACCGAACTGTACACGCAGGAATGTCTAGATAACCCATAGTAGAATAGAGTGCTTTTTATTAGGATGGTTGGCTATCTCAGAAACCTACTGCCCCATCTTTAATTTAACCCCCAAGGCCTGCAGGCACACTCGATGACCATGGCAGGGTTAATTCACATGAGCAGGCTTCAACTTTACACTGTGTTTAGTTGAAAGTCAAAGTTGTTTGTCTTTAAGTGAATCAATGCATTTGAACTTCCCAGCAGGGCTTTTTCAAAAGTACCTCTTGAAAGAAGCACCATGACAAAATAATGCAATAATAAACTAAAATAATTGTGAAAACTCGTCCTAAGGTTTAAGACTTACTGAATATTTTTTGGGATTCTTGGCTAAGCAGGAGCAGCAGGAATGCATTTAAATGATTGAGGCATTTAAGAGATTTAGGTCTATAAGTCAACATACCAACATGACATCTGGCTAAGAGCTTAAATATTTGAGAGAGAATTATATCTATCTATCAATCAATCAATCAATCAATCAATCAATCAAATTGATGTAGTTGTGGTGTACAGACAGTGGATGGTAATTTTTTTTTATATCCTTGGGTGTCCTCTGTGTGTATTTAGGGGTATATAGGGGTTTATATTGATAGTTGTGGTGTAGAGGTATTAGCAATAATTGTGTGCTTAGGGCTTTGGATATAATATATACACATGTAGCCCCCTGACTTACAATGGAAATGCATTACCATGGCAATATCATGACTTGAATGAGACATGGCCTAGCCTACCTTGGAATCTTAAAGAAATCTGCTATATGTTTTGGGCAGCTGGCACGTGCACAAGCGTCAGTTCAAAAAACATGTGCTCTGAACCAAGACAACTTTTGTTGACCGCTAGCGAGAGTAAGGTATCTCACAAGGTGGGAGATGCATACATGCTGGCAGCGTCCCAATGTACAGTACGACTTATATGCTGTTACGTTTGCCTGCCACGTGGAATGTAAATTATTTGTAATTTTCTCGTATCGTTACCGTAAAATCTAAACATTTTAAGTCGAACCACCATAACTCAAGGCCCACCTGTATAATTATTTAGTGCTTTGGACATAGACAGTGGCAAGAATTAAGGAAGTGGGGGTATTTAGGGATTTGTGTATTGATGGATGTAGGTAACTAGTAGTTGTGGCATAAACATAGTGAAGGGTATTTAATAGTTTAGATGCATGTAGTGTGAAACCATTTTGGGTATTTACAGTGGTGTATTGATGGTTGAAGCATAGATGTACTGGGGGTTTTTGGTGGTTTGGATTTAGAGGGTTGTGCTCTATAGTAAAGGGTGTTTATGTGTTTGAATATATGTGGCCATGGTTAAAGTTATTATCTGAGTCTCATATCTAACACAATGACCTCAGATTCAAAAGTAAAAATCTAGAAAACCAGGAAGATTGGTAATCAATTCAGACCTTTCAGGAAAATTTGAATGTGATGAGACGAGATTCTTTTTGTTGCAAATTCAAGCACAGACTGTAATAAAAAAAAAAAACAGGAAGGAATAGAAGTTATTAAAAGTCTAGAATAGTGCATAATTACATTTGTGATTGTAAGTTTCTCTTGCAATTTTGAACTCGTGTAGAATCATGACCCCTAGTATGGAACCCCCTGCTGTGAAAGTATTCAGGGCTTAAGATATACATGTACATAAAATAGAACCGTAAAGGGATATTTCAGAATTCGGATCTATCAGGTTGTGGTGCTGGGTTCGAAACCCCCCATTCGAGCGGTTAGTCCTTGACGCAGCAGGAGAAGAACTTCCCAAACTGATGATTGGCGGCATCCATTATTGATGATGTCCTGATGTGCCTAATCAAGCTTGTTCAAGTACATTCCTTTCTCAACCTCCTTCATTTTTTTCCTCTATTCAAACCAATAACAGCATTATAACATTCTAATCGTCGGGCACAATGAATATTTATATCAGTAGGGGTAAATTGCGCTTTCCATATTCATGACTTTTTTTTTTTCTTGTTTTTGTTTTCCTCTTTCATCGGCAGGATGTCTTTTCTCCATTGATTTAATTATATTACGGCAAAAGTCGCTGGATAAATTTTTTCCGTAATGGCAGTGGCAGACATTACTAATATTTGTAAATGTTACTGGACTCAGAGGAACCAAAGACAGTGACTGTATTTAAGCCCTACATACAAAGCCTCTAACTGCTGACACCAGACCAAGTGCTGGGATAGTTATAAAAACGAATGCTTTTACTTGCCGTGTGTATAAATGTGTTCTCAGATCATGCATGTACTTGTGCGCTTTAGGTTTGTGAAATACTTTTCATGTTTTCTTTCATAAACCAGAGGGACAAAGGCTGTCAAATTCTGCATATTAATTGTATTTTGTATTCACGCTCTAGGGGCCAAAGAGGAGACTCCTGAACCAGAGAAAGGTTACAGGAAGCCTCTGGTATGGATGTGTAAGCAATGCTATGTAGATTAGCTTGAGCTCAGTGTCCTTAAAAAAAATAAATAAATAAAAAAAAAAAATAAAAATAAAAAGGCACAGGGTGTAGAAATTGTAATTGTGCAAAGGTTAATGTATAAAATTTGCTAATATTATGATGTTCTCCTTCTTCTTAAGGCAACTGTGCATGTGTGTGGTGTATGTGTGTTGGGCACATTGGTCAATAAAAGGACCAATCCATCCCCTCTTGGGTAACAGGAAACATAAAAGGTTTCGCTCCTGCACTTCCTGCTTCAGCAATTTATTTGTTTGGTGTGTGTGTAAGAGTGTGTTAGGTGTATGGGTTCCCTGCAGCAGTGTGTAATAAGCGGTATGTCCCTTGTTGGGATGCACAGAGAGGAAATGGATTAGGCGAGGGACATTGCAGGACATGATGACAGTGATGTGTTAAAAATCTGCCCTCCGGATATCTCTCTCTCTAATTCAATACCACTCTGTTTTTCCCCCTTTTTCCCCTCCACATCTCCCTCTCTCTCTTTCTTTCCCTCCATCCCCCAGTCTGTCACTCGGCAGCCATGAACAGTGGATCTCCAGCAACTCTGTCAATAAGGATACATCAGTCCATAGAGGATACACCGATTACACTCATTCTCTCTCTCGCTCCCTCTATCTTTTTCTTTCTCTTTCTGCCCACAGCCAGAGGGCTTCCATTAGTCTGACCACCTGCTGTGCAACCCCCCCAATACCTCTTTCTACCCAGGACTCAAAGCAAACCGCCTCTGAACTGTGTGTTCCCCCATCTCCATGTCTTTTTCCTACTCTAGCCTTTATCCTCTCACTATCTCTCTCGTGCCACCTCATTTCAACCTTTGCACGCTCTCTCTCTCTCTCTCTCTCTCTCTCTGTCTCTGTATATCTCTCTGGCATGCTGTGCATTTTGTTTGCCTGCTCACAGTGTATTACCTCAAACCTGAACGACTCTCCGATTACCTCTGGCCTTTTCAACTATCTACAAGGTACAAGACATGAGGTTTGCAAGGGAGAAAAGATCGAGAGATCGAGAGAGAGAGAGAGAGAGAGAGAGAGAGAGAGAGCATGAAAAGCTTCTGTTCCAGTCCTCCCCCTTATCCCTCTCCCCTCCGGACTCGCTGGGTGAAGACGAGGCGACGCGCTGCAATTACTTTAATTGGTTGTGACTTCTTCATTTACATGACAAGTGTTTGCACATCCTGGGAAACAACGGTCTGTTTCTTCTGGAGAAGAGAACCCTGGACTGGCGTGGGACACAGACGCAAGGGCCCAAGGTTTAAACGAGGGGGGTGGAGGGGAACACCGACACGGCTGAACGAAAGCGCCGGATGTCCAACCGTTTCAGCGCCGCTCACTTACTTCAGTCTGGTGCTTCCAGATCTCAGAGGATTGGCACGACTGGCTTTGTACATTTGCAATGCAATCCAAATACACTATACTGTATACATATTTAGCACACTAACAAAACTTAGATCCAAAGACATTGCCAAAGTTTTCACCTCCAACTAGGACAGTCTTGATTGAATTCCAGTATTAATATACTACATTACTTATGATTTCTTGATCTTATGATGACAATAGTGATAAGATAAAAAAATAAATGGCAATTTCGTGTGGTAGGCAAATGTATCAGCGTACACAAGCCCCCCTCCACTGTGGAAAGTTATTGCATTGTCATTTATCTCTGTCTGACCTATCTAAAGCAGTCAAACCAACTTCAAGCCCAGTCAGAATCCCTCATAAGGAATGCTTAATCGGAGCCATGCCATCTAACTGCCAAGATGCTTCAGTTCCTTTAGACGTGGTTTTTCCGTTAGTGTCTTATAACAAGGCTATCCGAGTGAGGCGGCATTATGCTAATTTTGTGTACCCTTTTATTGCTATTTGTTATGCAGATAAAAAGGCACCTTGCCCCCGAAGTTGCTGTCAGCTTTAATCTTATTTAAATGTGTAATCTCTAATTTGGTGTTTGGTGTGCAAAGAGGGGGATAAACAAAATAGCGGGAAATAATGGAGTCATTTGACCACTGGCGATTCCAAACTGTTACATAGATATTTGTTATTTAGGAGATGTATGTATTTTTATCTATAGTGAAATGAAAATAAAGGAAAACCAAGTCTAAAACTTGTAAAGGGGAACTCTACGTTGTAAAAACCATGTATGACCCGTTTTTGTTGGTCATTTGTTGGTTGGTCCGAATGTTTGTTGCGCTGTTAATAGAGGAGACTTGCCAACGCTGATGCAATGGGGTCTCAAACATAGCTAATAGTCAGGTTTTAGTGTGAGCTCATAGAAGAGCTTCTGTTCTTTCTCTACAATATTCAGCAATGCTGAATGTCATATTGATGAGAAATCCACTGTAGAAGAGAGTAGATGGGTTTGGGCTCAATTTATAAACGTTTTATTAATCACTTGGCACAGCTTAGCATGATTACTGGCACTTTGTGTAAGCTAATCTGTTTGAGTAAAGTATGTATGGATGTGGAGGTGAGGCTCCCAAAAAGGACCGCTGCATTGTTTAGGAAACAGGAAGCAAAGGTATTCAGATTAGCATTGTAGGTAATGCAGAAAAGGAAAGGAAATAGAGCAACCTGCCAATGAAAGAAGTTTAAACAGAAAAGTATGACTCAACAATGTCTTTAAATACATTTCTATTTTCCATTTCTATTTATGGTATTTATCAGATGCAACCTATTCAGAAAGACAATTATATAATTTACACCGTACAACTTATGCTCAGCTACCACCCAACGTAAAAACTCAAATCCTGAAAACCATCAAAGCTTGTATGCTAAATATAAATATATCTTTATGTGTTCTACCTAGACATGCATAAAACGATTCCCTTTTTTTTGGTCTCAGGTATAATAGTTTGTAACAGTCACGCTCCTTCACAAAGATTCCCTGAATGATAAAGTCTTCAGGAGTTTTTTTGGAGTTTATGTGGAGTGTTTTTTTTTTTTTTATGTACCTACCTAAGGCAGTGTTATCTTTAAAACTGGAAAGGAAGGATTATTTACATTCACGTTTAGCACCATTTCTAGGCATAGGCAAACTAGGTGGTCACCTAGGGCACAACCAGCTGGGGGGGCGCCAGGGAGCGCCCCGTAGCCCGTCAATTTAAATTCTGTTCCTGTTATTCTGCTGAATTTTAATATACGGTATATGTTTACATACTTGCTTCAGGCAATTTTATTAACACACATTATTTAAATTTTTTTTAACCTTTTTTTTTTTATATCAGGTTGTGAATTATTTGTATGGTGTGGGGGGACATTGTGGTGGGAGGGTGAAGCCATTGGGGGGGCAATAGGAATCTCTACTAGGGTGCCAAAAAGTCTAGTAATGGCCCTGTTTACTTTCACATTTATGGCATTTAGCAGCAGTTGATATATTAGCTGATTTGTTGTATAAATTAAATATTTGTAAGTCACTCTCATTGGCAGTTTGCAGATAAATGGGATTTAGCCTATATATATAAATATGTTTCCATGCTATTAAAAATATCTTATCGGATCATTTGGCAATTCTGGTGATTACATAAATCTAAAAACATCACCTGTGGTTAAGAAACATGCAGCCCGGTTTGTAAAGGTGCCGAATAAAGTAATCGAGGGAGAATTCAGGTGACCTTGACTCACAAATCATTTCTGGAGAGTGTGCGCACACTCAAGTTTAGCCCAAATGAAGGGAAATCAATTCTGTTTCACAGCTCCCAGGGGTCTCATCTGACTTTGGCTCGTATGCCTCGCCACCGTCACATCACCTCGGCGCTGGAGAGGTGTGCGTTCTTGTGTGGAGGCGGCACAAAGCCACCTTTGTGGTGAATGTGAGGGAATCTTTTAAAACAAGCGCTTCATCAATGGCGATAGCGAACGAAGCCTGGTCTACGTTTTCAGCTGACAATGAGAGGGGAAAAAAAAATAAATAAATAGTCTGGTGCGATGTGTGTGATACGGTCAAACAAAAGAGTGGCTTTTCTTCCGCTGAGAGTGCGCTACTGCCAACTTTATGAGCGAGAAGAAGAGGAAGGTGTAACTCTAGGCGGACGTTTTTTGGGTTGATTCAGGTCTTGTTCAGCTTTTCTCACGCCCGGTGGGGTGTGTCCCACACAGAGAGGGGTTTTCTAACATTTTCACACACAAACACACTGAAGTGAACTCTGTTACCTGCCACCTTCAGGCATAGACTTTGAGTCCTGCATACTTAAAAAAAAAAAATCTATTAAAAAAAACCCACACAGAGACCAACACACGTCTTAAGAAACCTTCGCATCACTTCTTTATATAGCTTATCCAAACATCACTCTCACCACTCTGTCACTCTTCTCCCATCCGTCAATCTCTCTGGGCCCGCTCGCTTTTTTTTAATAGTAGTTCAATCCTGAGCAAGGTTATTAATTGCGGCTGGGACCTGGGTTATCCCAGCTCTACTACTACAAAGAGAGACGGAGAGAAGAAAAGAGAGACAGAGTGAGACTTCTGAACGCCGGGGCGTCTTCTGAGATTGCCGGTGATTGCTTCGTAAGGACCCTATGGCCCACAGCAATTAGGACTAGCGGACCTCGTCGGACTGTGACCTTCCGACCCGCAGTCTTTCTCTCTCTATACTGGTGATGGAGGGAAGAGAGGAGGCAGGACGTCTGGGAGAGCCTTAATGACTTCTCGAGCTAGGGACATGCGTAGTGGGTAATTGGTAAAGGACGGCATAATGAAACAATTAGAGATGTAATGACTCGGTACATGTGCGATAGCAAGGAGAGACATTGATGGTGGTACTAGAAAGGTTCAGAGAGAGAAAAAGAGAGAGAGGAAAGGAAATTTATAGTATGGGTATGAAACTATATTGACACAAGTTTGTGGACATCTGACTATAAGATTCCGTTCCACATTTAATTTTCATATCCTGAAGATGTTACACTAGATTTAGGAGTGTGCTTGTGGAAATTCATTTAGTCACAATTGTGTTAGTAAAGTCAGGTACGATTCAGCCCAAACATTTTCAGTGAGGTTGAGGTCAGAGCTCTATAGCAGGCCCCTCCAGATCATCCACTCCAAACCATATCTTTAGGACACTTACTTTATGCACAAGGCATTGTCAAGCTGGTTTGGGTCTCCGAACTCAACTGAAGGAAAAAGATTTATGCTAACACATCCAAAGACATTCTACACAACAGTGTGCCTCCAACATAGTGGTGATAACAGTTTGGGATCAACCACAAATATTATGGCTGGAAAGGTCATGGGGGTCCTAATAATTTGTACATAGTGTTTAAATGGTAGTCAAAGGTCTGGGGACGTGAAAATGTGGAGCAGCAGGGATTAGTTTTGAAAACCCAAATCATACAGCATAAGTATGTATTCATAGTGTCCGATCAATATCACTTTCCACTTGTCTTTACTAATGTTATCTGGTGAAATAGGAAAATGAAGGTGCTTTATACTCGTCACATGTACTTTAGCAATAGTGAAATTTTTTATTTGCATATTTCAGTGATGTAAGAAAGCTGGGGTCAGAGCATAAGGTTAGCCATGTTACAGTGCCCCTGGGGCACAAAGGGTTAAGGGCCTTGCTTAAGGACCCCTAAGTGTGCAGCTTGTTGATATTTTGGCTTGAACATATAAACTTCTGATCAGGAACCCAGAGAGTTAACCACTGAGCTACCACCTGCCCATGGGGTTTGGGGCTCTACTATACAACCACATCTATAAACATCCTATACAATTATTTGCCTCCAACTTAGTATTAACAGTTTGGAAAAAACATACATTATGACTAGAAAAGTCATGGGGTCCTACTACTTTTGCCTATATAGTGTTTAAATGGTATTGGTCTGGGGCCATGAGAATGTGGAGCAGCAGTGATTAGTTTTCGAGAACCCAAACCATATATTGTCTGGACAAATATGATCTGGTAAGTTGTTCAAGGCCAAAGGCACTGATGGAAGTGTTGTGGACTCCAGTCACACAGTAAGAGGTAGTATCAAAAAGTTTGGAGATTCGCTCTGTTAACAAAAAATACTTTGTTTTGTTGTAATGTTTACACACGATCACCTTCATAATAATCCCCTTGCACAGCAATACAGCCCTCCAGTGTTCCTGACACTTCTGGACTGTGTCCTGGAAGTCTTCGTATTGTGTCAAACACATTCACGCTGGATCTCCACAATTGTGTCAAAACAATGATCTTTGTGCTGGATCTCCATCTTGGGAAAGAGGTTAAGGTACGCAGGAGCCAAATCTGGTGAGTAGGATGGATGTGGAATTGAGATCATGTGGATTGTTCTCCGATGATCATTATGCACAAGTTACTGATTGGTTTCGCATTTTCAGTGGTTGAGCTCGTTGAATAGCCCCAGTAGTCGCAATACTTTTTGATGCCACCTTGTAGACATGTACCAGAGTCACCAAAATGCAATACGCCAATTAAAGACTTGCAATTTGACTATGACATCAATGACTTGAAACTTTTTGGTCTCACACAGAATATTTGATACCTTTTAAAAGCCAAGGATTTCAAATAAAACATCTGTGATACAATTGTACAATGAGGCAGCTACTTTTTTCCCCCCAGTCCATTTTCAGCAAATTGGCCTTTATTCAATTCTCATAGTACCATCTATCTGCACATCACTCCTCACTAATATAACTGTAATTATTCAGATGAAAATTAGCAGCTAGATGTGATGCAACCCATTCACACAAACACACATCAACTGTGTGTACGGGTCAGTTCCATTCACTTACTGCATCACCCTGGGGCACTGTGGTATTTATGCTGTCCAACAGCTAACTCCCCAACACACACACAACCCCCATACACATACTTCTGAACAGTGGCAAAGCATAATTGACATTGTGGTTAACCCCAGATGATGAACGCCCTTGATTTCCCACGAGTTTAAGGCACAGCATGAAGTCTAGGTTGTACAGGGCTAAGTCTTATGACCTCTATCCACCACACACACATACACAATTTCTAAGAGATGTGATTGAAAAGGCAGAGCTTACACTTTAGCTAGCTAATTTATTGATTCCTTTAGTAAAGTGCTCCCAAGGGTTCATCAATGAGTCGATTTACTCATTGATGAGTTCTTCATTCGGCTGCAATTTTACTGCCTTTGATTTGAAGCAAGTCTTTTGTTTATCTACTATAGTTTTTCAAAGTACACTCCTATGCCAATTTTACAGCCAATACGTAATATGGTTTCTCAGGCCGGTGTTCGTAATTAAACATCTCATCTAGTGTATAGATAGCTAGAAATGAACAAAACAGAAACAGGATTCTGTCATTAGCAACCCAATTATCACTTTGAGATGTTCATCTTGATGTGATTCTGATTCTTAGAGCAGCATTTTTGATATTGAACAATAGTAAGCATTTAAGTAGCATTAATTAGCGACTATCAGTGACAAATAAGGACTAACTACAGCCTCACAATATAGAAAAAATACGAACATCCAGCCAGGTGTTGGTTTTCTCCAAACTTTTACCACAAAGTTGCAGGCACACTTTTGTATAAGACGCCTTTGGATACTAAAGAATAAAATTTTGCTCAAAGCCAGCTCCATGAAGATATAATTCACATGGCTTGACATGGAAGATGTTGATTGACCTGCTAGAAAGCTCTGACCTCAACTCTATTAAACAACTTTTTGGATGAAATGCAACGCTGACTGCTCCCCAGGCATCCTCACCTACATCAGTACCTGAGCAACACTCTTGCAGTTGAATGAACACAAATCTCCACATACATTCCAAAATCTAGTTGAAACATATTCGCAGAAAAGTGGAGGTTATTATAAAAGCAAATTGGAACTAAATTAAAAATAAAAATATGCATTAAACAAATAGCCATCAATAAATTACTTTATTGTTTCTAGAAACATTCACTCATAAAAAGGATAGAGACCTCTGGGCTTGTCCAAAACATTGTAAAAGGGGCATTTCATGGATTAATGTCACCTATGAACGTTCTTAACTACATAATGTAAACCAAATCCACTAAACGTAAGTGCCCCTTATATGTACATTTATGGAGTTTGGCAATTGTCCTTATCCAGCGTGACTTACAGTTATCTCAGTTATACAAATGAGGAGTTAAAAGTTAAGGGCCTTGCTCAAGGGCCCAGCAGTGGCAGCTTGGTCATGGTGGAACATGAAGCCATGACCATCCAATTTGAAGTCCACTACCACTAACAGTATGTGGTGCTCAGATAAAAAAAAAATCTTAAGTTAAAAAGTGTCTTTATAGTCTTCCTTCATTTTTCCATTTTATGAAATGCTTAAAAACAGTATAGGATTAAAATAATTAAAAAACATTAATGAAGTTTTAATAAAACTTATAAAACCAGTTAACAGTTGATAACCTCAACAATGCAGGTACTATAATGAATGGACTTTCAGTGTCACCCAGATGAGGTTCCATGTTTGAGTCTGGTTCCTCTCAAGGTTTCTTCCTCACACCATCTCAGGGAATCCACGAATCACCACGAGCTCGTTCATAAGGTATAAATGTACAGGGACTTATTTATGACCCTGAAATTAGTATTTTTAATGTATTTATTTCTTTAAGGCTGCTTTAAGACAATGTTAATCGCGCTATACAAATAGCATGTAAATGAAATAATTTATATATATACACACACATTTATGTATCTGCAAC
The DNA here is from genome assembly GCF_014805685.1 of Silurus meridionalis. NCBI lineage: Eukaryota > Metazoa > Chordata > Actinopteri > Siluriformes > Siluridae > Silurus > Silurus meridionalis. Next base: position 15,974,711 of record NC_060910.1, on the reverse strand, counting down.
TTCATACCCCATCAGATTTTCTCTTTTTAGATTTTCCAGGACCAAAAACTGTTGTTGAGAAAACAACTTGGTGCACAACTTTTGGGCAATTTCAACAAGGATATTTTTTTTTGCTTGCCTTTGTTTATTTGTTTCAATAATCTAAACTTTTTTTTTTTTACACCGCCTTATTTTTTCTTATCGTTTCCATGTGGTAGAATCATTAGATTTCTTGAAGCATTCCTAATTCATGTGTTATTTGTTTATATGGATGAATTATTGAGAATATTTCCGCATTTTCACAAAGGTTCCGGTTCGCAGTTAATGACTCTCCCAGTGGATTTATTTTTTATCCGGTCGGTAATTTGTTGGAAATAAAAGCTGCATAATTCATGCAAAACACATCTATTAATTATACTTCCTTTTTTTTAGGTGCTCATGGATTTTTACGCTGCATGCATTTGTTGTCTTCATTTTTTGGTTGAAAGAAAATAATCCGTAAGGTTTCGAGTTGAGAAAAGCGAGCCTGTGGTTATATGAGGTGATCATCCGACGAGTTCAACTTCTGTCAGAAAAAAAACAAAAGTGTGTGTATGTGAGAGAGAGAAGTTTGTTGGGAAACAGAGATGTAAACGGCCTTGTTTAGTAATTTATAGATGTGGGAATTGAGCGCCAGTCTCTACAGAGTCATAAACTATTGATGGGGCTAATCTTTCAGATCCTGCCAACATGATAATCAGAATGTGAATGACAGCAAGAGGCAGGTCCACACACACACACACACACACACACACACACACACACACACACACAGAATCTATCAAATCATTAATATTATTCAGCTGCTTCAGGTAATAACATCCCATAATATTAACCATTCCTCTTTTCTTTTTTTTTTTTGGAAAATGCACACAGAATTTATACCTGTAGCATTAAATAATCTGGTACAATTAGTATAAAAAAATCAGACGCTTAAATGTTTGACATACAGGACCCTTTGTAGTGTGGCTGGGAATGAAATGTCTGTCATGACAGGATGACTTTTTAATATGAGTGATGTTGAAATGGTGTTTAATAGAAATTAAAAGAATTCCGACTTAAGAACAAATATGCAAGAGCTTCTTTTTCCTCGGTCATTATTTTGTAGCAACGGGCAGCACTGAGGCTTTCGGAAGCTGATCGGTTTGATTGGAGGGTACACACGCACACACACACACACACACACACACTCACGGAGCTGAAAGAGCCAGACATGATGCTAATACTAAAACGCTGCTGCATTGCTCTGTTTACGTCTTGCGTAGCGCCATTATTGTTTACATTCACAGTATAAAAGTTACAAAAATCCCATAAAATACACACATTTTTTTAAATCATTATTGATCAGTGGGAGAAAATAATCTTTTTTCCCCAAGGAGCATAGAGCATTATTTGACAATTTGGTATTTGGAATGGATGCAATATTCTTTGGTAAATAATATTGGAATCCATGATGTTTAAAAAGAAAAATTAGTATCAATATTGATGGAAGGAAAATACGTGGTAATGCATTTCTGTTTCCAGTGAAGATTTCTCATGACTAAATGACACCTTACTTACTGTCCCTTCCACACTGCAGCTGTCTGTGAATGCTCATTAAATGGTGTTATAACACAACACTCAAATCGTGGACAAACCGGAATCTGAACTAGCGCTGCTTTTCTCAAAGCTCACAGCATCTCCTCTTGATTAATTAAACTAAAACAAAACCACAGCTCGGCATCATCCGACTCCAAATCTTCTCTGACGATTACAGAGTCTTCTATTACAAAGGAAGGGATAAATAATTTACAGTGCCCCCCCACCGCTCATGGACGGTTTATATAGCATACAAATGAAACATATTCTTTTGGTGCATCTTTTAACGTATTCCGTTAGCTGTGAATTATACAGAGGCTCAGCTACATTTTTAATCGCCTCCTTTTCCTGGTCAGCGACGATGGTGGGACGGTGTGAGGAGTCACATTTCGGCAGGGATTTTGTGTAACGGGAAAAAAAATTTATTAAATATATACGCGATTTCTAAAGTTGAATTGGATTTAAAGAAGAAAATTCAGCTATAAGTATTCTGCACATTCAAAGATCCAGTTTTTATGGAGCAACCGAACACTCGTCAACAGAACCCCAATTCCAAAAAGGATGGGACACCGTGTAAAATGTACAATAAAACAGATTGCAATTTTGCGATTTTAAATTCAATGGCTGCAAATGTTGGGACGGGGCAACAAAAGGCGACAGTTGGAGAAAAATTTTGGGTAATTGACAACAGATCAGTAAGGTGATTGGTTGAAAAGTAGTCGAGAGGCAGAGTCTCTCAGAAGTAAAGATGAACAGAGCTTCACTAATCTGTGAAAGACTGTGTCTACAAATTGTGGAACAATTTTAGAATAATGTTGCTCTACATAAAATCGCAAAAACAATCTGAACTCTAATCGTTTTACAGTAAGTAATATCAAACATTTCAAAGAAGCTGGAGAAATCTCAAGGGACAAGAGCAAAAAATCAACATCGGATGCCTGTGATCTTCAGGCATTTAAATCAGTCGTGATTCTGTAATGGAAATCACTGGATTATATTATGGACATATAAAATTTGCAAATCAATGCATTCTGGTTTTATTTAGATTGAGATTGACAATTTCTTTACGTAATATTTTATTTACATACAACCCCAATTCCAAAAAAATGGCGAGACTGTGTTGTATGTAAATAAAATATTACGTAAAGAAATTGTCAATCTCAATTCTAACACAAATATACTGACTGTAGGAAGGTTCGGTTGTACTCAAAATTGGGGAAATTATCAATTCAATATTATTTGTACTGTGTTTTTACAACTAGACATTGTCCCAAAGCGTCTTTAGAGAAATAGATTGCAAACATAAATTCAAACTTATAAATTAGCTTTAAAGTTTAGAGTCTCTAAATTTATTCCTAATGAGTGAGCCAGTGGAGACAGTGGCAAAAGATGGTACGAGGAAGAAACCTTCAGAGGAATCAGACTCCTTATAGGGCCAATGTAAATCCTTAGGGATTATTGAGCATCTAAAGTATGTTTTTTCTTTTCTGAAGAGAGGGGAGTAAATTTGAGCCATTTGCCTTTTGCTTTATGCAGCGAATCCAGTAATTTGGTCCAAGACCTCAATGGACAACTTCAATGGAGACCCACATTACCAAAAATGCTGTCCTATCCTGCCCTTAATACACTTGTGCTGATGAAACTTTATTAGAACTGCTGAACTGACCAAATTCTTATACACAAATGTCTGTTTCCTTGTTTTTCTTCATAGATCAGTGCATTTGCAGAAATGGGAAAAATACTGCATAAATATTGCTTTTCGCTGTGCAGGGAAAAAAAAAAAAAAACAGCAGGATAGAGTGGAAGTTCATTGTAATCTATAATTAAACCTGCCACACACACACACACTCATTTGGCCACTAACGGCCAAGTCCTTGGCAACAGTGTATGCCGCTGGAGCCAATGCATGATGGGAAGTGACAGCACAGCCCAGGGCTTCCCCAGAGAGGGCGGAGCTTAGCAGAGCACCAGAGAAAGCAAGCAAACTGTTTATCCCAGCCAGTCCAGTGGTCTGACCTTCTACACGTAATGTTACTATTAGGATTTATAGTAAGCTGTAATGTACATTATATTATCCAGTACACACACACACACACACACACTGAGCATGCAGGTTAAACCCTTATACAGACACGTCAAAGACGTATTTTGCTACAGGTGTGTCATCGTTTCGCTGCCGTGTGCACGCAGATGGTATAAGAGCATGCATACACAAACCCATATGTGAACCTGATCACATAAACTGAGAATAACACTGAATATGGAAACCAGACTGTAAAACGCATGCACTAATGCTCATTCACAGCGTGCGGCAATAGGACTCTTTTTTTTTCGCCCAGCTGTTCTTTCCCATAATATCTAGACCTAAAAGTCAGCACCCTGACACCGTGCCAAGTGTTTTGATGCAGCCGACACAACAAGACTGTCGCCGTGGTTACGGAGGGGGTTCTGGACAGGCCTCGAATACCCCAAACATCACAATTTTCTCTCAGAGTTCCGACTCGAAATTCGGATTGTAAATTATTCTCATAACATGAAGGAAATGAGACGGTTTAAAAATTATATATATATTTTTCTAAATATTTTTACGCAAATTGATTCGTAATTCTCAATGCAAATATTACAATGGGCTGAAAGATTTTTAATAGTAATTTTTTTCCAATAAATATTTATCCACCTTATCTTGCATTTGAAGTAATAATACAGAGCTATATAATGTAATTGTATTACAAATTACAATACAACTGAAACATTGTTTCAGTTTCTAGATGTGCATGAGAATCAGTGTGTTGAATTCTGTTATACTAAAAAAAAAAGACTTTAATAAATATAATGTTATTTTCAGAAGTATAAGGATCCAGTCCAAATAAATTAAATTCAAATAGGATTCACTTTTATTGAATTATAATTGATATATGATGATTGAAAACCTTTTTTCAAATGTATTAATTATAAAATATTTAAAATCAATAAAAGCAGTTTCACCATATTTTAAAAGAAAAAAAAAAGAAATAAGCTAAGAATTACTTTTCAACATTTGTCTGAATAATCAAATACGTCTCTGATGTCATTTTTCCAGAAATAGAGCTCCAAAGTGGGCTAAAATGGCTACTGTGTTCAAAAAAGAATGTGAATGTGAGACCTGCATGCTCTCTTCAAACAGTGCTGTTGCTTTTAGATGCGTAATTAACAAAATGGGCATTTCTACAATGTGACTAAGGTATTTTTAAAAGTAGGAATGTCAACATGTGCTAACAATATAGAGTTAGGAAAATATGTATGTTGTTCTAAAAACTGTAACCTGAGGCCTTTTTAAAAACATTTTACATATACAGAACCGTGCAAAGGTCTTTGAACCAACTTTGTTCGTGAGGCGCCTTGCTGATGCTAAATATGATATGTCGGTCAAATTTTTGTGAATTACACTCCTATATAATAAAGCTTTGCCAAAGAATTAATTTTGACATAAAATGGAAGGACAGATACAGCTGTAAGCAATGGCATTAATACAGGTTCAGGCTTAATACTGCATACAAATGTCCTGTATTTTCTAGTTGCATTCTACTAAAGAGATTGAGAATTAATCATGTGTGGTCATTATGCCATTGCCAAAACAAGACACTGAATGGTGACCTTAGGCTTTTGCACAGTACTATAGATTTACTCATTTGGTAGACCCTGCTGTGTAATGTTTCACCTTGGAATATTGTATACTTTTTAATTTAATGGTCAATTAAACTGCAAGGAAAGTGCTAAAAAAAATAAATAAATAAAAAAAACACAAGGCAAGCAACTTACGTAAACTAGGTAGTTCTTCACCCTGAGAACAGGAAGTTGAACCAAATGTAAGTATAAAATTGAAATAACATTCAGGAGACAGCCACCCCTGCTGGCTGGGAGGAGTACTGTGGCATAAATGAAATTCTGAAGAAGTATAGACTTTCCCCAGGGACTTCCTTCAAGTTGACAAAGGCCTGGTTGAACACATTATTACATCTCCCCTGAATAGTGTCAGAAACATGTGTTTTAAAAAATTGATTAAAAAAACAAAAACACACTGGTCAAGTCAACATAAGTGGGTCTGTTTTTACGTTGTGGGTTCGGAGTTGCCAACATTTGGATAATATTATCCGAATGAAAATATATTTAGTTGGAAAATGTGGGCACATGTATGTACTGTTATTTTAGAATGCCTATTGTGAAAAAGAGATAGAAATACACCAGTGCTAAATGTTGCTTTCGAAAACTGCCTGGTACGTTTATCCGTCATTCTAGGGTTTACTGACCCTAGATAGTGTTTTCTTCATGCAGAAAATTCACCCAGTGATTCAGAATGTACGCTTTCTCTTTGACTAGTGTGTCTGCCCAGTACAGACATAGCTTTGCTCCCCCTAAGATCTGTAGGAATTAACGTATTTGCTATAAAAACTGTTTAATATTTAAATCTATACCAAAATAATGCAATGTGTTTCACATTTAATCTGAACATTAATGGCCTGGGCCAGTAGTTAGCAGATTATGTGACTGTACATTCGGCCCGATGATGGAATAGTTAAAAATGTTCAAATGCTCTTTAACAAAGGTCTTGGAGGTTTGCATGGTTAGATGAATGTGTTCTGACATATGAACTGAAGTGCTCAGAGCTTCGATGAAGTAAAAAGGTCAAAGGCCATGCTGGGTTTATGCATTAGTTAGACAACAGACAGTCTTGATAGCCATGAATAAAATATTGTAAAGCATAAAAAAAAGCGAGGCTTTTAGCTCCTAAACTCAGGGGAAAACAGGGCAGAGGCATAAATGCATTATATGCTCTGTTAGTGTGTCCATGGTATATTTGTTATATTTCCAGAAAAATATTAACTCCTTTTTCTACAGATTTTGTCAACTTGTTCCAGCCCTTGCTAGTGTTTTGTAGGTACTCACTTGCTCAGTTGACCAGTAGAGAAGATCTTAACCATTTGGAAGTGGGGGGTTAGCCCATTGAGTAAAGTGCTGTAACAACATGGAGGGACTACAAAGCTTGGGATACGACTAACTAGTATTTTGCTGGTATCCAGATCCTGCTTGTCTGGCAAGCATTACGTCTCAAGCAAAATACAACTAAAGTACTGAATTTGATCATCTCATGCCTACTCTTTTGTGGGTTACTTTCTTTGTCCAATTGTAGTTCAATGGGACAAATTTGCTGACTGGGCCTGTGCCAGTGAGGAGGGGGTGAACCACTTGTGAAGGCATTCAACCATTGAGTAAAAGGCTGAAACATCCAGGCTCCAAAACTTAAAAATTTTGGGAGAATGTAGTGTAAGGTAGTGTAATGGGGATGAGCTGGACCAATTGTGAATGGGGACAAGATCACTTGGGGAGGGGCTCGACCATTGAGGACGGGGCTAATCCACTTGGAAATCTTTCACGTTTTATAATCCGGACATGGTGACAACCTCTGATTGTTCGTTCTGAAACGTAACGCATTGTTGTTTAATGGCAATGAAAACAGTGAAGTCATACACTTGTTCCCATTTTTGCTGGTAAATGGGAACAAGTGTATGACTATATGCCCTGAGTCTAGACACAAGCTAGCCAAGCTGCCCTGCTGACCTACATGCAGCATTTACTACACCTCTTACTCCATTCACAGAGTGATAGGAGGGAAGTGATGGGAAGGCAGGGGGAAGAAGAGAGGTCAGAAAGTGGAAGACAGATGAAAAAGAATGAAAGAAAGAACATGCGCATGTCCCACTTTAGCGCGGATAGGGATCAGGGTAAAAGATGCTAAGGACTGCAAGGATAATCAGAAGGACAATGCAAATTCTTAAATATTATTCAAAGCCATTTTAATAACTACTTAAAAAAAATCATTATTGTGTCCATGTGGCATCAATCAAGTGCGAGTCTGATATGAGTCATAGATTACATAAAGCATCCTTTCCAACAAAGTGACCTTGTGTATGCTGTGTATGAAGGCATATTGCCATGGTCAGCAATTGCTGAATGAATTCCAGCTGAGTTACACTGAGTCACATATTTATGACGATTGTAAGCCTGAAACCACATCTTTCCTGTGCAATATTGTAATTTGAGAACAGGGTTTGACACTCTCTTGACACTCATAAAACCATGCTAGCATTCGTGAATATGTTTTAGCAGCCTCTTTCGGCACATGATTCAACCGTGATTATTTGTTAGCCGCTGTGGATTTGTGGTAAAATCTAAAACTAAATTAATAATTAAATAAACATTTGTTCTGTTTTGTTCTTTTTAAACCCCTTAAAATTTGTTCTTTTAACCATTTGGTCTGGGGTCCAAGGTTGCAGAAAGACAGTCTTCCAAACACAGATAAGGTTATTTTTATAATTGTCAGTATTTATTGAGACATGAAGGTAACAGGGACATTGTGTGGCAAGGCTAATAGTCATTATTATTATTAAAAAAACAATTCTGTAACTATAGAGCACACCTTCAAATTCTTGTCTCCTGCATTACACTTATTGGATATTTAGCTTCAGAATCAGGAACAAGTATAAAAAGTGTGTACAGCAAATTCGACATACAGATAATTAAGATGTTAAAAAATGTTGGGATATGAGATAAAAAAACGAATAGGAAATCAAGCTATATAGCACTTCCATGCAGCATTTATAGCCTAATATTATATGGCACTCTTAGTCAACAAAAGGATAATACTGCACGTGTGGCATATGAACTGTTGCTTTCTGGGATGTGTCTGTGGTGGGTGCAGCGCTAATCCCACTCCTAGACGTGGATTAAAATCCAACCAAAAGCCAGGAGGGAGTTGTTTACTGCGGTGTAGTGTCTCATAATATCCCCCCTTCCCCCCACTGTATCATTCTTAAACCTTACTAAAAACACATACAATCACTAAACAGTAAAAGTGTCTCTGCTTTAAGGCACTTAGTAGCACGTTAGCGGGTGAGATGAGCAAAAGAAAAGACTTTGAATTAATATACGATTCGCTTTTCACCATGATGAAGGTCGCAAGACAATGCCGTTGTCCCCTGTTTCACAACACACCAGTACTTATTTCAATGATCCAAAATACTATAACACCAAGTTACATAAAAAACCTCAACCTTGCTCACTGCAAAGATAACGAGGGGTCCTGATGCTTTTACAATTAACATTTACATTAAATCACCATTGACTATCGTTCAATTGCAGATGATTCAAGTCAGAGCATGGGTTTGGATTGGTTGTAGACTTGATTTGTTACGAAACTACATAATCCCTTCCCTCATTGTGACACCTGTGAGTCCTGAACCTAATTACATGGGACACTTTAGAAAAGGACATGTGATACCGACTGTTCACATTTTTTCCTAATATATCCCAGCCATTGTAACATAATAATCAATGCTATTCACATTTACCCATCAGTGGTTTTAATGTTATTGCTGTTCTTTCTCTCTCTGTGAGGGTCTGAGCGAGGAAAAGAGATATAAAAGTGACTGCTTCCTCCACGAGCAGAGAGAGAAGTATGAACATGAAAGCAAAAAAAAAAGAAGACATGGAGAGGATTGATTAAAAGACATAAAACGAATAGAGCGCAACAAAGGGAGAGCGCTGTGTTCAGGCTTCTTCCACACATGCTGTAAGCTTGAGTGTGTGTTGTCAGTGGTTCTCTTAAGGACAAGGTGAATAATTTAGTAAGTGCAGAAGCTTGTTCCATTACCTCAGCCTCCTGTTTCAGTCGTGCAGCCCCAGAAGTTACGGTTTCAACCAGGGCCCCTCGTTATCATGGGAGGAAATCTTAATCGATGAAACGTTTTCATTCCTAAACAAATCTGTGTTTGCACCAACTACTACTACAGTAAAATCCCAAAGTTTATGTAGGATGATGTAATTGGGGAGAAAAGACTGAGATTTCCAGTCATATGCGGATCTTCCCCGAACTGTTACCACAAAGTTGGAGTCACACAACTGTACAGAATGTCATTGGGTAGCAAGAAATCTTCCCTTCACTTCACCAGAACCTGTATGACAATACCCCTCTGCACAAAGCTAGCTCGAAGAACATATCCTTTAGATGAGTTGGACTGGAAAATCTTGAGTGGCCTGCTAGAAAGCTTCAACCTCAACCTCTCTTTTGGGATGAACTGGAACTCAGACTGCACCCAAGGCCTCCTCACCTCACAAACATCAGTACCTGACTACACTAACGCCCCTTGTGGCTGAATGAATAAAATCCACAAGCATGCTGCAAAACCTTGTGGAACATCTTCCCAGATGAGTGGAGATTTTTAGAACAGCTACTTCGGCTAAATGTAGAATAGGATTTTTACTAAACACATGCCAATCTTATGCTCAGATATTGACAAACTTTTGTGCATATAGTGTGCCTTTGATCTAGGAAGTGTGCTGTGATCAATACTACTACAATACAATAAATATTAATACAAAATGTTAAGTCAATCCCAGGCTCTAATACGTGCACTAACAAAAATCTGGGCAACTGTGTGTCTAGTACATGTGTCTAGGAAATGTGCGAAATTTGAATGGTGCCCCCACAGAAAACATATTATTTTGCAGAAGATTGTGAAGAAAGCTTACAGTCAAGTATATATAAGATTGAAGGTAGGGGTTCCCGAGCACCAGAAAATTGGCACCAACCACAAAGAAAATGTTTATAGGGAACAGAGAATGGGAACCTGAGAGCCTGGAGGAAACACATGCAAACACCAATGGAAAAAAAAACAAAAACGTATGAATCTCTCAAATCTGCCCACTACCACCTTATAAGTAATGCCGATTATTAAAATATTGGGGGTGGAATTGACATGGCATACCTTTCGCCGAGCAGTCCCGCAACTAAAAGGCGCTCGATGCGCCGTTTTGTCTCGTAATTGTAAAGTCTTAAGAAATCCATTTCCCTTGGGATGGATTACATTACTTGCTTGGTCACTTTACCAAGTACTATTCGAATGACTACAACAAAAATTGCTTGATTTTCTACTTCTAATTACACACACTATAGACGAATGTCATTCTCTGGAAGTTCTCCCACACCACCCCACTGCTGTTCTCCCTTCACTGTCTTCCAGTAGCTGCACGTATCAGATTTAAAACACTGATGTTTGCCTACAAGGCCAAAAATGGACCAGGACCATATTACCTCAGAGACCTCATCACATCTCGCACTGCACCACGCTGTCTGAGATCCACCAGCACTGCTCAACTGGTACCACCTTCTCTCAAAATGAGAGGTAAGTACACTTAAAGGCTCTTCTCTGCTCTGGCACCGAGGTGGTGGAATGAACTTCCCCTAGAGGTCCGTACGGCGAAGTCCCTGACTATCTTCAAGCGACGGTTGAAGACCTACCTCTTCCTGAAACACTAAAATTAGCACTTTCCCAGTTTGCTTTGTAGAATTTAAGAGTTATATTTATATAAATTTTGTAATCTTGCTTAACAATGCCGCAAATGTAAATGGCAAACCCATGACTAGTTGTAGTGCTGCAAAAGCAGTTGAGAGACATAGGCCATTAAAGTCTGAAACTTCTAAAAAAAACCTTTAAAGCAAGGCTTCACTTATCAAAGTTTTGTCATTTTTTATAATAAAAATGACTATACTGATTAAATATGCAGTATAAATTATTAAGCACAAATTTGTAATCGGATGAATACGGAATGGTGAGTTAATGGCCGGGTTCGATTGGGTGAGAGCCTCTCAAACGCGCATACCGCTGTTTGAACTTGGCTTATGTTAGATAAAGAGCAGTTATAATGTCTCGATCAAACGGACATAAAAGAACTTGGAAAGCAGCAGAGATGATAACACGAGTCAGCAGAGCACATATAGGATCTGCCGACGATTAGCTTACCATTTCAATAAAAATATCACGAGATCCACCAAACAAAAAAAAATGTGGAGACATTCACACTTCTTCTTTATTTTGTTGATTCGCCTCCATGGGACTGGTGTTTACTTGCCTCACAAACAGTGTTCCTGAGATTCACTGTAACAACAGCCCGGATAAACACTTGCTGAATACGAACGAATACGTACTGTGAATTATTTGAACGTAATATTAATGCTGTTCCTGATTCCACCTTTCAATTTCAATGTTTTCAATGTGGCATACAGTGAAGAAGGCCTTGTACAAAAAACATGGATCTGATTTTCAGAGATTTAACATCAACATTTATTACGCTTTGGAAACTAAATCATTGGTACGTTTATTTTGAGAACTCGCCTCAGGCCACACGAGCATATTTTAATATGCTTGTTAAAAAAATCCTCCCCACAGTAAAAGCAACACTAATATCTTAATGGCCTCGTTAAAAAAGGGAAGAAAGAAAAAAAAAACTGATATGCAAAAAAAAAAAAAAAAAAAAAAAAACATGGATTATGAAGAAATCCAATTATAATCAACTGATTGACTGTCTGTAGTAATAATTTGATGAAGAGGAGGCAGTTCAATTTCGTAGCGATTTGCCCTTATTAAACAGCTTTGAGGAGAAGCATGCTTATTACTCTGTTTTGATACAGATGAGATGGAGTCTAACTTTATTAATTTTCCCTGTAATATTAATAATCATCTTATCCCTTCGGCTGTGCTGTATTGGGAGAACAAGCAGAAATTACTCCTTGATAATTCCTGAAATGATTCCACACATGGGATTCCTAAAAGCAATCACGGTTTTAAAGGTACAATATGCAGGGTTTTTCTTTTTTTATACTTTTCAACATTTTCAATACAATTCACAGTCAAGTGAATGCGAATAAGTAGTTTAGAGGCTATGAATTATAATGAGATAATAATATGAGCATTGATTTGTTAATTAGGAGTAAAGTTTATACATGTGGGACAAAATCGGACTCAAAATTGCAGATGAAGTACATATGATATAACAATGGCAGTGGAATTAATCAAATATAAATAAATACTCCTGCATAAGGTTTCAAATTGGCACTCGAGTAAATGAAAAGGTAGAAGACAATCAAACGTCCAAAGAAATATATAAATAAATATACATATATAAATGGCACATTCACCTGAGAACCGAGTCAGGCTTTATTTGTTAAATCTATGAAATATTAGCATGAATGATATAACCAGCAATAACAGAATGTTCATATCTGGCTGTCCCAATACAAACTATGTTGATACAAAATACAATGTTGTTGTTACAATGTTTGCTCTGTGTTTACCACATTGATTTAAACAAAACAATTAATTTTTGGAAATATTAATATTCTCATGATACCCTACCATATCATGCTTTCCAGAAAGCCAGAGAGCTTCCTACTTTTCGGGGTTTTTAACTCCAGTCCTGAACCCACCTGATGGCATATTCAGGTTTTTCCTAGTCCCTATTCCCAGCACACCTGAGGCAACTTAATGCACTTGATAATTAGCAGACCGAATGTGTGAGGTGTGTTGATGATATAAAATGTTCCAAATGTAAAAAAGGGCAGTGTGACATAATCTGGAAATCCGGAAAATGTTGTTATATAATTTCAGTTAAACCACGGCACTTCTGAATTCTTTAAACTGCCATCAAGTGGGTTCGGGACTGAATATGAGAACCCCTGGCTTCCTTGTAAGCATACTATCGTAAGGTATAATGAAAATTGGATGTGCAAGTCATTTAGTTTGGTTGTATGGTTTAAATGAGCATGGTACAAACAGAGTCACCATTGTAGCAATAATATTGTATTTATCAGCAAAGTTTGTACTAGGACAGCTAGCTATTAGCAGTCTGTGATTGATATTTATATCATTGATGCTAGCTAACATTTCATAGAATTAGGAATGCTAGTATAAAGCATTTTTCCTGCTAGAGTGGTTCTCAATGCGAAGAATGCAATTTTACATTTTCTTCTTCTTCTTTGGATCTTTGATTGAAGGTCTGCTACTTTATTTTTTTTACTGGTCAGATGTTGATGTTGGTTTACATTAGTATGCTAGTTCTAATATGTAATCATTCCTACAGTTAATTCACAGGGACTTGGTTTGTGTACAGTTGCGTATTCAAACCCGCAATAATCTGATTTAAAAAGATGTTATTTAAATTATACCATAATTTTCTTATTTGGTATAAACTTTCCATGTTTAGTACTTATGGAGGAAGTCTCCCATCTCATTGTTTGTAACAGTGAGCTTCCTGCTTTTCAAAAACCTTCAGGACAGTGGATTTTGTGTCACAATTTTGGTTTCTCGTAAACATGACAAGCAGCATATTTTCCATAGTAACACTAAAAACACCTGTTGTGTTTTTGTGCTAACTGACTTCACAAAAAGGGTCTCTTGACTTGAGAATCTCTCTTAAACCTTTCTCTGGATTCTACCTATGGCAAATTTACTTGGCTGGACATGATTTAGTAAAGCCAACACTTGTGTGTAAGGTCCAACACAGTGCAAGTCAGACCAAAAATAAATAAATAAAAACAAAAGAAACATGAAGAAACTCTCACTAGACCTTCTCAATCTAATTATAGCTTATAAAGCCATTTCTAATGCTTTGAATGTTTACAGGAACACAGTAAACTGTGTAAACCAAAAATGATGTGAAAAAGATTTGGAACCGCAGGGACACTTCCTAGAGCTGCCCACTGTGCCAATCACAATTAATTGTGATCGAAAGCTCATGGCTTTGAGAAAGAACCAAAAAGAGCTTCAGAGTTTCTCAACAGTAAGTAAGAAGGGCAAATTATTCAGGTCTTTATGGCAGAATGGAAACCAGTATCTAGTAAAAGGCTTATGGCAAGCACGCAATTGGAAAACTTTTTCTGGACCAATGAGACAAACATTTAACTAGTGAGTCTACAGCTGGTAAAAACTAAATATTGCTATTCAACTGGTTACTGCCATCTCCAGTAATAGCTGCCTCATGCTTTGGAAAAACCTAAAATATACAGCTAAAGCATCCCTTGATTTGGAGTGTCTGGATGCTCTTGGGTAAGAAAATGCCTGTAGAGATGTACCCAAGAAGACTTATTCGCAATTGTGGCCAGAAGGGCTAACAAAGTACTGGTTAAAAGGTACTTATTTATACAAGTCTTTCAATAAAAGAAAAGGCATTTAGACAATTGAATCCATTTTAAACACTATCAATGACAAAAAATTGTGAAGGGTTCTAAATGTGTTTTAAACCTGCTGTATTCTCGTGTTGTGTTAATCTGGACGAAACAGAAAAATTGTAGCTTGTTGCTATAATGCCAATGCTGTATGGTAAGCATTATGACATCATAAAAATCAACCGACATTTGATTTCATTTCGGTAGTTCGGGGCCATCTGGTAATTCATTCTCATGTCAATTGGATCTTATTTACTGGAATATTTTGCACTATGTGCATTTTGCATGAAGATATAAAGCAAGGGCCAGTATTGAAAAGTTCCACGAGGCAAGGCATAACACTCTTTAATTGCTGTGTGTGTGTGTGTGTGTAATTTGGTGCTCTTTTCTTCCACCATTTTTCAAGGTGACATCGCGGGGTCCTTCAGGGCTTTCTTTCCAATCCTTTTCGGGATTGAAATTATGATGGAGTAATTTTTCCGCCGAAAATTGCCTCTGTCACTTGTGGTCGGTATCTCTCTCTCTATATTTCTCAAGTGGATTTCTCTCTCTTGTTCACTCTTTCTGTCAGATACTACGGCAAACCATATCGACTCATTAATTCTTAGTATGATGTTGCCCGAGATAAGTTGATTTATCATGCAGGTTTTATAACATTATGGGTCTTTAAACTGTCACCGGATAGCTCAATTATTCATCATGGGCTGATAATCAAAAAAAGGTGCTTGAGAGAAAAAAATAAATAAAAATCATATATGTTTCATCAAAACTCACATTAAAACAGAAAAACCCTTGTGCTTGCAAATACACCTGCTTGTTTCCAGTGTAAAATAAAAAAAGGGTTGTGTCATTAGAGATTTAAGGGCTGATTCCTCTGAGGAAACGTGCCCTCATTTATATTTTCGATAGAAACTTCTCTAATTATATTGAAGTTAACTTCCTGGTGGTCGACTCAAGGGCAAAGGAGTTACATGAGCGAGGGTTAACCTTAAAAAGAGGGCTAGGTGAAATATTTCTGCTGCTATTTTAGTGCGTGCCAGTACGATCTCTTGAACACAGCCTGTTTAGGATGCATGGTTTCATGGGGTTAAAGAAATAAGAAATCATTTGTTAGCATTAAGGGCAGAAGGAAAAAAGATTTGACTGAGATAAAAACAAAAAATAATAATAATTAAAATTGAAAAAAGAAGGAATTGTGTCAAGAGAACAGTGAAAAAATATATAAAAAATGATTGACAGGGAAAATGATAAACAGTGAAAAAACAATCGAAACATACAGAACTCTCCAAAGAGATCATTGAGTAGATTGAGACATACAAAAAGAAGAGAATAGAATAGAATAAAAGAGAAGAGAAGAGAAGAGAAGAGAAGAGAAGAGAAGAGAAGAGAAGAGAAGAGAAGAAGCTTGGGTTTTAGTCAGTATGGTAAAGCCTTTAGCCACTACAGACTTCTTTCTGCTCCAGGGGTTTTAGACACCATATGGTGTGGAGAAATGAATCATTTATCTCTCTCTGTAATGCTGTAATTCTGCTTTGCGTACCGAACCCTGGACAAACATAATTTCATGCGGCTCCTGACCTGCATGTATAGCCAGCCTTGCTTTTGCCCATTTTTGTCATTTGTCCCCAGGCGATTTAAATGCACACACAAAGCTGGAAAAACTAATTTACACAGCCATCCAAAACACAACTGTTTGACTTCGCAGGTGAGCTGACACAGATTTATATTTTTTATGCCCTTTTCAATAGGAATACAAAAAGCTCTTTTATCTCCAGCGTGAGACTGTCTGCCCTGTCCAGCGCACGTCCATTTGTCTGCTCTGGCTTATTGTCCTGCCTGCTTGCTTCGGTCATTACATCACAATTATGAGGGGGGGACGGATGGAAAAAAAAAAAGAGAGCGGGAAAAGACAGAAAATTAGGTCAGTGGAGATGAGCTTGCGGCGATCTGTCTACCACGGGAAGAGCATGCACACACACACACACACACACACACACACACACACACAGGAGAAGGGCCACTCGCTCGCATCCTTTACTCTTTAATGAGACATAGCTGATTGCAAGTCCTTATCATATGATAATTGAACATCAAGCGCTGTAAAATGATTTCACTGAAAACGTTATAGTCTATCTAAACGATTGTATCTAAACAGGAAGTGAATTTCCCAGGAACTGTCAGTGTGCCGAGACTCTTGCTCTTCTTATCTTTTACTCTTCTATGTACATACTTTGTTTTTCTATTCGTTTCATTACACTTGCTGAATACTTCATTGTAAGTAATGAATAACAAGTTTACAAAATGAATGAGCAATAATCTGAGGGTTTAACATGCAAAAGTGGAGATTATGGTTAACAAGAGCTGAAAAGCCCCTCTGGGGACTAAACTTTGAAGTACCACTCATTCTTAGTTAAAAAGAAAATAAAAAGGTGTATTATAATATGTGTTGAAGTATGCCTCCATGCGTATGCAGATTTACTTCACTCACACTGACGTCTCCATGTGCTCTATCGCACGGCTCCACAAGTAAACTGTGATTCGTGTCCCAGCAAGAGTTTATCCAGGTTGAACGAGCCACTACATGGTCATGGGGAAAACGTCAGGCAGGCTGCGCAAAGATGCAAACAGTGTAATGGAAACGAATGAGAGCACAAGTTTTGTTAAGACTGTCAAGGTCCAAGTATCTTGTTTTCGGCAACAAAAATCACATATAAAGCTGGAAAAGCTATTTAAAGTTATCCAGAGCAATGATCTTATTTATACAAGCAGTTGAAAGGTAAAGGACCTTGCTCCAGATCCCAGCAGTTTCTACTTTGTGGTTCTGGGACGTGACGTTACAACCTTCTGAGCCAAAGTCCAACATCTTGGAATCTTCTTCATTATTAAGGATCTCAAGTTCTTCATAATAAGACAAAACATAACAATTGTGGTTAGGAGGTGGTTATGTAGTAAATCAGTTCAATGTTTTCATTTGTAGCCGCAATCTTCACAAAATGAAAAGTGAGATGTGTAGACATTCTTAAAAAAAAAATTTAAAACAGGTGAGATGAATCTTCTTGTGGGTTGTGAGACTCTCTATCAAGTCACACAATGACAATCAGCACAGCATTCGCAATAAATCCTTTTCCTGGTATCTTCTTTTTGTGTTCTTGCTGTCTCAGCATTTTATATATTTATATTTATATATATATATATATATATATATATATATATATATATATATATATATATATATATATATATATATATATTTTTTTACAATATACAATTCCATTTAAACATATTAATAATATGTGGTTAAAACATGAATGAAAAGTTTGAAAACATTATCACTGTCACCCTTCGTCAATTGGGCCGTTATATAATTATATATGTACCTTTCGAAATAAACAGTGATGTTACCATGTAATAAATATGTCGTTAAACTACTTTAAACCGCCGTACAGAGGAATGTACAGGAAAATACATTATTTACCCAGAGGTGTTTGCATTAAGAATTGTAACTTTTCCAAATTAATGTGGATACAATATTATACAAATATGATCAAACAAATATGTTTTCTAATGGATAATAAAAAACATTTATAATATAACTATATAAAAAAATAAAACTTTATAAATTTATATAAAAATCTATTTCAAATTACTTAAAAAACAAAACAAAAAAAAAACCAGGTATACACACACACTGTATGGTGTTTTCTTTATGTTGTAGTTTGAAATGATCCCAAACTTTGTGACAACTTTCTGTTGTGTTCTTCGGCCTAAATCTTCTCTTCGCCCCTCGCTGTTTTCTCTCCGTTCCTTATCTACTGATATTTGTCTAATCACATTAAGCGTAAACAAACTACAAATAAAAATACAAATTCTAATAATTCACCAAAAGGTGGACAAAAAAAAAAGAAATAGAGGGCGTGACTTAGTGGGCATCGTAGGAGAGGGGGCGTGGCCCGGCAGCGGCGCTCCAATCCGACGGTGAGTTCGCGCGCTGCCTCGCGCCCGGCGCGGTGAAAAAAAACCTCCACGGGCGCAGGTGTCATGTGAAACGCCGCATGCTCGCTGTGACCGGGGCTGAGAGCGTGTGTGTGTGCGCGCGCGAGTGTGTGTGTGCGAGTGTGTGTGTGTTGGGGAAATGGTTCTCTCCTCTGACCACTGACACCGGCGAAAACTTTCCATCCGGGGATCTTAGCTTTGCCGCTCCGTCTTTTTTTTCGTCCTACTTGTTTTATTAGCCACGTCTTAATGTGTGTGTGAGTGTGTGTGTGTGTGTGTGTGTGTGTGTGAAAGAGAGTTTCTTCATGCCTGCCGCGTCCTGGAGCGAGTCGCCACCACTATGCGAGGTAAGAAACGGGACTGTGTGTGTACATGTGTGTGTGTGTGTATACATGTGTGTGTGTGCGCGCGCGCTCGTTCGCGTGCGTGGATGCGCGCACTCGTATAATTCATTCTAAAAACAGCTCGAAATGCACCGTGTTTTGTGGTTTGTCCTGAAAAAACGCTGTGGTTTTGGAAAACATGTTAACGAGCAGTCTGGATATTTCACCCTCGATAATAAATTAGTTATATACTTCTAATAAGTGAATAATTAACACTTTGTTAGAGCAGGTGTCCCGTACACTTTTTATACAACAATAAGTGATTTTGTGAACATTTTCTATACAATATATAAAGTCGATTTCTTTAATCTGAGTATAAAGGTTTATATTAAAGCCTGGCTCTTGATCTCTGTAAATAAACAGGTCAAAAACTATTAGGTTAATATCAGTACTATTATTATTTTATTAATTGTAAACAGACATTTTATAGGTTAAATATGTTTTAGTTTAATTTGTGACTGAATGTTTATAATTATAATAGGAATATTGCTGTATAATAAATCACCTCAGACACTGGAGGCTAGCCGTCTCAATCACTCATTCCTTTTTTTTTTTTAAATAAACTTCCCAATTTATATTTTTTCTTACTTGACATTTCTAGAAACTATATTACCTTTGATTGTTTTTACTTAATTGTATTAGTATGACTTAATTTTCGAGCCTTTTAACTGATTATAAGCCTGCGCGCGCTGTTAGCCGACTGAAGCGACCGGTGACTGAGAGAAGTGGCGCGCGCTGAGAGAAAATACACACAAAACTCCTATTTTTAATTTTTAAAAACCGATAAATACGTCGTGTTGTTCAATTCGACATATAATTTGTACTCACCACCAATAAAATTGAGCTTAATTCTGAACGGAAATTTGTGTGTGTGTGTGTGTGTGTGTGTGGGGTCGATGTCGTCCACAAGGCGCCGCTTTGCGTCCGAAATTTCCTCAGTGCAGCTTCCGGTTCTTCTTCCGCCCCGGCGTCGGGTCTACTTTCATCACCTTTTCACTGCCCTACAATCAATTATTCTATCCTATTTTTTCCCTCCCAGTTTTCTAAAACAAAAATCTTAAAAAAAAAAATTCAATATATAAATATTATTATATAATTATAATATATTATAATATACACATATTATATATTATATAGGATAGGTACGCGGAAGCACACTGCATCATCAGCATCATCAATACAGTAGTGATTTGGTTCAGACGAATGCTGTTAAAAACTGTAGAAGGTAATTAGCATTTGTAAAACAAATACTAAAACATTTCCAGACCAATATTCTTACTTCAAAACTTTATTAGAAGTAACTTTATTAGTGTCCTAGTTTTGTTCAGATACACGTACATGAAATATCTAAACAATATCATCCTACATTTTATTGTTCCAGGTTACAGATTATATGCTAATACACTCAAACTTTGTATTTGTATGTATGTATGTGTATATATATATATATATATATATATATATATATATATATATATATATATATACACACTCTACACTATTATATACGCGTTATTGTGATGATCCATTCAGTGATCTACAGATAAACCCTTAGAAACCGTACCTTTTCCTGCTCCCTGAAGTGATATTTGGGGTGTGTTATCTATTAAAGAGAATGCAGTGTACCATAAATGATTTAAAGCCACTCTTGTAACTTGAGAGAACTACATGTACACTACATGCATCTATCCAGGTAAAGTGTACACACTAAAGATACAAAAGATGTACAGCTGAGATATGGCACTGTGACAGGGGGGGGGGGCACATACAATTTAGGACCCTAAAGCACTATGACACTAATCTAATAATCACATTTGCATTTTGACTTGCTTTTATATCTTGTAATCTTAAAAAAAAAAAAAAAAAAAGATATATAAAATAGACCTAATAAATATTTTCTGATGTATGGAGAGAAAAGTTTGGGAAGGCAATTATTTATTTTCTCACTGTAGGTAAAATTGAGTATACCTATACACTCTATATACACTTTTGCATTGATGGTATTTTTTACTACCGATTTTATTAATTTTTTGTTATAATTCCCACCAATGCAAAGGATTAGTTGAATTGGTTAAATATATTTTCTATTTAATTGATAATTGAAATAAGAGAATATGTCCCTATAAGTCTTTAAAGTCTAGACGGAACAGTTCAAGTGCAGCTTCTGAACCACTAATGACAGTCAGTGAAGTTTTTAAGTACTTGCTGGCTGTCTTATACTCATTAAGTGATGGTTGGGCCGTTGTTGTTGTTGTTGTTATTTGGGAAGTCAGTAACCTTTAAATTGGGATTTATGATTATTTACTTAATTTACTATCTTAATGCTTAAGATCTAATCCCTCATGCTGTGAGATGGACCAGTAGATGTAGTCTCCTTGCTCTGTAAATGTTTTTTTTATGCATTTTTTTTTTTGCATAATTAAATCAATGCATTTAACAGTGTTCCTCTGTGAAGCTTTTGCCCGTCAGTCATGCTGCAGCCGTATGAGAGTGTTGTAGGAGATTTGCATGTTGTGTTCTACAGGAATCAAAAGCTTTCTCTGGTTGCCAGATTGATTAAAAGTACACCGGCACAACATCCGATCTAGTAACTCGAGAACAGATTGCCTTCCAAAAGCCTTTCTTCCATTTCACCAGGATGTAATGCTTATATACAAACACACACACACAGAAAGTGAGCAGGAAAGAGTTTGGGCAGAGAGAGAAAGAGATACAGAGATATTTGGAAATAATTACAGGTGGGAAAAAATGAGCACGGGTTTCTTTTTCTTTAAAGTTCCGCAAACTAAACCCAACTCTACCAGCAATACAATGAATTCAGACCATATCACACACAAATAAAGCCTATGCGATTAGAAGAAGTTTTGTTGATGGACTAAGAGTTCTATTATTATATTTGGACAATGAAGAAACTCCTGGTGCTGAATTTTTGTGTCAGAACTAAGATTTTAATCTCAGAACAGCACTCTGGGATTAGTGTGTAATATTAGCATGTGCAAAGAAAAGGGACATGACACAGACAGACAGACAGACAGACAGACAGACAGACAGACAGATAGATAGATAGATAGATAGTCTTTTGATACAGAGAATGTGTGCAGCGCTCGACATCACAACCACTAACATTTACATCATCTCTCTCTCACACACACACACACACACACACACACACACACACACACACACACACACGAGTCTATTTAAATATCTGACTATTTATGGACATACAGCTTGAAACTGTGGATCAGTAGAATAAGATCAAAACTAAATCAAGTGCTGTCAGTCAGGTCGAGCACTGAATTTTTCAGTCCCAGGAATGATTTTTTGGGAAAGAATGAATCATAAATCCTGTCAGAAATTAAACCATCTTCTATTGACATGTAAAACCTGTATGAGACTCATTTTTTATATACAGTGCAGAAAGTTTGTTGGAATTGGTTTGTGAGGTACCTGAGTTGTTCCTGTTTTTTGGTACTGTTTCTTTTTATATTAAAAAATTAAATCAGTAAACATATATTGCACAGATTTATAGAATTGCGAAAAGGGCATTGGATGTACGAGTGTGTTGCAGGCCATATGTGTATCACGGGTTCAATAAAAAAGATGACTTTGAAACTTAAATTTGTGTGCGCAATTAAAAAAAAAGAGTTGCCTCGAATACTGGAAGTTTGTGGACACCTGACTATAAGATTTTTATGTGCCTTTTGAACATCCTATTTCACATTTAGTCCCCATTTACTGTTCTAATAACCTCCACTCTTCTGGGAAGATGTTCCACTAGATTTTGTGCTCATTCAGGCAATTGTGTTTATATACTGTATATAAGATAAAGAGAAAAAAAATTGTGTTTGGATTAGGATTTGTGAAGAAAAAAGACAAATTCAAACAAACAAAATTACTTTTAACACTAAGGATCAATCAATCAATCAAGTTACACGCCTCAGTGTGAGATTAGACCATAAAGGGTTCTCTCTATTGTGATATATAGCATTAAATGTGTTTCAGATATCTTCTAAAAAAGCACAATTATTCCACTTCAAAAGATTCATAACAGCATATAGCTAGAAAGCACAGGGATACAAACTTTTGCTCACCACTATCTGATTCCTTATCTGCTTAAAATAGCTCAACAAAGTAATGTGCTTCTTTTTCCCACCTTTATAGCAAGAGATACTATATAAGATCTTTAAGCAATCTGGTTGAGAGAGCAGGCATGACGACAGCTTTAGGCTCTGAAGCGTCTTCTTCAGCTAGCACAGTGCCGTACATGCATGATTGTTTACCCATGATGCTCTGGGAGGATGGGTTTCACCTGTGGGAGCTGTTCCAGGGCTATAGAAAGAATACAGAAGAATGCATACCTGTGCTGTGTGTTAACCTCGGAGCGCTCTACGGTTTCCGTGGCGGTCTAAAGTTTCTGCCGTGCCACAGGAGTAGCTGAGAACGAGTCGAGAAAGGAGAAAGAGAGAGAGAGAGAGAGAGAGAGAGAGAGAGAGAGAGAAAGGGATTGTATGGCCATAACAAGAAAATGCAACTCGAGTTTTGGCAAATAAAGCTTGACATGTTTACAACTGCCTAAAGGACATTGAACATGCAGAGAATTGGGCACCCAGAAGGAAGGATAGGGGGTAATATTGATTGTGATTCTCCCACCCCCATGCTTCACCATCAGCACGGTGCTGTGAGTGCAAGTTCGAGGTTCTAACACTAGAAAAAGGGGTGAATACTTATGCACGGCATCGTATCCAGAGCTCTTGGAGCATGCTGCTGTAAACCATTGCAGAACTACGTAAATGGTTCACAAGGGTGTGTGTCCGTTTGCGGTTTTTTTGCCTTTTCTTCTTTTTTTTGTCCATGTGAAAGCGAGATCCGTAAATAGATTCCAAAGAAGGGTGTGAACGATGGGAGAGAAAAGGATAGATAAGCAGAGCCTAGGGAGAGCAGGAAGAAAGAGATGTTAGAGAAACGCTGGCTAGATAAGGGGTGTTAGATAGAACGAGGGGTGTTACTTAGGTGGAACGAGGGATGTGTGTGAAAAAGAAAGAGAGCCAAAGATTGTGAGAGGACAACCAAGATAGATAAGAACGTAAAGAATGGCCAGTGTGTGTGTTTCTCAGAAAGAGAACCAGAGAGAGAGAGAGAGAGAGAGAGAGAGAGAGAGAGAGAGAGATAGCTCACGGTTGAAGAGATGTCTGTGATCGTTTTGCGTCAGGCTCATGGGGCCACTTTGGGGAAAAACCTTGTTATCCAGAATCAAATTGTGGCCCGAGGCGAGCTATTAACATTCTGCCCTGGGAGAGAAAGCACACACGCTCACACACACACACACACACACACACACACACACACACACACACACACACACACACACTTTTAGCAAAACGGGTCCTTGTTCAGGTGCACTCACATCGGATGATATTCAGCAACTAACAGCAACCCAATGCTTTAGTATGACAACAAGGAAGAAAAGAATAAAGAAAAATAAAGCATTGGAGAAAAAGTAGACACAAATGAGAAATACAGGAAGGAAAAACAGGAGGAAATCTGCAAGGAGTGGGGGAGAAAGAATGAAGCAAACGAGCAGAGAGGAAGTAGGAAAGGAACATGGAGCAATTAGAAACTAAACAAGCAAAAACAAATAGGAAAAGAGATATAAATAAAAAGGGCAAAATAAGTAAATAAGAAAGAAAGAAAGAAAGAAAGAAACAAAACAAACAAAACAAGCAAAAAGCAAGGAGGAAACAAATAAGGGAAGGAAGGAAGGAAGGAAGGAAGGAAGGAAGGAAGGAAGGAAGGAAGGAAGGAACAATGTAGGGAGGGAGGAAGAAAATAAAAGGTCAAAAGAAATAAATAAGAAAGAAAAAGAGAAAGAAAGACAAAAATAAACAAAGCAGAAACAAAACAAACCTAAAGCAAGGAAGAAACAAATAATGGATGTGAGGAAGGAATGAACCTGGAAAGAAAGAAACAATGAAGGAATAAAAAAGAAACTGGGAAGGAAATGGACAAACAAGGAAGGAAGAAACACAGAAGGAGGGAGGAAGAAACAAACATAAGGGGAAAAGGAAGTAAATAAGAAAGAAGAGGAAGAAGGACAAAACAAACAAAGCAGAAGCAAAACAAACAAAAAGGAGGATGAAAAAAGGAAGGAAGGATCATGAAAGAAAGGAAGGGAATGAAGGGACAAAACAGGGAGAAGAGCAGAAAAAGGAATGAAATAAAAATATAAAGTAGAACAACAAACAGGAAAGAAAGAGAAACAAACATAAGAATATAGAAAGCAAGGAGAAATAAACAAATAAAAAAACAAATTAAAAAGAAAAAACATGGACTATTTTGACAACTGCGAAAGAAACACATTAAATAAATAAAAAATATATATGCGAACAGAAAAACAAGGATCAATGAGAGCAATAATAAACATAAGATTATAAAAAGGGAAAGAGGGGAAAAAAGAAAGGAAAGAGGAAATCCCCAGTGGCCTTTTTTTACACTATATTTAGACTTCATCGTTATATTATTTGCATGTTGCCGAGTATCACTGTGGGATGCAGTCAGCTTGATGACGTCACTGAGGGCTTCCCGTGTCACGGATGCAATGTAGAGGTGAATCAAACTGGAAATGAAACGATGCTGCTGTAATTCGGCGTAACAGCAGAGTCGTGAAACAGTCTTCTTCTTCTTTCGGCTTCTCCCATTAGGGGTCGCCACAGCGGATCATCCATCTCCTCCTACCCGGTGGCTCTATCCTCAGCATTCTCCGATATACCCCATGTCCCTCCTCTGCACATGTCTCTAAACCATACAACATCGCTGGTCTCACCACAGTCCTATAAACTTTCCCTTTCACTCTCACAGATACTCTTCTATCACACATCACTCCTGCTATCACTCTTCTCCACCCACTCCACCTTGCCTGCATTCTGTCTTCACTTCTCTTACACACTCTCCATTACTTTGCACGGTTGACCCCAGGTACCTGAACTCCTTCACCATCTCCACCTCTACTCCCTGCAATCGCACCACTCCACTGCCCTCCCTCTCATTCACACACATATATTCTGTCTTACTCCTAATGTCTTTCATTCCCCTTCTCTCCAGCACGTACCTCCACCTCTCCAGGCCCTTCTCAACCTGCTCATTACTCTCACCACAAATCACAATATTATCCGCAAACATCATAGTCCATGGAGACTCCTGTCTGACCTCGATGGTCAACCTGTCCATCACCACTGCAAACATGAAAGGGTTTAGAGCCGATCCTTGATGCAGTCCAACCTCCACCTTGAACCAGTCTGTCGTTCCTACTGCACACTTCACTGCTGTCACACTGTCCTCATACATGTCCTGCACCACCCTCACATACTTCTCTAACTTCATCATACAATACCACAATTCCTCTCTTGGCACTCTGTCGTACGCTTTCTCTAAATCCACAAACACACAATGCAACTCCTTCTGACCTTCTCTATACTTCTCCATCAACATTCTCAAAGCAAATAATGCGTCTGTGGTGCTCTTCCTCGGCATGGAATCATACTGTTGCTCACAGATGGTCTCCTCTCAGAGTCGTGAAACAGTGACGAAGATTATTTGTGTTAGCATTTGTGTTCCAAACAAAGCAAAATGCTTGACGAATTGTTCAGATATTCCAGTGAGAATCTTAAAAAGACCTGAAGGACAGATTGCGTCACCGTCTTCCTGATTTCGTTTGCTCCAAGTAGCAAGTGTTTGTCTTACTAGGCCATATGGAGTGTTCTGTAACGTTCATATTTCTGTAGCCTGTTATAATTGGAACATTAAAGACCTTGAGATGCACACACACACACACACACACACACACACACACACACACAAACACACTACGCTTACGTTTAGGTATGTTTTCAGCTGATGATGTTCTATAACTAACAATAACTATCTATGCTTTATTCTTTAATATGAGACCATTGAGGAAAGAAAAAAAGAGAAAGAACAGAAGAAGGAAGGAAGGAATTAAGGAGAAGGGGAAAACTGAGACATGAGGAATGAAATAAAAGAAGTGAAGAGTAAGCAGAGTGGAAAGAAGAAAGAAACAAACACATCAACTGAGAAGGGGAGCGAGAAAGAAGTAAGAAAATGGAGACAAAATAAATAAAAAGAGTAAGGAACGGAAGGAAGGTAGGCAGGAAGCAAGGAAGGAGAAGGAAAAAACTGAGACAGTAACAAGAAATTAAAAAGAAAGAAAGAACACTGGAAAGGAAGGAAGGAAAGGTAAAACTGAGACAAGAACAAGGAATGAAATAGAAAGAAGTGAAGAGTGAGGGACATAGAAAAAAAGGAAACAAGGGATGTAGAAAGAAGACTGAACAGAAAGGATGGAAGGAGCAAAGGAAGATCAGGAGAAAAAAAAGAAAAGAACATGGAATGAAAAGAAAAGAGTGAAGAATATGAAAGAAAGAAACACTGGCAAAACAGAAAGCAAGATAGAAGTAAGGAAGAAAGGGGAATGTTTGGAAAAAGAGGATGTTTGGAAGGAAGGAAGAGAGGAGAATGAAAGAAACAAACAGAGAGACAGAGAGGAAGAACCAAACAAGCAAAGATAGGGAGAAAGAAAAGACAAAGCAAAAACAAGAATGGAAGAAGAAACGACAAACTGAATTGGTTCGTCCCTAAAACATAAACTAGTTTTGTGTTACAAAAATACACAAGCCAAAAGATTTCTTTTAAATGTGTTAGTTTGGAAGTGTGTGTGTGTGTGTGTGTGTGTGTGTGTGTGTGTGTGTGTGTGTGTGTGTGTGAGAGAGAGAGAAAGAGAGAGAGAGGATGCTGTCCCACAAACAGCCAGTTACGACACTGTTGTACCACCCTGAGGCAAGTGTCTTACTAACCTACTTAAGCAGTTTAACACCCCAACACACACACACACACACACACACACACACACACGTATGTGTACAGACTGTAGAGCTGTGCAGTGTGCATCCGAAGTCAAAAACATACATACCCTCAGCTTTAATCAGGTTTAGCTGAATTCTGTAGGCCTGCGATTATATCCACTATTTCAGTGCATAGCCTTGAACACATTTCAGTCAAAAAGCGATCAGCTAGTAAGAATTTAAATAGTGACCTGAGGTTCGACAAAGCTTAGTTGTTCAGTATACAAGTTATACACCAGCTTTTTTGAGAGTTTTTAGCATTTGTCCTCTTTTTTTTTTTCACCAAATTATCTTTCATAGTGTGAGCATTGGGGCAACATGATTCCTGCCCCAGTGGGTCTTTATTGTGCTTGTTGCAATAGATTGAATTTGGGTATAGAGCACAACATGAAGTTGCAACCGAATCCATTAGAATATTTTCTTGTATTTGTTAAGTATGGAATTTAAACTGTATGGGGTAGTAAATTAGATTAAGATAGTATTTATCATACTACTTTTTATTTTACACTAATAATAAAAAAAAAACATTAAAAAGAAAAAAAGGGGGAAGTAAATAAGGAAGAAATGAGAAAAGGAAGGAAGGATTGAAGGGTCTATAAGTCATTCCACAAGGGGAGGAAGGTAGGAAAGGAATGATTAAGGAAGCAAGAAAAAAATAGAATCAAAAAAGGAAGCAATCTTTTCACTTTCTTATAAAGTATGATTATTATAAGTGAGAGTGTGTTCTTATGTGTTATTCATGTGTTTGTGTGAGTCAGAAAACGTGTGCTGCCATTTCTTTTTAATCTATACTCTGAGTATATGAACAGAGATATAAACAGTAATGAGCCCATACATTTGCATATGTGTACAGTATACTGGACCCCAGCCATAGATGCCCTTCTGTTAGCTTAGTGAAGTAGCCAATCACAGCTCAGTGCTGCAGTCAGGCACAGATGATGCTAGCCAGCAGGGGAATACCCCAGGCCTCCCCAACAAATACCCACAATGCCAGGCAGTCTTTGTACCAGGGGGCAGGGATGCCTAGCTGACTAAAGCCACTGCTATGTTGGTGACTTTTGGACCAAGGGATTAGTACTGGGTCGTGATTTTCTCAAGGTGGTTTACACGGTCCTGACCTTTTCCAAGGGTTCTACATAAAAGTAACTCGAGGAGTGTGGGATTCTGTGATTTCTTTTTGGCAACATTGTTTTTATTCCAGGCCACTGAGAAAAGTCTCATGGTTAATGAATCCCCAATCTATCTACACTATCAATCTATATGATGGCTATCATGCTGATTGCTAACTTGTGCTGAATCTCAGAATAGCCCACTTTGTTATCCTTTAATATGAACCTTAATGGCCTTAATGTTATCTGACTTTGGAGCAGCTTGAATGCCTCACAGACTTCATCACACTCCTAATCTAATTACTGATAATGCCTGAAGATCCATCATCCATAACCGACCGCCCTAAGCAAGTGTCTTCGTATCCCACCCCCAGGCTAAAGATCTTAAACATGGATGAGCACCACATGCCAGTCCAATCTGGGGCCTCATAATCATATTTGGACATCCACTAATCAGTGTGCACTGCGTTACACATACTAATTTAGTGGTGTGAAACGGTCTCTGGTATTCTAACACAAATGAAGCACTTCTTTACTAATGTTTTTCAGGAAAAGAAAATCAGCAAGCAGCTGCATAATCCAACTCTGAACACAAGGAACTTTTCCTGTGGGAATATTTATGGGGTCCAATTGGGAGTTACTTTCGACCATTGCAGAGGGGTCGAAATAGGAATTACTTTAGAATCCTATAGAAGGGTCCAAATGGGAGTTACTTTAGACTGCTATAAAGAGGTCCAAATGGGAGTTAGTTTAGACCGCTTCAGAGGGGTCCAAACAGTAATGAGCCCATACATTTGCATATGTGTACAGTATACTGGGAATTACTTTT